>NC_064812.1:28685386-29055099 GCF_023721935.1 Panthera uncia
CCACGATCTCGCGGTCTGTGAGTTCGAGCCCCGCGTCAGGCTCTGGGCTGATGGCTCGGAGCCTGGAGCCTGTTTCCGATTCTGTGTCTCCCTCTCTCTCTGCCCCTCCCCCGTTCATGCTCTGTCTCTCTCTGTCCCAAAAATAAATAAATAAACGTTGAAAAAAAAAATTAAAAAAAAAAAAAAATTTGTCCAAAGTTGTATTACTATAAATTAGAAGAACCAAGATTTGAACCTAGGCATCAAGGCCATGTTCTCACCTTTACACTATAGCTGCCTCTCCAGAATTCATTATGTAGATGATAAGCATTCCAACACTTTGATTATCAGAAACAGCATAGAATAATGACAAAAAAAAATTAAGAAGACATCTCAATCTATTCTTAGCTTAGAAAAATGAGTTATGCTAAATCCTTATGCAAATCTTATTTCATAATATTTTTTCCATCTGAATGGGCCAATTACCTTCTTAAAAAGTACTCTGTTGAGTTAATAAGTTAGTATTCAATTGTAGCTTCATGGAAACAAGATACATAGAAAAAGTCTCAATGTTTAGTAAGATCACCTACCCCTGAATTTTAACAGTTGTTTCCTGTGCCATACCAGCATTAATGACATAAATTATCAATTCAACTCCTAGATACCCATCTATTTCTTCCTTATTTTGAAATTCAGGTCATGTTAATGGGGATTTTGTTTCAAAATAGAAGTTGGAATTTGACTAAAAATTTCATCATAAGAATGTGCAAAAAATAATCACAAAACGGAAACTACACAGAACTCAAATCCCATGTATTAATTGAGTTAAGTGGATTGTCTAAGAGCACATCTTAATAATCACAGATAAACATTATTCCATTTCTACACTAGTAAATATTACTGATAATATCATATCAAGACAATAAAAGGAAGGCATTGGAGTACCTGTCCTTGGATCAATTTCTCTGAGAAGCGGAGTATCCTCCAAGGTGTATGTAAATGACAGAGCTGGATAAGCAACTGTATTAACGGAGATCTTCACATCGACCCTCCCAACCATCCCTGCTGGGGTACTGCAGGAGACTTCACTGGAGTTGACAGAAATAATTTCACAAGGTTCATCCCCAACAGTGACTGTGGTGTTGCCTGGATAGAAGCCATTTCCTGTGATCACCAAAGGAGTTCCACCAGCAATGCTTCCAGAAATGGGTGTGACAGATGCAACTGCTGGGCTGCTAACAGTAAGGTTCCCCAGAGCCACACCTTTACTTCCCACCACAACACTAAGAGGATGAAGTCCAGCTGGGAGAGGACTCACCAGCACGGTGATGTTATTATCATTAACATCTATTGCTCTGACCTGTTGGTTTCCAATGAAAACAGCAATGTCTTCCAAGGCAGTGCCAAAACCGTCTCCTTCAATAAGAACTTCTCCAGGTCCTTTGATGGAGTTTGGGAGGATTCTTGTTATGAAAGCAGTGATACTTTCTGAGTATGAAAAGCTGCAGTTCCCCTGACACTGGGCAGGCACTCCATGTATTAGAAGATCCACTTTCACCAGCTGTTGGGGAGCAGGAGATGTTTCACACTCAATGGCTGTGTAATTTACGGACAGAACTTTACATGGCAAATGACCCATAAAGACTTCTGCACCTGCAGAAGAAACCGCAAATCCAGAGCCTTTTATGGTCACTCTGGTCATTCCGCTAGTTGATCCTGCATTTGGCAGCACCATGTCGATGTTTGGCAAAAGTACAAAACGCCCATCAGATTCACTGGACAGCGTATTGAGAGCAGTGCCCAGGTTGTAGACAGTTAATGTGACAATTTCCCTGATGCCAACGTCCATTGAGTTTTGAGGGTCGATATGACAAATAATGGAATTATCACTACTTTCTTCTACAATACAGGGGTAGCTACCAATCGTAACCTGAAAGTAAGATGAATATGGAAACAAGTCAATACATTACTCTGGGGTGAACTTAAATTTTATATTAACAGCAACTGAATTTTAAAAATTTAATCATGTGCAAACTTTTTTCTTCATAAAACTGATTTGGGGGGCTGATTAAAGCATCTCTTGGATCAATCTTAAAACTAAATTATGACCATACATGAATGGTCATAGCTACATTATTCATAATAGCCAAAAAGGTGAAAACAATCTAAATGCCCATAAATGATAAATGGATAAATACAATGTGTATACTATATAATGGGATATTATTCAGCCATAAAAAGGAATGAAGCACTGATAAACATAGTATATAACATTGAAGAACCTTGAAAACATTACACTAAGTGAATAAAGCTGGTCACAAATGACCACATTATTATTTATACATTCTATTTTATTATCATTCTATTATTTATACATTACTCAATTATTTATAAGAAAGGTCGAGAATAGGGAAATCCATAAAGACAGAAAATAGATAATGGTTGTTTGGGGCTAGAAGGGTTGGAGAGGTTGGGGATAATGTCTAAGGGTTAAGGTAAAATGTTCTAAAATTGAGTGTGGGGATGGATACGCAATTCTGTGAATATACTAAAAGCTATTGAATTATGCACTTTCAATGGGTGAATTGTATGGTATATGAATTATATTGCAATAAAGCTGTTAGGAATTACGTTATGAGGTTATGGATGAAACATTTTCCTTTTATTGAGTACACAGTAGTAAAAAGGAGATCATTATATTCTTACCTTATTAGCACATGTGAGATTACTGAAGCCACATCCAGTAATTGTTATCAATTCATGTAGTGTTCCAGCGGATGGACTAATGTTGCTTATAGATGGTGAAAAACAACTTGAAAGCTCAAAGACCAATCTATCTGAATTTTTAACCCCAGTATTGTTCAGGCCACACTGGGGTTCTGTTGCTAGGCAGTCTGTCCCAGAGCTTCCCAAGTGCAAACTCACAGGTCCTTTAGATAAAAAGAACTACCTGTAAGTCATGTATAAATATTCTAAAACAAGAACCGTTCTCAGAATGCATTACTCTTTATTTTAATGGTGGTGGCTTATATTCCATTAAAACTTTTTCTTTTCTTTTGTTTTAATGACAAGACGGGCTCAGGAAATACAAAGTTAAAATAAAGACCTGGACAAGGATGGTGCAGTAAAGAGAGAAAAGTGAATATAAAAATAATTTCCTTTTCAATGTTTCTAAAGCCAGATTCTATAGGGAAAATAAAACACTAACATCATTTCACATCTTAATATATTTTGGGGCACATACAGAGGGTCAGAACCTTATTTTTTATTTAAGTTTATTTATTTTGAGAGAGAAAGTGTGAGTGGGGGTGGGTGGCAGAGAGGCAGAGAGAGAGAGAAAAGAGAGAGAGAGGGAACCCAAGAATACTCTGCACTGTCAGCACGGAGCCTGACATGGAGCTGGAACCACAAACTGTTAGATCATGACCTGAACCGAAATCAAGAGTTGGATGCTTAACCGACTGAGGCACTCAGGTGGCCCATTTTTTTTTTTTTTTATTAGAGAGAGAGAGAGAGAAAGAGAGAGCATGATTGGGGCAGACGGACAGAGGAAGACAAGCAGAGAGAGAAAGAGAGAAAGAGAGAGAGTGAATCTCAAGCAGGCTCCATACTCAGTGTGAAACCCAATGCAGGGCTAGAGACTTTGACTCTGGGATCATGACATGAGCCAACACTCAACCAACTGAGCCATCCAGGTGCCCTCAGAGTGTCATAACTTCTTCACACTACATCTCATTTGAGGCACACAAGGATTCTGGGAGAATGGTAGGACAACATTAACATGGACCTCATTTTATAGAACAAATTCCAGTCTTAGAACAGTCCAGATTTATTCAAGGTCGTGTGGTTGGTCAGAGACAGAAGCAGTGTTAGACCTAGTCATCAGCCTCCTCCTCCAGAAAGGTCACATACACCCTGGGTCACTGGAGTAACAGAGTTTCCATCTTTAACCCTCTTACCTGGAGCGTATGTAGCTTCAGTGCTACCCACAAACAGGTGCAGGGGAATGTGCCTGGTTTCAGCTGGTAAAACATTGATGACTCCTTGGAGAAAAATAGAGCGAGACTCATCAACATACCCGCTGCTATAATAATGGATTCCAGGTGAAGTAAATTGGTAAGAAAATGAACCTGCCATAAAATAAGATTGTATGTAATAAATACAAGCAATTAATGCATCCTCAAAAAGAAATTTCAAATGATCATTCAAACACACATGCAGATGACAGGTTTATTATTTTTCACGCACATGACATTTCAACAGGAAGTAGTAAAAAAATGATTCACTGGTTATAAAAGAACCATCTTGTATAATGAAATTACATTCCAGGAAGACAAGAGCCAGCATTAATTTTTCTAGAAAACCACATTAAGTATGGCATAACTTACCAAATTTTAAAGAAAAACTCAACATGCAGTGAAAAATAAACAATACTTTGTGTTCATGAGAAAAAGTTCAAAGTGATTATATATATATATATATATATATATATAAAACAAAACAGGCAGTCTAACAGTACACTTTACACTGAATTGTTCTAGGAGAAATACTGATTTTAAGGCTGATTCCAATCGACAGAAGTTTGTTACGTGCTACTAGTTTGGTGTGATAAAAACATACTCCAGTTTTCTTTGTATTTTGCTTATCTCAATACTTTTTCAATTGGTTGGTTATTCCAGAATGAAGAAAGACATTTCTGATATCAGAAATCATCTCTGATATACAAAATACATTGCTTACATTCACTTATAATAGGTTTATAAATTTTTAATGTTTTTACTATAGCAATACAATGTCAAACAAATCATTTGTGTATTTATACATATTATTTATACAAAAGTATTTTAAATATAAACAATATCCTTTTATTATATCTAGGAAAAAGAAACATAACACAAAATTCAACAAAGTGGAAACATACCTGATGCAGATTTTTCTCTTCCATTCATAAATCCTTTGCCATCATAAATTACACTTCCAGGACTGGATACAGAGAAAACCCTGTATCCTATTCCCCTGAGAAATGGATGTGTTTGCCAATGCCATGTCACTGTGTCTCCCACAGATACATTTAAGACTGATGGTGACCAGGCATAACCTAATCCATGTACTAGGAGCAAGAATTGAGACACATTTTTAAAAGAAAAAAGGAAAAGGAGTAAAAATTCTCAATAATTATCTTTGCAAATATTGCATTTTTGTACAGCTACTAGCAAAAAACTCTTTTAGGCTAACATCCTAAATTTTTTATGTGCATAATTTAAACATGTAACAAAAATAAACAGAAATAATGGAAAGTATGATCATGAGAAGCTAAGGAAAAAAATAAGCCACTCACCTCCAAAACTGATGATCAAGAAACAGTTTGAAAAAAATCAGAAAGTCAATAACAAGTTGTTCAGAAATGTCACATGGAATATTTTTTTAAAGCTATGGTCAATTTTTTAAACATAATTTTCTCAGGCATAGAGGCATGCGAAAATCTATATAACGTCAATTTGAATATTTATTTAGGGACCTATGACCAATAACAAACAACAGACACTCAGTAGGTTTGGGACTGCAATAAAATCGAATGGTGATTCCTCATCTTGGCAATTGTAGTCTAGCGTTTTAGACTCAAGTCTACCACTGGCTCATTCTATATGTAGCCCCCTATGTCAAAGAGATAAAGTATAGACAAATTACTGACCAATTATAGAAATAAATAGCAATATTTATTCTCTGAATACTTTGAAGTATTAAATAAATGAAAATAAAATCAATATCAGGGTAAAGTGCTTCCATTATTTACAATATACAAATGTTGGCTGATACCTGAATCTTCTCCACTGTTGGTAATCCTAAATGTATTCCCTGTTGAATGAAGAATACATTTTATGACATTTTCTGATGATGAAATCACACTGCAATGGAAGGACCCTAGAAAGAAAAAAGATGGGGGAAATTTTTTCTCAAATGTTTTTTGTAAAATATAGAAATGAAGTATAAGTAGTAAACAGTAAAGGAGCCACAAAAACTCCACATTATATAGCAGGATCTTTGATATTTTTCTGATAGTTATCATGTTTGTGTACTGATTATTTTTACAACAGAGACCTTAGCTTTTTAAAGTGTTTTATATGCATCAAATGTAAAATATTTATTAAAATTAAAAAAGTTACTCAATTTCTCTTTACTACCTTAACCACACTTAACTTTTTATACACTAATAGAAAAATAACGTTTCCATGATTGAACAGTATTTGTGTAATAACTCAGCACCTATAAGCACATCCTTTACAGTGAGAAAAAGGGATAACACTCTTTGGTGAGGATGAAACTCTTACCTAAGAGCACAGTGTTCTCAGTCGGTATTGTGCTGAATCCCACGCCCATAATAGTGACTTCAGTTCCACCATATAAAGAGCCTCTCTGTGGAAACATGGTGGTCACTTCCAAAATATACTGTATAGAAGCATTTAACTTATCTCTGCAAAAGAAAAATTGGTAGATGTTTCAGTGACTTTTCCATGGCGCCCTGTTGCTAAACTCTTATTAGAATAGGACTCATTTCAAAGGAGGAAGAAGCTGAATATTTAATTAGACATTACTTTTTCAAACTAGATAATCTGATAATTATCATGGCTTTAATTTGGTTGGATGGTTTGTATGTATGTGTGTATATATATAATAATATACTCATATAACATATGTAACAACATACTATATATATAATCATAATGTATATAATAATAGGTTTTCCCTAACAATGAAAATTAGTTTTCTGAAAACCCCATGGCAGAATAATTTCAGATGGAGGAACTTAAAATATTGTGAAATAAATATGGTTATGAGAACTGAGGTCACAAGAAATATATGCTATCCTTTAAAATATTTTACATATTCATTACAGTAAAACATAAAGGCAGCATTCATGATCTGTAAGAGTATAGAAATGAAATTCCATACATTTCATTTAAGAAATAGGACGCCTGAGTGGCTCAATTGGTTAAGCATCGACTTTGGCTCAGGTCATGATCTCACCATTCGTGGGTTTGAGCCCTATGTCAGGCTCTGAGCTGTCAGCACAGTGCCTGCTTCATATTCTGTCTCCTCTCTCTCTGCCCCTCTCCTGCTCATGCTCTCTCTCTCTCAAAAATTAAACATATAAAAAAATTTTTAAAAAGAAATAAAAGTTGTATGCAACTAATTTGAATTTATTATTCTATATATGTTGGAAACTTGTCATGATCTCCCTTCCCACTATTTCAATGAGAGAGTTTTAAATTTGTTTTGCGTTGTTACAGATGATGTGTCTCCGAGGAGGTCATGCTGTTCTGACCTGATACATAGAAGTAGACTCCTACATCCTAGCTCTCACCATAAGTAAAATGAGTCTTTGTATTAACTTTTATTTCACTTCCTCTATGCAACTGAATTGCTATTTATTTTTTTATTTTTATTTTTTTATTTGAGGAAGAGGTTGGGGGAGAGGTGCAAAGGGCAAGAGAAAGAATCTTAAGCAGGTCCATGCCCAGTGCAGAGGCCAACATGGGGCTCAATCCCGCGACCCTGGGATCATGACCTGAGCTGAAATCAAGAGTGGGATGCTCAACCCACTGAGCCATCCAGGTGCCCCTGGATTGGTATTTCTTAAACTGCCAGTGAAACACCCAGCTGTGTATGCTATCAATTCTATTCATTATCTCCATCACGCCAAAAGCACAAACCAGCTGCCCTGTTAATCAAAGGGGGGATGTAGTTCTGGGGTTCGTTCGTGGTTGCTCTTGCTCATCTTCCTTCACCTCAAGATTCTGCTGCGATAATCTCTCCTCCTATTCTGACTTCAGCTTTACCTGCTTTTTTCTTAATTCCTAAATTTTAGTTTTCTCTTTTTCTAAGTATCTAAACCAGTACTTTCCTTAGGCCAGCACTGAAATTTTACTTCAAAATTTTAACAAACAGCTTCCAGGAAGAAAACAGTGAGAAGTTACCTACAGGAAAAAGCTGGAGAAAGATTCTCTCCATCCTCTCCTTCAGATGGCCAGCTCCTACCCATTTCTTGGCTTAATTGTCACCTTCTAGAGAATGCTTTCCTGTCCCTCAGGAAAAGTCAGTGCTTCTACTATATGCTCTTACAGACCTGCAACCTCTTATTCATAGCCTCTTTCATACTTATAATTAAGTTATTGATGTAATGTGTTTGAAATCTGCCTCCCCAACAAAATTGTGGGTATTATTAATGGCAGAGGACATGTCCCTCTTATTCTGCACTGTGAATTCAGCAGTGAACAAGTAACTAACTGCTCGGTAAGTATTTCCAGAATGAATGAAAATATGTGATATATACACAAATCTAGTTCTACAGAGAATCCTACAACATAATCTGAATTGTTCTCAAAACTAAGCACGTATTGCACTTTATATTTTCAGAATCTTTTGCAAAAGGAGATAGAGATGGGTGAAGAAAGCAACTGCAAATATTAGAAGATGAATGGCTAGTTCTTTTCTTATCCCAAAGCTGTTAGCCCCATGTGTCCCACAACCCCATGAGTTTATGGTCATTACTATACCTTGTTGATGCAAAACCCCAGTTTCTGACTTCTACATAGATATCATGTTTTCCAGGAGACAACTTGGGCAAAAGACATCTAATATCTGTGAAATTCCAGTGAAAAATCTGGCAGGGTCTTCCTCCAACATACACCTCCACGTTTTGTGCGAGTTCATTGCCAAAGTTATAACCCTTAACTGTTAAATTAACTTCTCCTATTATTTTAAAAGAGAACAGAAGTTTTAGAAGAAGATTCCACTTATTATGTGGCATAAAATTTGCATATTAAGTAAATGAACTCATTTCTTATCTTTCATCAGATTTAGGAAATCCTAACGCTTGCAGGGGCAAAAGAAAAATCAGTGCAAGAATTGATATCTGCCATATGGAGATAAAATTCATATCTAATTGTTTCATAGAGGAAAAAAAGATGGCAAAGTACTTTCTAAAAAACTTAATATTTTTCTCCTTATCACACATGTTCAAAGTGAAATAATAATAATAGACTAATAGAACTTGTGGCTGATTTTGCTTTAAGAAAGAACTGGGTGGCCCAGTTGGTTGGTTAAGTGTCCGACTTCAGCTGAGGTCATGATCTTGCAGTTCCTGAGTTCGAGCCCTGCATTGGGCTTTTTGCTGTCAGCACAGAGTCTTCTTTGGATCCTCTGTATCCCCCTCTCTCTACCCCACCCCCATGTATGCTCGATTTCCCTCTCTCTCTCTTGAAAACAAATAAACAATAAAAAAAACTGCAGGAGAAACTATACTTCAAAAACCTTTCTAGAAATAGTTTACATTTATATATGTGATGTATATGTATGTGTGATGACGTATGTATATATATCTTACAAACATGCATCTTACATATACATATATATCTTTCATGCACATGTCAAATGACTGATCTCATTAAAATTTTCCTTACCTAGTATTGTTCGTACTTTTGGACTAAAATCAGTTATAACCGGGGTCTGCAAACAGTTATAACTATAAGCATCCTTTGCTGAGGCTTGAAATCCATTGGTAATAACTGAAATATCAACTGTACCCTCAGTTCTCTGAAATAAGAAGAAAAAAATTAGAAAATATTCAATGTTGAGATGAAGAAATCTGATGGCTAAAAACAACTAGAACCATTCAAAATAAACTGCTGAAGATGTTTTGTTTCAAAGTTGTGAATCAGAATCAATTTTCAGATATTTAGAAAGCTGTGGTGTCAAATGCAGGCTACGTGTTTTAATGTTTTAGATAAAGGTATATGATGTACTGGTTTTGAGGGAGGTTATGACCAACTTAAATGTATCTATATTACTGGATTCCTAAGGGCTCTGCAATATAGTTAAGATGCTCTGGACAAGTGACTCTTTTAAATTAATAAAGCATAAGATACTAAAAGTTTTGACATTTTGCTCTTAAAATACACTCATGTAATCTATTCCTCTTCATTGACAAATCACATTATTATATCTTTTGCTGACTTGGATTCACAATGCAAGACGAATACTTGGACCCCTAAGAAAAACGTTTGGTGTTCTCACTGATAGAGGACCTACAGATTTCCCAATTAGGAAAAACAGTTTTTCCAGCACGTAGTATTTGCTTAATGCACACTCAGCCTTTAGCTGAAACACAAAATCTAAACAATGTTTTCACTTACCCTATCCTCCAGATTCTCATCATCATTCGGTCCAACACATGCTCTAATTTACTCTTCCTATAGATTTCAACTACATAATACCCCCACTTAGTCTGCTAAATTTTTTTAATGTTAATTACCATATCCAGCATCTTTGTGCACATAATAAACAAACAAGAGTCTTGGTTTAAATTTAAACACTATTTTTTAAGAGAAAGAACAACAATTTAGTGCTAAGATGCAATATTCCACAAGGAACTTCACATGGGGGTGTTTTTTTGGTATTAGATTTATGTATTTATTTATTATCAACAAACTGAAACTTTAACACATTTAAAATATATAGTCCTTAAAAAAACCAAAAGATTTGCTTCTCTGAATTTTTTTAGACTGTTAGTGCTAAGGTTCTTTCATACTTAGATTTACCTGATCAACTCTCTTTCATCCTTCAAGCTCTGATAGGCCATCTATTTTTCTGTGAAACTCTTCTGACAGCCTCTCCTCGCTCTATTTTATTTTTACTTTGTTTTACTTCTTTTTAAAAAATTTTTTTTTGACATTTATTCATTTTTGAGAGACAAACAGAGTGCAAGTGGGGGAGGGCCAGAGAGATGGAGACACAGAATCTGAAGCAGGCTCCAGGCTCTGAGCTGTCAGCACAGAGCCTGACGTGGGACTTGAACACACAAACTGCAAGCCGAAGTCGGACGCTTAATGGACTGAGCCATCCAGGCGCCCCCAGTTTGTTTCTACTTCTATTATTTCAAATCAAACACACTGTTTAGTATTGGTTTCTATGTCTGTCTTTCTAAATGTTAGGTATCTAGAATGTGGATATAATACTACCTATTTGGATCTTAGCAGAAAGATGCTGAAGAA
This sequence comes from Panthera uncia, assembly GCF_023721935.1. Classification (NCBI taxonomy): domain Eukaryota; kingdom Metazoa; phylum Chordata; class Mammalia; order Carnivora; family Felidae; genus Panthera; species Panthera uncia. The sequence goes on from NC_064812.1 coordinate 28,696,417, forward strand.
ATAATTGTGAAGGAACGTTACTATAATGCTGCAGTTCCTAGGTAAATATGTCACTTGTTTAAACTTCTCCTGAGATGTCCCTTAATTCATTAGTTTTCAGAAAAAAAAAAAAAACAACTAAAATCAGATGTCTTACTTTTGGTGTTCTGCAGGTTATCTTATTCAAATCCCCTTCAATCACATTGCAGGTTTCATTTCCAACTAACACCTTTGAATTTTCATTAAAACCAAATCCAGACAGAGTCAAAAGAGTACCACCTTCATAAGGAAATGACAACAACAATAACAGGTCAACAATACCAAAAGGAAACTTTGGGAAGAATCTAACTCATCCTTCAAGAATTTTCTTATCATCCAATGGATGGGTCGTCAAATAGATCAAGGACTAGGCTCAGTGTGTGTAATCACTGCCACATAGTATAGCCTGAGCTCTGAAGTCCGGAACCATAAAGGAAACTAGGCTAAGTGATTTAATGAAATAACAGATTTGCAAACCAACATCTGTTTTGGGGCATTACTATCAACTGCTATTTTCTATAGTGTCTTCTTCATTCTAAAGAGAAATTATGCTGGTTTTATATGCTCAACCATTTTGTGTTCTGAAAGTGAATTAAGACTCTCAATGAAATTAAAGTCAACTAAGACTCTTACCAAATCCCAAATTTTATTATCGCTAAGTAAAAGGGAAACTCAGAAATAATCCCAACAAAATAAAAATACAGTGAAATAAAAACACAAAACACACCAAAAGAATCAAGACCAAGGCAAAAATCCCAAACTAAGGGAAATGAAGCAGGACAGGAAAAATGTGTTATTTTTTTTTCATCTTCTGCGTCAGGCTTCCTTTACCCGATTTGTTCCTGGAACTTTTTCTGGGTCAAGTAGCTCCATTGAGACTGTGGTTACAAATGGAGCAGCTGGTAAGCAGAATAATAACTAATAAATCTTATCTTGACATAATTGATGAGCTTGTTATAGAAACATGTAATAATTGATGATATTAATTCAATAACCTAAGATGTAAGTATAAGCAGTCACCCTGACTTGTGCTTCATAAGAAACAAAAGAATTGGTCAGCCATTTAATTACTGTGCTTTCCAAAAGGGGAGTCTCCTTTGTTCTATATGAGGGGACTTTGGGTTCCTCTCCCTCCACCCTGTTCTAGAAACAGTACAACGAAATGATGGAAATGTATGCAATTTTCTTTGTTTAGAACAATTAACTATTACCTGCTAGGCTCCCAGAAGCAGGCCAGATGTGTGAGATCTGATTCTGATAAATGAAGTAGAGTACCTCACCCTCCATGTTCCGTGCTAGTCCAACATCGGCTATGGACACAGCAACTGGGAAATGTCCAGCACTGCCATTCAGAATCCGGCACTTGATCTCATTTTCTCGTGAAACAAAAGAAAAACATGATAAAACAAATGTTTTTGTAAGATAAAATTACTGAAAGTTTACATTTGCAAATATAAATAGTGGGCTTCATTTTTACATCCCAAGAAATATATCTGAGGAAAACTACTCATATACGAATGGGGCGAAAGTTTTTACCAACTACCTGATGTTATGATTCAGACACTGTTAGAAAAAGGTAGGTGAAATAATAATAAAAGCAGAGTGAACAATTTACTCCTGATTTCTACTGTGGCCCCCCAAAAGTGGGGAGGGGATTATTGTACTAGTAATTTTAAAATCCTAATCTGGAAAATCATTTATATCAATAATTCTAAAATTGTTGGTCAAATATGTGATTTATGTTAAGTAAAATATCAGGTTTCATCAAGAAAGGTGATCAATGGGGCGCCTGGGTGGCGCAGTCGGTTAAGCGTCCGACTTCAGCCAGGTCACGATCTCGCGGTCCGTGAGTTCGAGCCCCGCGTCAGGCTCTGGGCTGATGGCTCGGAGCCTGGAGCCTGTTTCCGATTCTGTGTCTCCCTCTCTCTCTGCCCCTCCCCCGTTCATGCTCTGTCTCTCTCTGTCCCAAAAATAAATAAAAAACGTTGAAAAAAAAAATTAAAAAAAAAAAAAAGAAAGGTGATCAAAAACTAAATGAAAATCTATCCTTCACACTTCATTTAGAACAATATATGCACATTTGTAATACAGATGCATTACTGACTTAGATCTCAAGAATGCATAGAGTATCTGAATTAAAAACAAATTATATGAAAGACACATTTGCTTATATAATCCTATTAAAATTAAGGAAAACACCTAGGATTAATTATGAAAGGTAATATTTAGGGAAATACACAATCATGGCTCTCACTTTTTCAAGAGTAAAAAATGTGAATAATTTTGAAATTTTATGTTAACGGATAGAGATTTTGTTGGACTCGAAGTCAGGGAGGATGACCATGTCTCTTTGCTGCATTATTAATGTGACACTGTCAAAGCATGGGCACCATCGAATACCAGAGTGGTGTCTCTTATATTTTTGTGTCCCAGAGACACACCAAAAAAAGCTTTTTTTTTTTTTTTTAATTTGAGAGAGTTTGTGCACTTATGTGCATGTGAGTAGGGGAGGGTCAGAGGAAAAGAGAGAGAGAGACAGAGAGAGAGAGATTGAGAGACAGAATCTTAAGCAGACTCCACGCTCGGCACAGGGCCCAACATGCGGCTCCCACGACCCTGGGTTCGTGACCTGAGCCAAAATCAAAAGTCAGATGCTCAACTGACTTAGCCGCCCAGGCACCTCAAGAAGGAAAGCTTTTATATAATCACTTTATGAGGGAAAAAGAACAAAAATCAACAGTTAAGGGATAAAACACACTGTCCAACACTGAAAGAACTAGTTTGTGGTCATAACCAAAGATTAAAAAGATAATGCATTTGGGGTGCCTGGGTATGTTGGTTAAGCATCCAACTTCAGCTCAGGTCAGATCTTGTGGTTCCTGGGTTTGAGCCCCACATTGGGCTCTGTGCTGACAACTCAGAGACTGGAGCCTGCTTCAGATTCTGCTTCGGCCTCCCTCTCTCTCTGCTCCTCCCCTGCTCACACTCTGTCTCTCTCTCAAAAATAAACAAACATTTAAAAAATTAAAAAAAAAAAACCATAATGCATTTATCCAGAGAAGTTTGCCAATTTCATGTCCCCAGAGGTACTCTACAGAAGGACTATTTTAATACTGCTCTTTGACTCTAATTTCTCTTATGAGAAAAACAATTAAATGTAATAATAATAATTTTACAAAGGACCTACCATCCACAGAAAGAAGAGAGCAACCCACTGGTCCAACAGAGACCAATACAGCTGAACTGGGGGAAAATCCAGAGCCTACTATGGTTAGAATTGTGCTTTCTTCAAAGGATCCTGAAAATGATCAATTTAAATAACAATATGAAAAAGAAAAAAACCAAAGAATCTGTTGTTATGAATTCAAATGTTTTGCAGAGACAAATAAGCCTATTTTCATCTAAAGGCTATAAACAATAAGCTGGTAAATAAGCAGGGAAAACAGACACATATTTACCAATGGTAAATTTTTTCCCATTGAATTGCTCTATATTTTGTTCATATTTTAAATCTGTGTTGATAGAGATTAGCAGCAGAATATCTGTCTGAAGTATGGAATGATATAAGGAAAATTATCATTATGACAAATTAAACAGGCATCCCTATATGATAACTTATCGTATGACAGAACTGCCATCACAAATTCACGAGAAAAAAGATGAACTGCACAATACTTGTGGGCACTTTCCACTTGTGATAAAATAAGCTTCCTCTGTCTGGGGTAATATGCATCCTCAAGTGGCTGAGATATTTCCAGGGTACACCCTCTGTCTCAGCATTTTACTCATAACTGTTTTTTCCATTCATTCTTAAGAGTGTCCAACTATAGATGCTGGAGAGGATGTGGAGAAACGGGAACCCTCTTGCACTGTTGGTGGGAATGCAAACTGGTGCAGCCACTCTGGAAAACAGTGTGGAGGTTCCTCAAAAAATTAAAAATAGACCTACCCTATGACCCAGCAATAGCACTGCTAGGAATTTACCCAAGGGATACAGGAGTACTGATGCATAGGGGCACTTGTACCCCAATGTTTATAGCAGCACTCTCAACAATAGCCAAATTGTGGAAAGAGCCTAAATGTCCATCAACTGATGAATGGATAAAGAAATTGTGGTTTATATACACAATGGAGTACTACGTGGCAATGAGAAAGAATGAAATATGGCCCTTTGTAGCAACGTGGATGGAACTGGAGACTGTTATGCTAAGTGAAATAAGCCATACAGAGAAAGACAGCTACCATATGTTTTCACTCCTATGTGGATCCTGAGAAATTTAACAGAAACTCATGGGGGAGGGGAAGGAAAAAGAAAAAGAGTTTAGAGTGGGAGAGAGCCAAAGCATAAGAGACTTAAAAACTGAGAACAAACTGAGGGTTGATGGGGGGGTGGGTGATGGGTATTGAAGAGGGCATCTTTTGGGATGAGCACTGGATGTTGTATGGAAACCAATTTGACAATAAACTTCACATATTATAAAAAAAAAAAAAGTGTGTCCAGATTTGGGCGATAAGTGGTATAGTCACCCTACTTATATAACATCACATACAAGATGGATTCCACATGGATTTTAATAGCTAAGAATGAAAAATGTCAACCTCTTGAATTTTAGAATAAAACATAATCAAACATCTTAACTTTAATGTACAGATGGTTTTCTTAAATAACATTGAAAAATCATGGTTAACCATAAAGGAAAAGATAAGTAAACTGGAATAAATCAGTGATTTGACTGTTCCCATAAACAAGATACTAAAACAACGTGCAGGTGACATACTGGGAGAAGATGTGCTAGAGGATCAGTAAACATAATATAAAATACACAGCTACAAGTCAGTCGAAAGAAGACAATCTGATAAATAAAGGATGTTAACAAGCAATTTGCAGAAGAAACACTCTAAATGTCCAAGAACCAATAAGAAGATTCTTACATGCATTACTCATCAGAGAAAAGACAAATTAAAACAATGATGAGACAATTTCTTTCACCCATCAGATTGACCAGAATTAGGAAGCTGATAATCTAAGTATTGACATCGATGTGAGGAATACAGTGCTCTCACATATGCTGGAAGTACAGGCATGTTGGAGAGAAATTTGGCCATCTAATAAGCTGAATACACACATACTCAATTATTATCCAGCAATTCTATCTCTGGGCATGTACCCTAAATAAGCTCTAGCATGTACACCTTAGGAGATTTGTACAACAAAGCTCAATGCAATTATATGTAAAAACAAAAGTTTGTAAACAGTCTAGATGTCCATCAACAGAGACAAAAATAAGTTGGTATATTCATGAAGTATTTTAAAATGACAAATTAGATATGCATAAAAACATACATATATTTCTCAAAAGGAATGCTGAATGACAAAAGTCAGATGCAAATAATATTTACAGTGTAATTTCTCTGATGTTTACATTTTAACATCTCTTTCACAAGCTTAAAAACACTAAAATTACCTTATGTGTGTGTGTTCTTTACAAAAGGTATTAACAATGGCATGGAAGAATACACACAAAATTAATTATTGTGACTGTCTCTGGGGAGATCTTTAGGAACTAGAACCAGAGATTGTGTTTCAAGAGGACTTTAGCTGTTCCTATAAAATTTTCTTTCTTAAATTGATAATTGGAAGTAAATATGACAAACTGTTAAATGCATTAATTTTCAGTGAAGAGAAGATAGGTGTTTTTTACAGCATTATTTATACTTATCTTTTCATTATTTTAAAATTTATCAAAATATGGCAAAAAAACAATTTAGATTGTTAATTATTTTGAGTAAGAAACAGTTTTTTTCAGGAAGTACATGTAAAAGTGGAAATTCATTATAAGATACAAGGATAGATGTAAAAATATAAATATCAAGGGACCACAACCAAATTAAAGTTCAAATTTTTATACTTTATAGTTTTGATCCCATGTAACATGAATTATCCCAAAGTAATATCATTACTGTAAAGAAGTCTGAAGAACATATTCTTTCAACACAAAGATGAGTTATTTTTTAAATTTTCTTTTTTTTTTTTTTGGTTATATATAATTAGCAAATGAATTTTCCTACTAGCTACCAAGATTAAATCTGTGATTATACCATCTGAGTTTAGCATTCTGACTGAAAAGAAAAGCCACTCCTTACAATCTTTAGCCCCTGCTGTTTACTTCTGTGCTGGGGAGTTCAGACACAAAGAGTAATCACGTTTTTAAAGTAATTACATAATATGAAGATATGGTACAATGTGTCATCCAAGACTGAGTTCTTGGCAATGTGTTTTTCCTCTAATTCTCAAGTCTAGGACCTAATTATTTTCTTTTACTCAACAGCAGCTGTCTCATTACCAGCTTTTTAGTACTAAATCTCCTAAAAGTGGTCTCATCTGACGAAAGATTCCTGTTAATACCCTAGCAAGCAGAATTTCACAAAAATGCCTCGTCAGAGTGAAATTTTAGAGACACGACTCTAACATGGTGAAACTAGAGAAGTAGACTGGCGAGTCCAACTTCAAGTGTCATTTGTTTTTCAAAAGTAAGTAATTAATGCTCTTTCCACAGCTTTCTGATAGATTTTTTTTTAAACTATGTAGCAATGTCTGCATGCCTGAGGTGGTGAAACCAGTATATTTAAAAATCATTATTAGTTTACATTTTTGCTACTCATCTTCCACACTCTACTCCAAGTTAAAAAGCGGGAGATTACCTTGAGATGGGTTTATGGCCCGGACTACTGGAGTCGCCATGAAATCCCACGTAAACCCACAGTCACCTGAACACTTAGCTGGACCTCCGTTGACATAGACTTCAACCTTCAAATAATGAAACACAGAAACAGAGAACGGGTAGCACAGCTATGGAGAATATACATAAGATTTAAACAAATGATTGGGTTTTGTTTGTTTGCTTGTTTGTTTTCAAAAATTAGTCTATTCTGTTTATACTCTCTGCTTTGACCATTCATTCAGCACATGTGCCTCGTATGCAAAGGCACAGTTCTAAGTGTTAAAACGCATTAAGACAACATTAAACACAACATCCCTGCTGTCACTCAATTTATATTCTAGTGGGGGGGGGGGGAGACAGAGAGTCGCACTATACATTTTTTTTTAAGTAAATGCAAGGTGCCTGGGTGGCTAAGTCAGTTAAGTGTCTGACTTTTGATTTCAGCTCAGGTCATGATCTACTGGTTTGTGCAATGGAGCCCCGACATTGGGCTCTGCGCTGACAGCACAGAGCCTGCCTGGGATTCTCCCTCCCTCTTTCTCTGTCCCTCCTGTGCTTGTGCACACATACATGTGCTTTCCCTTCTCAGTCTCTCTCTCTCTCTCTCTCTCTCTCTCTCTCTCAAAATAAATAAATAAGCATAAAGAAAAAGAAGTAAATGCATATTACGCCCTAGCAGTGATTAGTGCTATGAAGGACAATAAAGGATGCTCTTGTGAAAGTCACCTACATTCTTTACATATTAATTTCCTCATCATTAAAGTAGGAATGTTAATAATTATTTCACAGAATAACTAAAGATTAAATTAAAAAGCATATTTTCAAATTCTAACAGGTAGTAGTCAAGCTTAGAAATCCACACTTTTATCATAAGGAAGGTAATTTTCCCAAAAGTCATAATAATATTATCGAGTTAATATTCAGATGAAAATAAAGACATCATTCCTGCTGTTTCAACAGGTCTTTAATGTATTACAAACTTGGTACATATTTAAAATTATGTTACAGGTCATGAGAAAAGTTTCAGAAATACCTGTGGCTGTTGGTTGGGTGTACGAAGTAGGTCTCCAAGTATGCACCGTCTGAATAAGCCACCATCTTTTATCTTCGTAACTGTCATATTAGCTTTTTCTCCAATAATATTGGAATCATTAATCTATTTTTACACAGAATTATTTTACTAGAAAGGCTATGATAAATATGACTGTACTAGTTTTTTTTAATTAAGCAAGGTTGAAAGTGAATAAAAGTCAAAGATGAAAAAAATCATTCAAAAAAGCACTTTAGTCACATTTTTTGAAAAAGGAGCCTCTTTCAAAGTGAGCATAATCTACCCCCCCCAAAAAAGGGCTAACATGATTGCATTATAATATATTACATCAATTACAAGTTGAACTGAATGACTAAAATCAACTGAATTGTTAGAATAAAGCATGTCTAAGGAAAATCAATTTACTAAATTTTATTTTCTCAAAATGTTCTATGATTGTCCTAAATGTGACCATTATGATAAATGATTTTTGAATAGTTGAATGAGTTATACCTCTTTCCACCTGAGAGTCAACTTTTCCCCTTCAGCATTTTTCACCCCTGATTATCCTGGTTTTTCATCCATTTGTGGAATTATATTTTTTGCCAATGATAAAAATGAATCAAATCAAATCAATACATACAACTTGGTTATTTCAAAATCCCTCTGCCAATATGGCAGCCTTCTCATATATACAGTGGCTAGCAAAGAGACAGGAGTCTCCACGCTGGGCCCTGTGTGTGCTAAAGTGGTGATAAGAAGCAGAAGTGATGAGCAAGCAGGGAAGGACTGGTCAGAAAAGAGACAAGGGGGTAAATGCACAGACATCAGCAATGATACCAAGAGGAAGACCAGTCACGAGAGCCACTCAGCTACAGAATCTGCTAATTCTAGTTCCAGACCATGTGTTTTCTTAAATTACCTCCATATCTTTATGACTGTTACTATTCTGCACACCCATAGTCTATGTAAGGTACATCATATGTTACATTTATATACGGGTTTTTTTTTTTTTTTTTTGGTCTCCTCTTTCCCCTCTCTCCTCATTTTTTTTTCTTTTCTCAAAATGGTCCCATAAGTAGATTTCTGTATGGGGCCAGGTTGCTAGGTTTTTACTATTACAAATACTATCACAGTGACTACTTTTGTGCCTACATCATTTCATATTTGTGTTATTATTTCAGTATTATACAGTTATATAGCTGAGATTGCTAAATCAGAAGGTATCTATATTCAGATTCTACTATATAATCCCCTAAAATGATCATACGAATCAACTTTCTCGCCAATAGTGCATGAGACAGACCGTTTCCTCCCTCACACTCTTACTATCACTCAAAAGCATCATCTTTTTAATGTTTTTGACAGTCTGAGCTCCCAGACTCCTCTAGATTCCTCTCTTTCACATACTCTGGGTCCAACTCCTCTCCTCTGACCCCCTTCACACTCTAACTAAGCAAAGGTAATTAGATAACAGCTTACCACAGGAGCTACCTGGGGGTACACAGGATAACCTATAAGCCCTGCCTGGGCTCCTCCTGCCCCTATCAAGGGTCTTCTAACACATATCCCTGGTCTCTTTCCAGAGGGGACAGCAAATAAAGTACCAACAGCAATTCCCCATGAAAGAGAACATCGAATCAACTTAACTTAGAACAATCTTCCCTCAATTTCTCTTTTTTTAATGTTTAGTCTATAGTTTGCATTTTTTAAATATAGACAGTCTCCAATTCTTTAAAAAAAAATGAGGCAAGATGCAATAAGCCAGCAACACATGGAAAACAAACAAACAAACAAAAGCCAAGCCAGAGGAGGGAACCTGTAGAAGATTCTGCCTTCCACGTGTGCTTCTCCACTGGATGTTCCATGAGTATCCAGCACACGTTCCCTCCCGTGTTACTGAGACTCGTCCCACTTCTTCCACACTCTGGAGAGCAAACTGTAAATCTGCAGCCGACACAGTGGCAGGAAGGCCTGCATTCAACAGAGGGACAGCAAATAGCAGGGGTCAAAAATTCACAAACCAATTTCACCCTTAAAATCCATGAAGTGTGTGCTACATATTGTAAGCCAACTGTCCTCCTCCAATACAGTAAAAATGAAATTTGTGTCTTATTTAGGCCAAGAATTTATGAATCTCTTGGAAGCAAAAATTACATGAGTAACGTACCTCAGATGATAGCTCTGGCTCAAAAACTTTTGTTTTTGATTATTGATTAACTTTATAGAGAACCTGTAAGCTGGGGACATAAAAGAAAAACAAACTTTTGGGAATGTAACCTGGTATATCTGGTGAGGCAATAAAGAAAAAGTGAAAATATAATTTGTTCTGGATAATTTAGCTTTATGTCACTAACATAATCTCAAGGATATAAATTATGTAGGGAAATCATATTAGAAAGAAATACACCAAAATTTTTATTATGGCTGCCTAGATTGGCATTGTCCAACCGTTCTGAACTTTTGTCATATACCTTTGAGAATGTGTCCGTAAGCTTGAATGTCAAAGCTGCCACTTAGAGGTGGAGACGCGGCTTGAATTCTCTGAATACGAATCTTTGACTCCCCTGGCCAATTATTTCCTCTGTAAACAGACTCATTCTCTGTCTCATTTGTGATTATCTAATTTCCAAAATAAATATTGATAAAATGATTAAACATAACAACAGCTAACATGATTTCTATTTCACCATCGTACAATCCTGTGACATGACATAAATGAGCCTCAGGTATTCAGGATTCCTCAGAACATTAAGGAGAGACACATAAATCAACACAGGCCATACCTACAAAGCTGCAATAATGAGGCCAAAGTCAACTCAGTCATCTGTGCAGCAATCAGCTGGAACCTTAGTAATACCTCATTAATTCAGAGTGTACCCTCCATCACTCAACGAACAAATATTTATTGAACAGGCATCCCATTCAAAGTACAGTGCTAATCACTGTGGGGAGGCAAAGAAACATAAGATGAAGTCTTCGCTATCAAAAAACTGGAAATCTCTTTGGAGAAATAACATATGGGGACTAGAAAACTAACAATATACCAAAGTATATAATCAGCACAGATTCTGATCCAGACTCAAGAAAAACCTGCCTAACGTTCAGTGCCAATTAATTGACAAAAGCGACACATGCTATAAAAATTCATACACAGTGACTGTACTAGTGAAAATGATAACATCCTCCTGCTTCAGATCCCTCACGGTTGTCTGTGAATCTTGTGGAATTTAAAACTTTAAGCCTCACTGCCCACAGAAAAGAGTAAACATAATTGCCAAAAGACGTAAGTTCACAGCAGCTTTATTCATAATAGCCCCAAACTGGAAATAAGACAAAAGCCCTTCAACAGGATGGTTAAATTGTGGTATATTCACACCACGGAATACGGTAAAGCAATGACAAAGAATGAACTACAGCTACATGCAACACACAAATCTCATAATATCAAACAGAAGCAGCTAGATGCAAAAGAGCACATACTGGATTATTTATCAGTACAAATAACATTTAACAGATGTGCATATTACTGCGTGTATCTTTCACTGGAATTTTTTAAAAAAGGTCACAAACATATGTCCCATATTCCTTAATTTAACTTTGACTGAATAACAAAAGCTAGAGGATACAATTACCAATTTTAATGAGGAATCTTGAAAAATGGGAGCTGATGTCACTGATTATTTAACAACACAAACCCCTGATACTACATTCTGTTGTGCAGCTAAGAGTAAACGACTGAAACATATTTACAAAACATTTCATCTTGAAGATACTAAGATTACAACATTGCGCCAGCATAGGGTAAAGCAACTTTTGTGGAATACTTAAGAGTTTTCCTGTATTTTTAATCACAGAATCAGACTATCATTAAGCAAAACACTCTTTGAGACTTTCACAAAAATATTTAATTACTATTTAACTCCAATCTAGAGCTTATTATACTTGTTTTTGATTCACTGTGGAAAATTATATTAATTCCTTGGATAGTTTTGGAGGACGTTACATTTTAAAATACTTACATTTATAGTATTTAATACTGATCTTACTATAAATAACTCAAGCAGTACAAAAATTATTCAGGTCCTTTTGGAATTCTGGAAAGCTATCTTTTTCCTCCCAGTACCAATTTTGATACAAGCAAAAAGTGGTGTTTCTAACAGAAACAATTTAAGAACATATTGCAGAATTTCAAATTTTCTTTCAATAATCTCTGTTCAAAACTTTTACTGAAAGAGCCCATAGCGTTTCCTTTTAAGTCAACAGAGAAAATTCTAGTTAAATCTGTTTCTTAAGACAGTTTCCCCTTGTTTTTTCCCATAGATATATTTCTTAAAGACTTTAATGCTTAAAGTGAATTTTCATGCTCAAGTCTAACAAGCCTCTAACTCTTCATTTATGCTTAGAATAATTATCTTGTCCTATTAAAAGATATTCCATCTGAATGTCAGCCATTTATAAAAATTTTTAAAAAAGGTTATTAGATCAAAGCTAATTTTCCATAAATTGAAAACAGTAAGTTGCAACATTCTAAGCTTACCTGTGCAAAGCTCACAGCCATCATGGGTATATTATAACTGCAATTATATGAAGTCATGGTGACAGAATATTGGTTGGTAATACTTGATCCATTAATTTTGGTCTGATTCACCTGAAAGTTCTTTAAAAATATCCCTTTATTTGCTAATGCTGGAAGTCTTCTCTTTGGCATTTCTAAAGAACATGGAATAAATGGAAAATAAAATTTCATAGCTTCTGCTGCTAAAAAAGAAAATCATCAAATAATATCCATGTCATGGAATAGGAATAGCTGTTTAGAATCAAATTTTAGAAAGAAGATCTTAAGACAAGTAGTTTTTGGAGCTTGGCAAACTTTTACTTCTAGAATATAAAGCTTTAAAGTCTGTCAACATATGAGCTTTATCAGGTAAAAGAAAATATTTAAAAGCCACCAAACCCTGGGTTTCATGTAGCCTTCTGTGGGCCTGTTAGCTCTGCTCTGTCCTAGGTTCCTGAACGTAGTGCTAAGACGTGCACTGCATGAGGACAGGACTCGGGCTGTCTTGTCCACAGCAATTTCTTTAGTAGCTAGTACAGTGCCTGGCACACAGTAGGTACTAAATGCATGCTATCTGTTGAACTACAACATCCATCTGAGCCCAAGTGAGCTGTCTTATATATGTGCTCCACTGATCAGAATGTAAATTCTGGTGAGAGCAGATTCAAAAGAAGTGACTCTAAAGTAGTACATTTAATTTTAACCAGTTGACTCGTGACCTTGTACTTGAAAGTAGTTCCAAAGGAAAGGATTTTAAAATTTCTCTGAAAAATGTGAGTAGTCACTGTTAAAGGTGACTGTTTAGAATTAGGTTGATTTTTTTAAAGATCACAGTTTAATTTTAATTATTTTATTATCACAGCTCATATGTAGGAGTCTACTGACATGACTATAAAACAATGCTTAGACTACCAGAAATGAATTTTTCATTTATAGTATTATTAATTATCACCATGATGTCCATGAGAATATTCAGTTTAATCCTACCAAACAGATGCCAATGTCAATAGCTGCCTTTTAGGAACACATATCTTTGTGATTAGTTTCTCAAAAATCAAACAAAGCAAAATGAAAATATTTGTCACAGTTTATATATCTATAAACAGAATCCAGGACTAGAAAGACTAATTCTTGCCATAATGACAAAGTTTTCATTAAGGATACATTTATCCTTAGAATAAAAAATAATATTATTTAAATAATATTCAGATAAAAGAATGAGTCAAATATTTAGAGATTAATGTTTCTATGTAAAGTAAAGAATAATTCCCATGGTAAGATTTTTCTACAAGATAGATTTAGAGGTTTTGAATCGATATGAAATGATACAACATACCATCCCACGCAGACACTGTAGATGTCTGTCCAATGTATACTGTATCTACATAGAAAACCTGTGATTCCGATGCCTTCTGTAAACCAATCCTCTGAAGAGAAAAATTTGTCCCAGTGTATTTGGCTTGTATGAGGTCCAGAAGGTCTATGCAAGTGTAGGTCCAGCTGAAATATGGTTGATTAATGTAAACCAATACACTATAAAAAAGCACTAAATTCTTAAAGAGTAAAAGTGTTTTTTTTCCCACAAGATGACCATTAAACACACTTTATTAGCGCAGAGGTGCAGCCATAACAAGAAACAGCAGACAGAAATTTGAACTGGTAGTAATAGACTTAATGTTGTATACTGTAAATATAGGTTTTCTTTTATTTGTAGCCTTGGCAATAGCCACAGGAAGGTGAAATATTCTGTAGTGGTAGGTAAGGAAATTAAGGAGTATGCGCCTTGGTGTAGAGCAAGCATATAAATAAAAACGAGACACAAGAATAAAGTAAACTATTTTAGTAAAAAATGTCAAGGATAGAACAGTAAATTCAGTTCAATACCAAGAAGCAAAACTGGAACTTGTTATTACTCCCAAAAGAGCTCCCTAGAGTTGCACTGTCTCCTGATACGAGACAAAAGTGGTAAGTGATTTACGTAAAGCACATTACCCCTTAAATGTGTAATTTAGATTCAGATTTTGCACTTGATATTAACTGCATTGGAATTCTATGAGTTATAGTTAAGCAATTCAGCTATGAGCGTTTGCAACAAAGAGAAAAATATTGCCATCAAAATAACTAAACACAATTTAACAATAATCTTTATATCAGCTACTGCTGTAATTATTAACTGACTAGTTTGTTTGAGCACCTACTATTTTAATTTCCTTCATGGTTCCCAAACTCATCATGGGATCCACCTCAGTGCCTCAAAGCTTAGCTTAAGCTAACATATTTTTAGAAAACTGTGTGTGGAACTACAGCAAGATAAAGTGCTCTTTAAATAAATATGAAAAAAAAAACACTTAGGGTCTCAGTAGAATTCTACCCTAATTATAGAATTCTAAAGTTTAAGAAACTACTACTTAGAAAATTTAGTATACTGAACAGGACCCTTTATCAGACAAAAAGAGACTACAAATGCTATCAAAACTTAAGTGAACAGCACACTGTCTTTGTGGCTACATAACAGTGTTTTATTATTATTATTTCTTTAACATTTATTTATTTTTGAGACAGAGAGACAGAGCATGAGCGGGGGAGGGGCAAAGAGAGAGAAGGACACAGAATCCAAAGTGGGCTCCAGGCTCTGAGCTGACACGGGGCTTGAATTCACAACCTGTGAAATTACCTGAGCAGAAGTCTGACGCTTAACCAACTGAGCCATGCAGGCATCCCTAGATAACAGTGTTTTCTAAAAGAAAATCATATTTCACTTTTCAGATTTTGAAACCCGATTTATAGCTACAAAAATCACTGTTTTGGAAAGGTTATACCATAATTCTTGGGGGGCAATGGCACTTCTAACACTAACATTGTACTAAAAATAATCTAACTCTAACACATCTACTTGATGGTGGCCTGTCTAACCTAAATCAAAGCAAATTTAGAAATACACAATAGGAGCAGGGGAGTTTACTTTGCCTTGACTGGCAATAATTTTACCCAGTGAACCCTATTCCTCTGAAAATCATGACATTCTTGTTTAAAGATATCATAGCATTTAGGGTAAAGGAAGCCCATCAGTCTTATCAAATGTATTTTACAGCAGATAAATTGCAGGTTAAAAGGAAAGACCTATTTAGCAATATGGTGAGTGATGCTTTGACGAATATGAAAGAACCGAGATCTGTAAAATGTTCCAAAATCTCATCACAGTGAATGAGTCAAACGCATGCAGGTGATGCTCACCAAAACTAAAATTGTCAATCTAATCTGTTCAATTCAGGAATGCAGGGAATGTTTATAGCAAAATGTACCTGGAGAACACGTTTTCAAATAAAAAAGGTGTATATGTGCATGTGTATGTCTTCATTATGACTCTATTGTGTGTGAAATTTGTATGTGTGTTCTATGTGGAAATACAAAAGTGGATTGACACAAATTTCAGAAGATATAATAAAAAACAAAACGTAATTATGCAGAACTAACTTGTGCTTGAGGGTGTGGCAATTATAGTCATTAGATAGCTTCCTTAGACATCTACCTTCTTCCCTTATACTTCTCTGCTTGCATTTCTATGTGTCTAACTTTTGGCAAACCAAGCATTAAAAAGTGTCTCTTCTCCATTAATTTTGAAATATTCATTGAGGGGCGCCTGGGTGGCTCAGTTGGTTAAGCGTCTGACTTCGGCTCAGGTCATGATCTCACGGTCTGTGAGTTCGAGCCCCGCGTCAGGCTCTGTGCTGACAGTTCAGAGCCTGGAGCCTATTTCAGATTCTGTGTCTCCCTCTCTCTCTGCCCCTCCCCTGTTCACTCTCTGTCTCTCTCCGTCTCAAAAATAAATAAACGTTAAAAAAAAATTAAAAAAAAAAAAGAAATATTTTATTTGCTCTGCTCACACCTAGAAAGCACCTTGTTTTCAGTGATCAAAGCTTAATGACAATATTGTGATAAAGGAGTCTCTTTCTACCTGCCTTCAGTAAGTGGGAACATTATTAGATTTAATAATACATGATTTAAATTATAAGGTTTACCATTGTTTTACCTTTCCAATGGTCATGGGTGATGATAACACTAGACCAATTCTTATTTTCATAATCTATTTATTTTTGCCACAATTATTTCTGTTAGGATGCTAATGTAGAGGGCATGAAAACAGCAGTCAGATCTATGCTGCACAGCATTTGTCAAAAACTAACAAAAAGTGGGGCATCTGGGTGGCTCAGTCAGTTAAACGTCCAAATCTTGATTTTTGGCTCAAGTCATAACCTCATAGTTGTGACATTGAGCCCTGTGTTAGGCTCCATGTTGGGTGTGGAGCCTGCTTAAGACTCTCTCTCTCCCTCTCTTTCTTTGCCCCTCTCCTGCTCGTGTGCGTACATACTCTCTCTCGAAAACAAAACAAAAAAACCCAAACTAACAAAAAGTGGAAAAAAAATTTAAAAAGTTAACAAAGAGTGGGTTTGTTTTATGTTCAGGTTATATACTGTACTATAACTTCCATTTTACATTCACAGAATGTAACTTACTTGTTTCCATTAGTAAAGTTATATGTAAATTGTATATCATCGCTTCTAGTAATCTTGCTTCTGTCTTGGTATTGGAATTTTAGAGCAATATAATTTGCCAGGAATCCTTTGTATGCTAAACATAACTACACAGAAAATTAAAAAAGAAATCAGTAATAATATCTTAGCTTTAAGTTGTTTTATAGCAATTCAAGTTAACTCAACCTAATCCAGTAAATAAATATTGATAATTTTCCATACAAAATATTTCAGAACACAGAGACAGAGATAATTAATTTCAGCCAATTAGGTATAGAAGAATTGTGAAAGATTTTCTAGAAGAGGAAGTGGAGTTGAACAACCTTACAATTAAGGATTAATTCCTTATTGTTTTCTTAGATATGGTTTCCTTAAAAAATGAAAATAATTCACTCCCTTTAGTCATGTAGCAATGTAAAATTTAAATCCAGCTCTAAGTGAACTCTACAGTGGATGTAAAAGCCCAAACACACAAAGAGGAGATAAACACTGAAGTGGATTAATTGGGATGTGAATGCAGCTAAGCATTTAGAGGTAAAGATGCATGTCACTGTAAAATGGTAGTTAAATACCAATCTTAATGGTCTACAACACCTTAAGCATACCAAATATATTTAGAACTTAGAACTTGAGGATGTATATCACAACTTGAGAATTTTGAAACCAGAGAAAGGGTAAACAAGACTATGATTGCTAATCTTAAATACCTATCCTAAAACTCCCATCTCTACTCATGCTTTCCCTTCACTTCTCCTTGACTGGATACCCAAGATCACTCTATGATGGCTATCCATTTTTGTTTCTTCTTAATAAATAAAATATATTGAGGAGATTATACATTTTTAATTGTTTTAATATTTAAATTCATGTGCAAGTAATTTTCTCTGAAATTATAAGATAAAGCAGAATAAGTGTGCATGATATTACATATTTTTTTCATTTTTTTTTTTTTTTTTGAAAACCAACAGAAGAGGAAATCACAAGCCCCCAGAATGTGAACCACAGTATCTGTCTAATGTGACATGATTTCACATGACAAGCAGTTTTCCCTGTCTTATATTTCAGGAAATTTTATTATCAAGGTATTTTACAGATTAAATTAGCATATCATTTTGTTGAGTTCACCTGATTATAAGGAAATAATAAAATGTCTCCATATGGTAGTCTGTTTGGTTTAACATCTGTGGAGTCAAAGAGAACAGCTGGGTTTTTCAGGGAATAACGACCACAGTAAGCATCAGTTTCCGCTGTCTTCTGCCCTCTGTTAATATGTTCCTACAGAAACAGTAATATTTCAAATGAAAACATGACTTATTGTCCTGCTTTATTCCCCCACATCTCCACCCAATTTGTTCAAGTTCCAACTTGGATCCATTGCTTCCCACACCACTTTAACTTGAAATATTCTCTCTCTTCTTTGAAAGTCTAATGCTCTCATCCCGTATCACTCCTTTGGCTCCACAATCATATAATCCCTTGTACCTGTATTTGGCTATTTCCTAAATCTTATATTTCTCCTTATATCATTTTTTTTAACGTTTATTTATTTTTGAGACAGAGAGAGACAGAGCATGAACGGGGGAGGGGCAGAGAGAGAGGGAGACACAGAATCTGAAACAGGCTTCAGGCTCTGAGCTGTCAGCACAGAGCCTGACGCGGGGCTCGAACTCAC
The DNA here is from genome assembly GCF_023721935.1 of Panthera uncia. Lineage (NCBI taxonomy): Eukaryota > Metazoa > Chordata > Mammalia > Carnivora > Felidae > Panthera > Panthera uncia. The sequence continues at coordinate 28,714,949 of NC_064812.1, forward strand.
GGACCATGAGATCATGACCTGAGCCAAAGTCGGACGCTTAACCGACTGCACCACCCAGGCGCCCCTATTTCTCCTTATATCATGAACTCTTAGGGATATTTATTCATTCCTTCCACAAATATTTTTTTATAATTTTTTTAAAGTTAATTTATTTTGAGGGAGACGAAGAGAGAGTGAGGGAGGGAGGTACAGAAAGAAAGGCAGGGACAGAGGATCTGAAGCAGGCTCTGTGCTGACAGCAGAGAGCCCAATGCAGGGCTCACACTCACAAACTCCCAAGATCACGACCTGAGCGGAAGTCGGATGCTCAACCGACTGAGCTACCCAGGCACCCCTCCACAAATATTCATTCAGTGTTCACTATGTGCCAGGTTATTGTTTGTTAATTTGTTTTTTGTTGAATCTTCAAGGTTCAAGTGGTGAAGAACACTATCCCTATATGGGATATTTCCTATCCCATGAAGTTTGGGACAAAGGAACTAAGGATTATAATACTGATGTTGAAGTATTATACATATATTATATAATTATGAGGTTGAAGAGAGGCCTCTAACTCACATATAAAGCATCAAGAAAGATAACTCAGAGGAAGCATTACATGAGTTGTCTTTAAAGATAAACAAGACTCATTTCAAAGGAAAGGTGGACTAAGGAGCATCAGGGAGAGGGTAAAATAAGTGAAATAAGCAGGGATGTAAGAAGATGGTGCTGGGAAATGCAAATAATCAAAGTAAGATAGAGCAAAGAATGTGTGCCAGGATGATGATGGGAAATGAAGAAAGGAAAGAGCATAGTGTAAATTACTGTGCAATTCCCAAGGCTGCTAGCACTACATTCAGGATAGGAGAACCCAAGTACATGCATGTTTATTAAATTAATTTGAAATGAGAGCCAATTAAATGGAAAGATTTTCCTTGTTTTTTCACTAATAAATCTGCTCATTTAAACAGATTTAAAGCATGTGATTTAAAGCATGTGATAAATATCTTTAAGGATTCATTTTTATTTCTAAGGTATTGATCTGAATCAAATCACTAGCCTATATAGTCCTTATTCTTATGGTATTCATTTGGAAATGGTGAATATCTGGCTTCCTCGGATTTTCAAAATAAGAATTAGGAAGATAAGAGTATTCTGAAATTTTATTTACTGTACATCAAAGAAAAGTTCTTATACCTCACCAAGAGAGAAATAAGGACAAGTATTTTACTAATTGACCAGAGGGTAATCTCAAAAATCAAGGGAAGCTCTACTACAAATTATATGCTCAGAAGCCAATGAGGAAACAGGATATACTCTGCGTCCAAGTAAACAAGTAAAACACCCTATAGATCTTATATTGTCCATCATCTTTCTTACTTTCCCTTGATCGAGAAAATTCATATGTGGTGAATTTCACAAATGAATCACATTATAATGCAAGGAGATGATAAAGCAGACCTTACCAATAAATGTGTAACAAATTATTTTTGCAATTTGACAATAGGAATTAATGTTAGTCCAAAGAGAATCACAAGATTCCAAGCATTTATACAAATTCTTATTTGGTCAGTTTCACTGTTCATTTACATTCCATACCAGGTTAAAATCAGACTCATAATCTCTAAAGTATTTCACAACAAATCCTTCTTCAAAATTTGCAATTTGCAGTGGACACTTGGCAGTAACCATTTCTTCTATGGCTGCCTGAAACTAAATTAAAAATATGAGCTTTAGTAACTTCTTTTTCATGAAGAGTTAGAGCATTTATACTATTACTACTCATTCCACTAATTAGTTATAATTGAACATTTGCATAATTCCCATACTTCAGCCATCATTATGAGATCATTTCCTAAATAATTTTAAGTTAATATGTAATAATTTTAGTGTCTAGTGACTTTTTCAAGAGTTTTATTTTAGAATCACAATAGTTACATCCAATTGGGTAACATTAGCTTACACCGTTGTTATGTAAGGTAGACATACTTGTTTAGTAGTTTTTTTTAAAGAGGGCAATGAGGCAAACCTAAATGAATTAGCACTCAATTAAACAGGTTCCAAGTGAATAGTTTTCCCCATTAGCTCAAAATTAACTGGAAAAAACTATACACTGTATTCTGTTTTTCAAAATATGCAAATACAATATACAAAATATACAATGTATTCTGTTTTTCAAAAGAAGAGATTCAGATACTATAAGACTGTATTGATGGTTATTTTAAAAATAATAAATGATCTTGGATTATACAGGAATTGGTACACATTTATTCACAAGTTTTCCTGTAATTTCCACATCTACTTCTCTTGCAAAGCACAGATATAATTAGCATTTAGAATTAAGGAGATAAAGTAAGATGTTAATCATCAAACAAATATTAACCTAAACTCATTGTGTAGATAGTTGTCAAAATTCAATAACTCCCAAGCAAACATTCTTTCTACAAAAACAGCTGCCCCACACAGAGATACAATGGATCCTGTTGGCACAGATCTAAGAACCCCCCCTTTCATCCCCTGTGTCTCTGTGATGTTTCCTCCCTTCTCCACTCTCTATGGGTTGGCTCCGACACATCATGTCAAGTAAAAGAGTATATTACCGCTCCTTAAAGTGTGGGGTTTATTTTGTTTTCTTTTGTTTTACTAGAAAGGTGATATTTAAATAGCTTTCTATTTAATAAATTAGCTAAGAGCATACTTCAGCTTCTGATGACCATGGGGTCAGAGGTTTCGAAGTGATTCCATCCCAGTTTAGTGTGAATGTGTCCAAACTGGGTTTTCCTTTGATTTGTTCTGTAATATCCAGGGTGACATTGTTCCCTTCAATCATTTCATAACCAAGCAGATCAAAGTCTCCTGTGATGAAGTACCAAATAGGATTTGAAGATGTTAATTTAATAAAATACCAATATATCCATGAGTAACAAAATTGGTTTTATTGTATTATCACAAAAAAAGGGGGGGTGAATGGGGAAGATGTGGATCCTTGAATTTGAGCTAAAGATTTAGCCGTAGCAGAAACAGCAAAATAGCAGGTAAAGTGCTATTCATTTAAGGTTTGATATCCATGGCTTAAAATAAAGTATTACGGGATAAACAAAAGGAGGTATTGGGACCATGAGGTAAAGATCAACGACCAGTGGGATATTCCAAAACTTCTTTTCGTTTTGTCCCAGTACCATTATCATAGTATAGAGGGCTAGGTTGGGATATTGCTATTTTCTTTAAACATGAATACAGTACAAAACTGAATTCCAGGAAATAGCCCGAGGCCTGGGAGGCCTGTTAATACAATCTCACTTTAAGAGAAATAAGGGCTTGTCCTCAGATTTATCTCTGCTTTGGGAAGATGCTTCACCATTGGAAACCCACTGACCTCTGGTGGGTAGAGTCCTAGAATTTGATTTGGTACTTATGATTTTGGTACTATATTTCTTAAGGCTGCTGAAGCTGTAAAATTTCTCTCTGAACTATAGATGTATTCCTCGGAGAACAAGGATCACCATATATTCATTTATACAGCATTTTTGACAATCTAAACTTTGGGAAATTTTTAGAATTTCAATTCATGTTAAATGAAATTCTTTGCCCTCCATCCAACAAGCAAATTAAACAATTTTATAAAATGAGAAATAAACAATGAATTGGAACATAATTATTGCCCAAAGAAAAGTAAACACATACATATTCAGGGACCTATTTTTGAACTACATAGCCCAAATACTAAATTTGGTCGTTAAACTTGACTTTAAGACTTGAAAATGCAAAACATTAATAGGAAGTTAATAGCTATTGCTTGAAAAGGACAGAGAGGTAAAAATAATTTTGGTAAATGGTGTCTTAAACACAGGTGAAATGTTTTCTTTCAGTTTTTGTTTTTGTATGTTTTTTTTTTCTCACTGTAGGAATTCTCAGGGATTTTATTATTCTAATGAGACCTGTCAATCTTCAAGGATAAGCTGGGTTATGCAGTTTCCCATGTGGATTTGACCACAGAATCCTTTCATCAGGCAAGATCTGGTTAGACTAGTGTCTCCCAAGACATGCTAACTACTTAAAGCTCATTTCCAGAATTCATATCTTTGCTTATTTTTTCTAAATATGAAGTAGCCTATTATACAGATAGTGCATTTACGGTATATATAGTGTTTCTCATGCATTGAAGCTGTACATTCCTTGAAATAGGACTAAAATTTTAATTACAATAGAAAAAAAAATTGACCATTTATTTTCTATTTCTCCTAAAAGTGATCAAGGCTATGAATCCACTTCTTTCTCTGCCATTTTATGGAATTTTTACTTTTTTTTACTTTTTTTAATTTTTTATTATATGAAATTTATTGTCAAATTAGTTTCCATACAACACCAAGTACTCATCCCAAAAGATGCCCTCTTCAATGCCCATCACCTACCCTCCTCTCCCTCCCACCCCCCATCAACCCTCAGTTTGTTCTCAGTTTTTAAGAGTCTCTTATGCTTTGATTCTGTCTCCCAATCTAACCTCTTTTTTTTCTTTTTTTTCCTTCCCCTCCCCCATGGGTTTCTGTTAAGTTTCTCAGGATCCACATAAGAGTAAAAACATATGGTATTTGTCTTTCTCTGTATGGCTTATTTCACTTAGCATAACACTCTCCAGTTCCATCCACGTTGCTACAAAGGGCCATATTTCATTCTTTCTCATTGCCACGTAGTATGGAGTTTTTAATTTTTTCAGTGGAGCTTTAGAGAATATAAATTTGTTTCTTAGAGAAAAATTTACAGAAGTACAAAATGAGATACATGCTTACCTCTAGTTGATATAAACGTTACCATGTAAACATAGCTTTGGGAGTTTTGTGTTCTTATTACTTGAACTGTATCTGGTTTTATAGACCAGAGGTCATTTAAAGCTGATTGCAGTATGAAGTCAGAAGCATCACCAGGTACCAAGACTTGGATGAATTAAAAAAAAATAAAAATAAAAAGGCAAATGATTAGGGGCCTTAATTTAAAAAAAAAAAAGAAAAGAGTTGCAATCTTTCTGCACTAACCACAGCCAGCACTGATGTCTTATATTTGAATTTTTAAAGCACCCGTAGTCTGTATCATATATTATCATTTAATAAAATTGTGTTTTGAAAGTAATTTGAGTTCAATAATAGTGACTACTTCATTGGATTGTAATTTCCTAAAGATCAGGATCGTATTTTATTGTTTTAATATTCCCATGGTAATAAGCTTTGTTATTACCATTGTTATTATTGTTATATAAGCTATTTGGAAAACAGTAATCACCCATTAATATTTACTTATTGAAACAATTAACAGAAATAGAAAACTTATATTTTCAGGTTTATTATAAAATATAGAGACTCAATGTTTTTGTTAACAGATAAATTAGTATCTCATAGCTTTTTTTTGAGAAATTGGAATATTTACTTCTCTGTAATGATGAGTTTAATTCTTATTATCTTAACTTATCCCTGTGAGTCACAGATACATAAAATCCTTCTATGCACTTAGATATACATTTATTGTGATCATTACAAAAGAAAATGATAGTATATACCAGGAAGTTGTTTTTACTGATACCATTTTTTATCCCAGTCCAAAGGTTTTTCTTCATAATACATTTTTAGCTTCTTTGTCTAGCACACTATTAAAACAATATTTTCCAGAAAGAACTAGACTAGACTAAATTTTTATAATTTCATCTCTAAATGAAGAGACATGAAATCTCCTTTATTATTTGCAACTTACCAGTTCTTTCCATGTTATAGATTAATCTATAATGGTAGTGGGAACATGAATTAGCTTCCACACATGGGCTGGTTACTGTTATCTTTTGAACTTCACTCCTTGCAGTAGTTCTTTCCCAGTTTTCCAATGTTATAACCTATTTCCCAGTTAAAAAAAAAACCTTCACTGTATAGAAAAGCACATTTAAAAAGCATGATAGTCAATTATTCAATGCTTCTTTATTGCTCTATTTTACTGCAAATGAGAAAATATTTTAAAGTTTCAGTCTTATCAAATAACAGCCTCTTTCATTTATAATACAGATACTTCTAACCACAAGTCAATAATTTTCCATGACTGCTTTCCCCTCAAGTAGTATCTTCCACAGTAAAATTAATAACTGAATAGAGCTATCTTGGAACGTTAACTTTCTACAAAGCAGATCTATCTTCACAGCAAACCTGTATTTCCTGGACAATTGTTGACTGGGATCTGATAACTTGTTCTTCATTTACTGCATCTTCTGTTTGTTGCTCAGTATAGACATTTCTATACTGGTACAAGCCAACATCAACAAAGGCACTCAGTCTATACTCCTGCAGCAAGATTTCAATGTAGTACCTGAAAAATATGAAATTTTTTCCAATGAATAAAATTTCAACACTATATAAAATACCTGCCTATTAAATGATTTATGTTGTAGTATCCCTGATTTTAAATATTAAACTTTCATGGCAGTTTTTTAAAATAAAATGAATTATGTAGGGTATCTGCACTAGAGATACAGAGTTGTCCCCATTCGTGACTAATTCATTCAGTTTTGTCAATAAATATTTATTGAAAAAAGATACATTCCCCTATCCTATCCTCAAGGAGCTTAAAACAAAATTACATTGTAGATTATAATGCAAACTCCCTGGCATAAAACACAGAAGGCATACAGAGTTTAAATACTCTAATGTGTATAAGAAAATAACAGGCAAACTTAGACATATCATGTTTTGTATCTGAGTGGTTAAATGTTGTCAGGGATGGAAGTTCCTTTCTAGTTCCTTGAATAATGACTCCAGTTATAACTGGGGAAATAAAACACTGCTTCAGGAAACTATTACTGATTAGATTGATCATGGCCTCTCCAACAAACTGGATCATCTAATTGCATGTCCAGGATAAGGCATTTGCTGACTGGCTGTTACAGGTGAGTGAAAAGCTACTGGTTACCTACTTAAATCTCAGTCAATGTCACCATTGCTCCCATCTTTGGAGAGGCCAGCTGGGAGTTCCTCTAAATTGCCTCACATCGTTTAACAGATACCCTTTTGTATATGAAGAATAAATATTCACAATTCATGAAAGACTGAATGAGGGACATTTATCACCTCTCATCTTTCTAGGATGATGAGGCTCTGGGTCATCCTCCTCATAGAACTGATACAGGAGGATTCCATCAGGCTCTTGGCTGCTCTGAGAATCTGTTTGCCAGCTCTACCAAATGAATGTGGGCAATACTAAGAAGTAGGGCTCAGGGGCGCCTGGGTGGCTCAGTCGGTTGAGCTTCTGACTTCGGCTCAGGTCACGATCTCGCGGTCTGTGAGTTCGAGCCCCGCATCGGGCTCTGGGCTGATGGCTCAGAGCCTGGAGCCTGCTTCCGATTCTGTGTCTCCCTCTCTCTCTGCCCCTCCCCCGTTCATGCTCTGTCTCTCTCTGTCTCAAAAATAAAATAAAACTTAAAAAAAAAAAATTAAAAAAAAAAAAGAAGTAGGGCTCAAAGAAGAACCATTAAATTCTGTACCCTGTTAGCAGCTTAAAAATATTAATTAGGCACTTTCTATGTATCACACACTAAACTGAGCACTTTATAGACATCATATTTAATCTTCACAAAATCCTGTAAAAAATATAATTCTCTTTGTTCATATGAATAACAGAGACTAAGAGAGTTTTAAAGATTAAAGGATTATTAAAAATTAGTAACTGATTCAAAGTAGAACAGGGTAATGAAAAAGAAATTCACTTAGAGATGGGGCTATATTATCTGAGTAGGATGAATTTGGCAAATGAGCAGCTACCTTTGGAAAGGTCTAGGGACCACTGTGCAATAAGCCCAGTACAGTGGCCTCAGTTTCAAAATTCACAGCCATCATTATAAGTATCAGTGTGTAAATTCCAAGCTGCCTTGCAGAAAGCAGACAGCAGATGTATTAGGGCTCACTTTCATGTAAGCTCTATGCTCCTGCCAAGCAGGTAAACTAAATGCATTTTCCACGGCCAAGGCAAAGCCTGAAAGTGTATTAACACTTAATAGCAGTAGGGATTAATTAGGTGTTCCGTTTACCCTGAATTGGCCCACTGATCCTGGTTAAAAAAGCAAGTGTTTAAGTACATAAAGAAGTGATAGTAGAAGGAGGAGGATAGAAAGAATGGAACACTTTCCCCATGTCATTATTACTAAGATTTCAGTGAGAACACTGAGCGTAATTGCTTTCAGGTACCTTTAATCCCAACCCTCTCTGTCTAGTTCCAACAGATCTTCATGGTGCTGTCAATATCTGGAAAGATGGTGTGATAGAATGAAGGGGGAAAAAAACAACAATATCCTTCCATCTAGAAGTGAAGTCTATTTCTTCACCCCCCTTGAATCTAGATTTGGCCATTTGCTTTGGCCAATAGGATATTAGCAAAAGTGATACAAGCAGAGTCTTTAAAAAGATTATGTACAGTAGGAATTTCTTTCTTCACTGCTGGAAACCCATTCACAAATTTGACAAGCCTGGGGTAGCTCTTGGGAGGCGAGAGACCATGTGGAGTGGGACATCCCAAATATCTAAGTTCCAGCCATGCCAACTGAGGCTCCTGATATATAAGTGAGGCCATCCTAGGCCATCCATCACCAACTAGAGTAGACAGAACCAAAAGAACTGCCTGGCCAATCACAAAATTGAGTTGCTTAAGTTACAAAATTTGGGGGGGCGGGGTGGTATCTTATGCAGCAAAACCTAACACATACAAATGATAAATGGAAGATGATATCATGGAGTCTTTAGATCTCCGTGTAACTTAGCTACTTTGAATTTATCATGTCTTTTACCTCTTGATTTCCAGGAATCCTGTATGCCTTTTTGAATGGTATCTCATATTTGAATGAAACTCTCATTTTCTCCCTGGACTTGACCTTTCAGCACTAAGTGATATACTCCTTAAGGGTAGGGAGTAGATTTGAATATTTTTGTATTAAATTTCCTGGCCCAATATCTAAATCAGTGAATATTAAATATATGTTAGCTGTGTTAATAATTCATGTGGTTTTATGTTTCTTCTCTAGAAATATTCAAGAGCTCAGCTTAGATGGCTGAATTGACTGAAAGGTCCTAGTAAGAAACTAAGAACAGGATCAAGTAAATTTCACAAAATTATAATTTCTGCAACAGAAATATTTAGATTTCAAATTTCCCTGGTTAGATGAATGTCAATATTCTTGGAACTACAGAAGCAATTTTTAATAAAATTATAGAGAATGACCAATTATAAATTAAGCCAATGAAATAACATCATTTCTACCAATAAAACAAATTGACAATGTTTTTAGATATAAACTTACAGTTTTTAAATACCACATAACAGTTTAATGAAAATTAAAAAAACCTTACTCTTTTCCTTTCTGAAGATGAATGTCATCTGAACTTTGTGTTGGACTGGAAAAATAATTGTTGGCATTGGAAGAATGATACGCAATCTTCACCTTATCCCAGAGAGAGAGAGAGAGAGAGAGAGAGAGAGAGAGGAGAACTTATTAATAAACTTTTCAGCATTTGTTTATCATTTATTATTTCTGTCAGTCCTAGAACTTTCATGAACAGAAAATGTGAAACTACATATTTTTCTTCTAAGATCTGTTATCCATGGTGAAATCCAGTGTTTAAAAATTATCAAAGTTCACTTCATACTTTCCACCCTTACCTAACATCAGAACCACTATACCATAAATACACACAAACCACAGCTTTTCCACAATTAGTACTGCGATGGAAAATAGAAAGATATATACCAGGAGGAAGGTTGATATTGTTAAATAAAACATCCTCTTGCTCTGTGGAGAGGTTTTAGGGGTTTAATCTACAAGAGATCACCAAAAGTAGGTCTGAAAGATACCAAGGTCACTAAATGGGTCTGCATGCCAGATTGAGAAAATTCTGGGCTTCCCATCAGGAAAGATTATACTATCTTTGGAGGAAACATGCTGAAAAGCTATGGTAAAATTAGAAGTCATATATTACAGGCAACAATTTAAATTTGTTCCTCCAGGTTGGGGGGCAATCTTGCCATGTACATGGAGTCATAAAATGTTCTTTTGATTTGGTTCATTAGTTTCACATTTATGAAAACTCCTAAAGAAATAATTAAAATGCAGACTAATTTGGGGCGCCTGGGTGGCTTGGTCGGTTAAGCGTCCGACTTCGGCTCAGGTCATGATCTCACAGCCCGTGAGTTCGAGCCCTGCGTCGGGCTCTGTGCTGACCGCTCAGAGCCTGCAGCCTGTTTCAGATTCTGTGTCTCCCTCTGTCTCTGCCCCTCCCCTGTTCATGCTCTGTCTCTTTCTGTCTCAAAAATAAATAAACGTTGAAAAAAAATTTTTTTTAAATGCAGAATAATTTAATGAACACTAATGTTCAACGGAGTATTATTTGTGGTCATGAAAAGTCAGAAGTAAACTAAAAACTTTATCCACATGCACAAAGTTATACAGGTTTAGTAAACCCATGCAATAAAACACTTTTCAGTCATTAAAAATTGTGTTGTGGGATGTGAGGGCGATCTGGCTGCGACATCTGTCACCCCATTGATCGCCAGGGTTGATTCGGCTGATCTGGCTGGCTAGGCGGGTGTCCCCTTCCTCCCTCACCGCTCCACGCGCGTCCCTCCCGAAGCTGCGCGCTCGGTCGAAGAGGACGACCTTCCCCGATAGAGGAGGACCGTTCTTCGGTCAAGGGTATACGAGTAGCTGCGCTCCCCTGCTAGAACCTCCAAACAAGCTCTCAAGGTCCATTTGTAGGAGAACGTAGGGTAGTCAAGCTTCCAAGACTCCAGACACATCCAAATGAGGCGCTGCACGTGGCAGTCTGCCTTTCTTAAAAAAAACAAAAACAAACAAAAAAAAAAAAAAACAAAAAAATTGTGTTGTGTAAATTATTTAATAAAATGTGAAAATATTTATATGTGACAAAAATGACTATGAAATTGGATGTGTGATCTTATGTATATAAAAAACAAAGTTGGGGTGCCTGGGTGGCTCAGTCAGTTGAGTGTCTGACTTCAGCTCAGGTCATGATCTTGCGTTTTGTGAGTTCGAGCCCCGCATCAGGCTCTGTGCTAACAGCTCAGAGCCTGCAGCCTGCTTCAGATTCTGTGTCTCCTCCTTTCTGTCTCTTCCTCCCATGCTCATGTTCTCTCTCTGTCTCTCAATAATAAATAAACGCTAAAAATTTTTTTTATTGAAAAAAAAAACAAAATAGACACAAAAAGAAATGATAGACTTTAATGTCATGACCAAGTAACAGTGAAATAGATGTAGTAGAATAGTGAAATATTTTCACTCTTTCCCAAATTGCCTAAGTATGGTTATAATTCTTCCATAATTAAAATGATATTTAAAGGAAATATGCATGTTTTTCCCTTCCTAGAGCAAATTTAGATACAGGAAAGCATTTTTTTTTAGGCCATGGGTTTTCTATGATGACTTTATAGTTCATGTAACACATGTTAAAATAGCCAAGAACCCAATCACATGAAAATATCTCTCATAAACTTTTTAATATATGCATTGGTTTGGATTAGAATAGATGAGATACATATAAAGGTTGCCATATCGCTTTTGTAATGTTAAATAGTATTCTGTGGCTTCCTTACCTTATCTTTTGGATGTCCAGTTTGGCTGAAATAAATGGCATAACGGTCATCACCTTTAATGTAGAATCTATAGACATCAGATTCTGGAGCCACCAAAAATCCACTGAAGCGTGCAACAAATGTATCTTGCTCCATAGGCCAGATATAGGAAGCTGAATCTACCCAACTGGCACCCATGTACCCTGGTGTTTTCTCATTGTATTCAAGTATCTCTTCAAGATGTACTGGCCTACTATTATTCCAGAGCTCAAGCTTTAGGCCTCTCCCACCTGAATGTAACAAAAAAGTATTCTCATCAGAATTTTGATGTGGTGTCTCAATGGCCCTCTATGTGGGTGGTAGTTATAGATTATTCTACTGTTATTCACATTTTTAGAGCATGCATGTTAACGAAACAATTGCACATACCTGTACATATACCTGTATCCACAGTTTAGAGTGCTGTTAAGATAGTCTACAATTTATTTATGATTATTTCATATATTTGCACCTCAGATTCTACATATGTAAAATAGGAGTGATATTACTATTTGTGTGGTTGCTATGGGGATTAGATATTAGTGCTTTACTTAAGATAATAATATAATAATTATTACCTATGACATGACTCATGTTGTTTTATATAGTTAAATCTCAAAACTTCACGGTTCAGACCATTTGATTTCAAAACCTTTGCCTGATTACTCTAACAAAAGTTACTCTACTAATGGTTTACAAGTAATCAAGGAACAGACAGTGTTGGCTTTAAGATTTGTCATTATTTGTTCTTCTTTTTGACATTACATCTGCTATGAATTCATCTCCTTCTTGGACAGAATCAGAGAGAATTATCATTAAAGTTAACCTACACTTGCCAATGTAAACTCTGTAATTAAAAGTTTTTTCCTAATCATAAGGGAGCCATCTCACTTTTTTTTTTTTTCTTCCTTGAAACACAACAATCAGACACATGCCTTCTTTCAGCAGCCTTAAGCTGTTCTGGAGCGGCTGGATCTAGAAAACAAAGGCTCCTCCTCTTCAGCGGAGTTTGTTCAGAGAGAAGTTTGTGCGTCTGAAACTTCTGCACCAGCAGTGTGCTCTGATATACACAACTCTCTTTAAAGTTACCAACTGTGATTATCAAAATTCTCTTCTGAAACTGGTCATTTTTTTCTAATGTCATCCAAAACAAGGAAATTTAAGAGGCTGATAAATGTAATTTTCTTGGCTCCAAATACCAACCAGTGATACAATTATAAACCAATTTCACTTTGTGCACAAGATATGAGAAACACACCCTCAGATCCAGGCACAGCCTCTCAGTGCTATCACTGCAGATGTCACTTTGGTCACAGGCCAAAGTCTGGAAAGAATTTTGAGTCCCCTTTCTCCCATCCCGTTATCACTCTTAAAACATTCCAGACAAGTAAGGATTTAACCTCTCCCATTTATTTTTTAACCACAGAAAGGCATTTATACAATTTCCATGTAGCCTGCACCAACATTTAGTAATCTCATTTAATTTTAAATAAACTCACCACTGAACTCATTCAATAGAGATGTATTGTTTTCAGTAGGGTGTCTGAGGAATTTAGGCATGGTGCAGCTTTGATGCAGCTATTTTAATGCAAATATTTCCTGATCCAAAAACTAGGAAGAAATTTATTATAATTCTCACCACAAATTCTAAATAGTTCAAATATTTTTTGTTACTGATTGTTATGGGCTGAATATTTGTATCCCTTCCAAAACTTGTATAATGAAACCTAATGACCAATGTGATGCTATTAGCAGGGGGGGCCTTTGGGAGGTTGTTTAGGTCATGAGATTGGACCTAATCTCATAAATGGGATTAGAGTCCTTATAACAGAGGCCCCACAGAGCTCTCTAGACCCAGGAAGGTGCCATCTATGAGGAGGCAGGCCTTCATCCAATCTGCTGGTACCATGATCTGGGACTTCCCAGCCTCCAGAGCTGTAAGATACACATGTTGGTTGTTTATATGCTACCTGGTCTATGGTGTTCTGTTTTAGCAGCCTGAATGTACTAAAGCCCTAATGATATATGTCTTCTTACATAAATGCAGAAATGGCTGTTCTCTCTTCTGGTAACTTACCTGGATATACAGTTCTGAGAACATCAGGTTTAGGGGGTGTCTTGCAGCATATGCTATTTTCTGTGACATTCAAAATATCACAGGCTTGGCCTAGAAAGAAGCAAGGTGTAAAGCTATTACTACAGAGCTCCATAATGTAAATCACAATCAGCTTATCTTGAAATACTTTTTTGATAAAAACCAAGTTGCATAAGCAAAGAAACAAAGCTAGGTGTTCTTCATTTCCTTTATATGTTCTCCATGAAAGCTTATCACTCATTAATTGTCATACTTTTACATGGTAATGTTTTCCTGGCAAAACATCACAAGCCCGAGTTAGAAAATTTTGTAATTTCTGAGAAACAAATTTTTAAAAAATGATAAAACTATGTCACTGTAAGAGATTTCACTCTGAGTCCAAAGTGAAGCTTTCTATTTTGTCTCCTACAGAAAAGGTGCTGAATAAACTCATGATGTTCAGAATCTGCAATAGCAGATGATCCCAGCCCTCTTAGGTAAGATAAATAAATAAAATGGCCCTATAGTCCAAGTTCTCCAAATGAAAACAAGAGAGATAATAATTTGTAAATGGTATTTTCACAGGCAGACTGAAACCAAAACAGACAGGGTCTAAATGAGAATGATTATACTTATACAAAAGCACAATTTGAATTGAACAAAGAGTCTATGGTTTAGACTTCCAAGTGTCCCTCACAGTCAGAGCCTAATGTAAGGTGAGTCCATTAAGTATTTACTGACATGGGAATCACAGCCCATGAAAAGTGAGGCAAGGGTTAGCAAATGGAGGAAGGTATCTTTTCCAAGTCTTGCCTGGTGGCCCGGAAAACATACTTCAACACTACCTGTCATGATTTTGAACGCTCTGTGAATGCAAGGTAATTGAACTAGAAAACAGTGCATTTGAACAGTATATTAAACCAACTTAGCCCATTTTGTTTGGAGCAAGGGAAAGATACATAAACAAATCATTATTTTCAAGAAATTACTGACGATTTCTCAACACCCAAAAAATGAACAATCCAATTAAAAAGTGGGCAGAAGACACAAATAGACACTTTTCCAAAGAAGACACACAAATGGCCAAAAGACCAATGAAAAGATGCTCAACATCATTCATCAGCAGCGAAATACAAATCAAAACTACAATGAAATATCACCTCACACCTGTCAAATGGCTAAAATCAACAACACAAGAAACAGCTATTGGCAAGGATGTGGAGAAAGGGGAAACCTCTTGCACTGTTGGTGGGAATGCAAATTGATGCAGCTACTCTGGAAAACAGAACAAGATTCCTCAAAATGTTAAAAAAAAATTATCCTATGATCCAGCAATTGCACTACTAGGTACTTACCCAAAGAATACAAAAATACTAATTCAAAGGGATACATGCACCCCAATGTTTATATCAGCATTATCTACAATAGCCAAATTATGGAAACAGACCAAGTGTCCATCAAGTGATGAAAAGATAAAGTAGAGATGGTATACACACACACACACACACACACACACACACACACACACACACACAATGGAATATTACCCAGCCATAAAAAGAATGAAATCTTGTCATTTGGAATGACGCGGATGAAGCTAGAGAGTATTATGCTAAGCAAAATAAGTCAGAGAAAAACAAATACCATATAATTTCACTCATATGTGGAATTTAAGAGAAAAACCACCAAGCAAAGGGAAAACAGAGAGAGAGAGAGAGAGAGAGAGAGAGAGAGAGAGAGAGGCAAACCAAGAAACAGACTCTTAACTATTGAAAACAAGCTGATGGTTACCAGAGGAGAGGTGGATGGGGGATGGATTAAATAGTTGATGGGGATTAAGGCATGCACTTGTTGGAATGAGCACTGGATGTTGTATGGAAACCAATTTGACAATAAATTATATTTAAAAAAATGCAAAAAAACCCCACCTTTTTAAAAAAGTAACAAGTTAAAAGAAAAAGGAATTACTGAGGATTTAAAATCTTAAACCTGGTTGCCACATTAATGGCAATGAAGTACCATAAAAATTTAGCATGCTATAGTTATATTTGTATGTCAACTGTATCACAATATCAGATCCTAAAACACAGTATATAAATTAAAAATATTTTATGTTCTTGGTTTTAATATTTGAAACATTTATATATAAACTTCAAAATAACATACATGATATTTAAAAATCTTATTGCCTCAGTTTTAATATTTATGCAGGTGACCAGTAAGGATTCATAGAGATAGAGATATAAATGTTAGATGAGGTTATTTTATATTAATTTCTTTTCTTCAAATCACATTTTGGTTGGCTCATGGGTATATTCCTTACAAGTAGAAAGTACCATGGCAGAGGGCTGTATCAGAAAAAGTATGTACCCAATTGCATGGGCAGACATGCAGTCCTCTGCTCATCAAGGTAGGTAAGATCATTATGACCAAGTGGGCAGATCCCCTCTATTACATTCATCCTCTATCTCCTTTTGAGCTACACAGCTCCCTGCCTTGAACTGGTCTCAACCAGACAGACACATAAAAATGATGTATAACGAGAGAACCAAGCCCTATGTACATTTGTAAAGATAGAACACATTCATGCTCTTTCCAGAGCCAACATCATCAGTGATTCCTGATGTCCAGATAAAACACAGTCAGTGAAAAGGGAATGAGAAGAGTATCCCCATGTACTTTACATTTCCCCATAACCAACCCCCTGAGAATTATACAACAGTTCAAGAAAGGCATTTAAAAGTTTGCTAAATAGAGGGTATATGTGTCTCAAAGTATGGTGGGGAATTTGTGGATGGCAACTACGATGCTACCACACAATGTCCTTTGGTGATGAACTCAGAGCCCAAGTCCTGGTCAGGTAAGGCTGCAAGAAATAGCCCTCACTGAAAAGTAGCAATGGGTAAAGTATCAAGCCCCAAAACCAAATGCCCATGCGAAAATACTCAGCTTTAAAAGTAAGACATTAAGGGGGTGCCTGGGCAGCCCAGTCAGTTAAGTGTCCAACTCTGGGTTTCTACTCAGGTCATGACGTCACAGTTCTGCTGACTACGCAGAGCCTGCTTGGGATTCTTTCTCTCTCTCCCCCTCCCTGGCTCAAGCTTGCGCTCTCTCTCAAAATAAATAAATAAACTTAAATAAATGTAAGACATTAATTGAAAAAAGACTATTATTCTGCTTACAAATTATTTAAAAGCCAGGATCTATTCTTATAATGTAATATATTAAAAGTCATAAAAAATACCTCCAACTAGAACTCTGACTGGGAAATCTGTCTGATCAAAGAATCGTCCACTTATTGTTAGCATGGTGCCACCTTGAATGCTTCCTCGTGATGGGGAAATCATAGTGACCTCTGGAGAGAGGGAGGAGAAACACATTAAATAAAATTTCATGAACATTACACATAAACCCAAATGCTTGAGTTTTATAAATTTTCTAGATTACCTAGCCTTGGCACATAGCACAGCACAGGCACTGGATTACTAAATGAATGAATTAAATGTTTCAATTTGGTCTCTGGTGCAACCCTGCAAAAAGGACAATTAATATGGCTCTCACAGAGACCTACATCTCGTGGGAACCAGTCTTTAGTGCTGACTGGTACTAAAGAGATACTGGTAATGGAGGATGCAGAAATTAAGGAAAACCTGGGCTGAGCAGAGTTGTTTGATTCAAACAAAGAAAAAACACAGGAAGGCAAGAGAACAGCCTCTTTACCCCTATGTTCTTAAATAATAAGTTTTTCTTCTATTTCTGGGCCAACATCTTATATTTGTATTTTTCTCATATGGTAATGCATTAACTATGATTGGAAGTCTTCTGGCTTCATATATAAAAATTTTAGGTATATTAGTAAAACAGCCAGTGCATGATATATGGTAGATTCTTATTGAAATTTATTCTTATTAGTTCTATCTATCAAAGTTCTTTGTATTTTTACATGTGAGTTTCACATTAAATAGAAAAGGCCAGGATATGTCATATGTGATTGATTCCAAGACACTTTTCTTCACGTTTGAACATCTCTGAAATCTGAACGTGCCATTCCATCAATCACTCCTGACCTGGAATGAAGTGTAATTCTTCCAGGAGGGTTTGTGTTTGCTTTTGACACTCTCCTAGGAGTCTACCAACCTGAGATTTCTGTAAATTACAATAAATTATAATCTGCTTGAGGATTCTTTTGGACCATACCGAGACCATAAATCTGAGAGTACTGCCTCGTGGATTAAACTGACAGTGGAGAATTTTTTTTCCTCCCTCAACCCACAGCCCAAGCAGAGACATGCAAATTTCTCTTCTGTCTTTCCCTTGGTTTTTCAACCTTCTATTTAAAATATAGTTTTCAGGGGTGCCTGGGTGGCTTAGTCCATTAACCGTCCAATTTCAGCTCAGGTCATGATCTCACGGTTCGTGAGTTCAAGCCCCACGTTGGCTCTGTGCTGAGCCTGAAGCCTGCTTCAGATTCTGTGTCTCCCTCTCTCTCTGACCCTCCTCCTCCACTCACATTCTCTCTCCCTGCCTCAAAAATAAATAAATATTAAAATATAGTTTTCAGGGACTTAGCTTAATGTCAGGGCTTCCTATTAGGCTCCCCATCTTGTGTGCTTTTCCTTTCTTAGCAATACATAAATTAATATAGTACCCTTAAATCATTATTATCTTCGATTTGATGAAAGCACACATATCCCCCTTCTGTCTCTCTCATTCTTTCTCTCTGTCACACACACACATACACACACACACACACACACACACAGGTCACATACCTGCATATGTTTGAAACATTGAAATTTTATTTAGAGAAGAAACAAAATATGCCATTTTTTGTGGGAAACTCCTGTGTAAAAAAAAAAGTAAAAATCCTTACTTTAAAATAAACTTTACTTTAGGAAAATGTTATTTTTTTAGTGATATAAATCATGTCATAATTTGCAAAAGAGCTGGACAGAACATTTTGGGAAGATAAAAATCGTTCTATATCTTGATGTACTTACTGGTTACATAAATATAACAGTATACAAATCAAGTAGTCATCTGTCAGAACTTACTAAACTGCACACTTAAATTATGTACATTTTATTATATGCAAATTATACCTCAGTAAAGAATTCATATTAATGTAAAAAAATAGGATCACCCTTCATGCAGGCTCTTGTGTTGACGGCCCTTGTCTCTCCTCTCTTATAACCCATTTGACATCAGAGTAACTAACATTACTGAACACTTATCAGATATCATGCTAAGGTTTTTAAGCTTTTAATCTAAGATTTTTTAAGCTTTAAACTTACTATGCCATTTTATCCTTACATTAACCCCATGAGGTAGGTACAAGTCAGAGAATCTACTTCTGTTACTCAAAATCACATGGAGAGTAAGTGGTAGAAATAGAATTTGAAGTCAGGCAAGTTGAGTCCTGACCTCTGGCTCCTATCCTGTATCCTACACAGTTCTCTTCTCCTGCCACTCACTAATCTGCATGAAAGCAGGTTAACAGTAACGCACCAGAGTTAAGTCACCCTTCACAAACATAGAACTTATTCACATTTTTTGACAGACATAAGATTTGCACTTTCATAGCCTGGAGAGCATGGACGGTAAGGAATCTGATCCTAGAAATTAAATGCTATTCCCTTAATTACCTCAATGTAATTCATAATTAGATAAGTTAAGAAATTCAAATATTAAGACTGAAAGCCCATTCATTATATTTCTAACACACCAAACTAGAATCTAAAAGGATAAGGCAAATCTTGTGGTTGAGACCAGCAGTGAACTACAAATCTGACCCAAGCACTATGATCCACATTTGCAAGACTAAAGGGTCTCTGCAAATACTGAATGCTAAATTAGTTATTTAAGAAGTTCATACTGGATTCATGTTTGTATGCTATAAGCCTTTCAATTGATTTCTCAAAGATCTGAAATGATGCCAGCTCCAAAAATATTGTCTGTGGCCAGATCCTGCATCTGAAAAATTAACCCTGCTTCTTAAGTTGGTGGGAAAATTGCCTCCTGAAATAAAATTTGAATGTAATTTATTTGGTATGACACTGAGGTGATTTTCACTAATTCATTGATAATGACTAGGCATTTCTCAATTAAGGCAGCCTCATCTGAACCTTATCAGTTTGGAACAGCTGTTGTTTGAACTTGGGGTAATAGAGGAGAGAAGGTGAACTATTAAAAGAAATAGAGAATGGAAGCCACGATGGTCTTTAATTGGTTCATTTGATATTCAGGAAGACTCCTGAAATTTGTAAAATATGGATTTTTTAATTTATAAAATGATTTAACTTTTTAATGCCATGTAATCATAAAACTGGGCTTTTAAAAAGTATATGCCATATTTTTACCAGTTATCTTAAAGTCCTAAGATTGTTTTATATAGAAACACAGTTTCCTCAATTCTGAGACATTAATGCAAAAGAAAAGCTACTGGCTTTAAAAAAAAAAAGGAATTATACACCAAGATCACAGAATCAACTATTTTAAGCAATATTTTTGCCTATATTATGTGCAAATTTGCTGGCTTTTTAAAATTGAAAGTTTCAGGGCATGTTAATGCAACATGCTGATTTATATATACTTATCAATCACATTCAAGCTTGATCACTCAAACCTATTTTTAGATAATTATTTCTCTGAGAAATCTATGATGGATTTGGTAATTAATACCTTTCACACAGACTCAGAACTAAGAATTCATCTTTTTCACCTGAAGAAGAATGACAGTGGCATTAAAAAAAAGCAAATACGTTTCAAGAAATCATTTAAAACTCAGTAATTACTGCTTCTAACATGATTTTCTAATTTTTTCAATAAAATCCTATTGCCTATATACATATGTAGGTACTGTCCCTGCTGAAAAAAAAAGCTGGTAAATCATGGGACACTATGTCATTTGCCCCATGGAAATCACAACAGTGAGTCATAGTACCATTTACATGCCATCCACTATGGTCTGCCTTTGAATAATATTCTTCATGGTTTTGGTCCAGTCTATATTGGTCTATAATAAAGTATGCAATCCAATCATCACTTTGTTATAAACCTATTCCTTCTGGATGTCTGGAACCAGATGATCCTTAAATACAATGATTATGGATTTGGTCTCACCAACTCAATTACGGTTCTATGCATGAAAGGATCAAACATCATCCTTATTTTGCAGTCTGTGAGGAATAACACCTACTTTGATTGTAATATTGCCATTCTTTTCTATCTTTTTCATCTTTTTTCAATCTTTTCTAATCATTCATCTCTCTTCAGAAACAAAAAAGAAATCAAAAGACTTATCCTATTATTGATCTACTACAGCTATGTTAGTATTGGATGGCTTGATAGTATGATTTATTTGGATTTCTGTTAACTGGCTCATTTTCTCATTGGAAGACACTATGATACATTGGGCAGAATAATTCATTTAGGTTTGGCACATCTTGGTCCTGCCCATAAAAGGCCATTAGCATGCCCCAGTTAGTGTGACAGCCAACAAATGTCCCACACATTTACAAATGCACAGAGAGGTGGGGTAATCCTGCCATGGTCAAAGAATTCTGGATCAGGATGTTACGTAGTGATCCAATGGTGGTTCTATGGCTGTAACCCTCCACCACTCTT
This sequence comes from Panthera uncia, assembly GCF_023721935.1. NCBI lineage: Eukaryota > Metazoa > Chordata > Mammalia > Carnivora > Felidae > Panthera > Panthera uncia. The sequence goes on from NC_064812.1 coordinate 28,736,268, forward strand.
TGCAGAGCACTGGAACGGAATGCTCAGAGGCTGGAGTTAAGCTGTGTGGGTTCACATTCCAGCACTCCTTCCAACTGGCTGAATATCCGTGGGCAAATTACTCAACATTCCTGAGCCTCATTGTTCCCAGTGTGCAACACAGGGGAGATGGTAACACTCAATTTCATAGGTTCTTGGGAGAATTCAACTAGACAATATATGTAAAGTGCTTAGTACCATGCCTGCGACTAAATGTTCTTTATTATCTGTAATATGAGGTTTGCAACATGTGTTGAGATTTGCATATTCTGATATTTCTATAAACATATGGTAGTCTTTCTTAGTGAAATTAGGATGTAGGATATCTACATATAACTCCCTTTCTCCAATTTGTGCCTCAGACACAGCCTTTCAGCTGTTGGGAAATCTAGCATTACCTAAAACAACAAGTAAATCTTTGTGATACTGAAAAGGGTTCTTTTAGGTCTTACAGCTTTTCTGACTTAATTGTAATTCTTTTGATAACCGAATAGTTCAGTTTTGATGTGAACTAATGTTAAGAGTAAATAAAATCTTGATTGATTCCAAGATGATTTCTAGCTTTATTAAAAATCATGATTATAAGTGATTAACATTGGTGCTAAGATGGACAATTGAGAGCTGTAACTGCCATCTTTCATCACTCTGTATGTCTTGATGCTTTAAATGAATACCTTTATGCGATAATATTAACTGTGGGATTTTATTTACTCTTACATTAGTTCACATCAAAACTGAACTATTCAGTTATCAAAAGAATTACAACTAAGTCAGAAAAGCCGTAAGACATAAAAGAACCCTTTTCAATATCACAATCAAAGATTTATTTTGTTGTTTTAGGTAATGCCAGATTTCCCAACAGTTGAAAGGCTGTGTCTGAGATACAAACTGGAGAAAGGGAGTTACGGACCCCTTAAACATTAATTTGGGAGAAGAAAGTGATTAGCCGTTCTTTAATCTCTGGATCTATAGCACAAAGTAAATATATACTTTTATTTTATTTACCCAGTTGACTCAATTATGAAAATTATTATTTACAAAATGACCTACCTTCCATAATCACTATCCAAGATGAAGCTGACATTGTGATGACCTGGAATTAATTAAAATACACAATCAATTAAATTCCCAATCACAGGAGAACAATAACTATACATTATAAAGCTGATTTAAAACCAAAGTAAAGACATTTAAAATTAAAACTGTAATTACACAACCATTTATTAATCCTCAAAGACATTATCTGAAAGAAGTATTTTAAAATATACACACTAAGATGTCTCAAAATTGTAACTAGAGGGGTGCCTGAGAGGCTCAGTCGGTTAAGTGTCTGTCCTCAGTTCAGGTCATGATCTCATGGTTTGTGAGTTCGAGCCCCACATCAGGCTCTCTGCTGTCAGCACAGAGCCTGCTTCAGATCTTCTGTCCCCCTCTCTCTCTGCCTGTGCCCCACTCACACACACTCTCTCTCTTAAAAATAAATAAACTTAAATTTTTTAAAAATATAACTAGAAAAACCTGACGAAATATAATAATGAATGAAGGATGATAAAAGAACATATGCATAACCATATACCCCTCAAATTTCCTTGATTCATTCAACAGCTATTTATTTGGGGGAGACACTCTGCTAGGGAGATGAGAGACGCAGGGTGAGCTCTCGGTTCTCCAAACTGAGCATATTGTGCAGTAGAGGAAAGAGCCAAGCGCAATGACACAGAGAGCTAAAAATTGTGATAAAGCTATCAAAGGAGAGTGAACTTTGAGAGTGGAAGGCAGGGCATCAGTGAAGGCTGTTTTGAAGACATGACATTTTATTGGAAATTCTCAAGATGGGAGGAGGCTTGTTAAGGCTCTGAGACAGAATGAAGTGAAGCTCATTCTAGAACTAAAGATTATAATAGATGCTAGCTGAACCTACTGTGGCAATCATTTCACAATATGTGAGTATCAAGCCATCAAGTTGTATGCCTTAAACTTACATAGTGATCTATGTCGATATAAAACTGGAAAAAAAGAACTGAAAGATTTATGTGCCTGGAGTACATAGACCAAGGGGGAAAAAAAACAACATAAAAATTAAGGCTAAAGGGAAAACAGCTAAATTAGTAATGGAATTTTCTGGATGACAGAAGAATAAAAAAAAAGAAATCTGAAGAAGTTTACCCTCAATGTAAACCTTAGGAAAAAGGTAATTTATACATGCCTACATGAAACTGAAAAGAAGCCAAGGTAAAGAGGAAATGTTGAAAAGAAAGGGATGAAGGGGCAGGGGAGGTCTAAGAGAATATGAAACAAGGAAACAGAGTCAGTCAGGCATTTCTGAGAATTATGAAGAATGATGATCAACATTTACCAATATAGGTTCCAGTCGTCTTACAAATCATAGAACCCATGTCTCCATTTGGATGATCTAGTTTTAGACCATACCTAATAAAATATATATGTTAATTACGAAGTTTAGATTGACAATAGAGTTCTTAAATACTGTATTTCCCTTAAGTATCTATATAATAAAGATCCATTTATTGTCAAATAAATAATAAAATAAAATAAAGTAAAATAAAATAAAATAACTGTGTTTCCTTGAAAACATCTTATGGACTTTAGAATATCTATCAGGACAGAAACTGTTGCTACAACAAAAATTTCTGTAAAATGAAAATATTTCCCAGCCTTGGCTGAAGATACTTGAATAAAGCTTCAGTTTATAATTATTTTGTAGTTAACTTGGCTATCCCCATTGATATTCCTTTTAAATATTTTTAAATACTACCAAATGAAATAGTCATTTGACACAGATATTTCTCAAAATATCCTAAAACATACTAATCTAAATAGTCGTTCATATCATACTGTACTGGAGACAATAGGGGATATCAGGTTACATCTAACTATATAAATGACTGCTGATTTACCATACAAAATATTATAATTTTAACTGTATTTTAGAGTATTCAACTATACAGTATTGCTAGATATTACTATTTACACTGGCATGTTTATACCTACTATTCATATTCTAAATAAAATTATTTGAATTACTTACAAATTATCAGATTGTGGTATGAGAAGCTCACAGGGCATTCCTCCAATATAAACTCTGTATAAATATTTTATTGGAAAAGATCAAGTTATGTTTAGTAAGTCATTTCAAAATGCTCTCCTCCGACTAAGCTCGCTGACACCTTATATTTTTCTCACAATCACTTATTATTATCCATCGCTCATTCATTCAACAAACACCTATTGTACATCTATTATGTTGCAGTCTCTGCTGTAGATACTGGCACACATCAGGGAATAAAACAAAAATCTTGCCCTTGTGGGACTGACATTCTAACTGGGAAAGACCTGATAACAAACATGATAATCATAATACATTTGGTGTGTTAGAAAGTTATAATACCACAGGAACAGAAAATGTGGAAACAGATAATGGGAACTCTTCCATCAGAAGTTCAATTAAGTCAAATACAAAACAGAATTTTGTGTTTTGTAATACAAAGTATGTTCCTTTAATTCCTACAGGTAGGAATTACACAAGGTCCACAGCAGAAACCCCACAGAGTAATCAGGATGAAAAGAAGAACTAACATCCTCAATGCCACTGGAATGGAAATAAAAAGCTGAGAAGAGGCAGGGTTAGGCTTGAGGGAAACATCTGCCTGTGCATTTCCCTAGATGACCAGGTCAACCTACTGCTTTAAGGATGACAGACCCCGATGCTATTGGAAGCCTGCAGGCATGACTGGTACTGTATTCTTTGCTGCACTCAGAACAAACCACCCAGCTTCCGTGCCAACAAATCCCAAATTCAAAGTAAGTGCAGATACAAACATGAACTCTTAAAGTTAGGACTTGAGTTTGCAGAGAACTTTACACTTTTTAATATACTCTTACACACTAATCTTTTATCATTACATTAGGTTTGTAATACAAGTACACTGAATTACTGTACCCAGTATGAGATTTATGGATTCATATTCTCCTTCTAACCTCCCACTTTATTGTATCTAAATAATAAATTTAGCAGCGAACACCTATAGGCACTTACTATGTTTAATCCTTACAACCATCTTATGGGTTAGTAACTATTACTCTTCCATTTTATAGATGAAAAAACTGAGGCAGGAAGGTTAAGTAGCTTGCTTTTTTATAGATGAAAAAACTGAGGCAGGAAGGTTAAGTAGATTCGGGATTCAAACCCAGGCAGTTGGACTCCAGCAGGTGCTCTTAACCATGCCCAGTGATTCCCACAGTGATCTGGATTTGCCTATCTGTGGGATTACTACCCTATTTGGCCTTAAATATATAAAATTTTTTCCATCTTATCTTTTATACCAAAATCTCCTTAGTGGGTACCAAGTTCGTTAGTTATTTATGTGTCCTCTATAATTTGTACCTCGTCTGAGTTTGGAGATTAGGCTGAATTGACAAGACCTGTGAGAAGCAGAAGCAGCTTAAACACCTTGGTGTCTTGACTTCCTGCTCAGAACATGGCCACTGCTCCCTGCTAAGGGAATCAAGCCCAGTAAACTGCTTTGGGGGTACTTGGTGTCACAATTAAGATGGTAGAAATGAGATAAATGCAGTTCTAAGACCTTCTTCACCTCTCACATCAATAGATGTGTGAAAAGTTTTTCTACATTTATATATAGTATCTCAGGGTCTCCAGGATATAAGGACTAGGTAGCCTGATCTCTAGGTCGCTGCTGACTGCAGTCCTGTGATTTCATGAAATAATTTCTATCCATTCCCCTGTACTAAACACAAGAAATTTCAGCTACAATTGCGAGAAAAGGAATCTTCTTGAAGGTTAAGCTTTCTATTTCCTGGCATTATTATACGAAAGGATGACTTAGAAAATACCATCTAAGAATTAGAATATAAGCCATTCATGGCATTCAACTATATGGAAGCAAACAAAATCTTTATGCTAAACTATCTATACAAAATGTTAAGTACTTTTTTCTCTATTTAGTACTTATTTTATTATATGTAAGGAAACAATATAAACATTTTCAGAGTATTACACATACATACAAATGTGATTTGAGTTCTACCTCACAGAATGCCACCTAAATTACCTTTGTTTCATTTAGTAAAACCTTTCAAATTACTTGCTTTACACAGTTATATACTCATATGTGTGTATACATATATATCACCTTTTCAGTATTTAAAAAAACCTCTAATTGCTGTATGAACTGTTATCTAATTTATTTATCCATTTTATACATGTATTCGATAAGCATGGAGCCTCTTCAAAGCCATAGTACTGATTCCGTACTTCCTTCTATAGCAAATGAAGAGGGCTTTATGTCTTCCAAGGCAGGACTGAAACAGGTGTAGCACACCTATGCTACAGAAAGATAATGCTAGTTTCTGGTCCAAAATGTGGACAATTATTTCTTGATATTAGGTAAGTAGCCAATATTACCATCTGGTCCATAGCTGGTAAACAGAGGAACCAGTGTTCAAATCCTACACTGTCACTATAAGTTATTAACTATTTTCAGTTTCAGCACTCTCCCATGCACCATGGTGTAGAAGAAAAAGGGCCAAACTGCATATTAGGAGGCTTCGGTTCCCCCCGTCTTCCCCCATCCCGCTGATCTTGACTAAGCTATAAACCTCCAAGCTGCACAGCTACATATATATATAATTGAGGCAGTTAGATTAGGTAACAAGTTATCCAGTAATAAAGTTCTATGACTAACTCAATTACTATTGAACTTGCCTCCATGTTCCTTCCATTAATAATATCCATCAAAGAAAAAAAAAGAATTACATCAAACCAAAAAAGAATGGCATATTGGCCCTTTGCTTCCATGTTGATGGATGAATCACCTAATAATCTACTTTTCTTCCTATAATATGGCTGAAAATACACTGCTTAATCCCATCACATTGTAGTGATTTTTAATATCATTGGACCAACCATTAATTCTGGAATATCACATCATGAGATACCATGATAAGCATATGTTTCCACATCAAAAATTTACCTCAAAATCCTAACATTTTTCCCATTTGAGCTTAATGCAGTATTACTTCCATAGACATCAGTGAAGATTCTGCCTTGGATAGTTATTAGTGTGCCTAAAACAAACAAACAAAAAAATCTGTGTAAGATTATCTACCCATACACCCATACACTTAATACCCAACATCAGAGGTATTCCCAATAAAACAGGCATCCAGATACTTATATCCCATGTTCATCACTATTGTTTACCATTGTTCTGAAAGTTCTAGCAAATACAATAAAACATGAGTATTTATGGTATTAAAGCACTATCTGTAAGTATTTATAGATAGTATTTATTAAAGTATTTATTAAAGAAGTTTTTCATGAAAAACAGAATGAATTATTCAATAAATACTGCCTGGGTCATGAATGACATATTTGAAAAAATAAATAAGATCTCTACCAAAAAAAATAAATAAATCCTAAGAGAAATAAAAATTAAATATAAAACTAAAACCATAAAAACTCTTGAAAAGTAAGTATAAATTTATAAAATATCTATATAATTTGGGGTGGTACAGCCTTCTACAGCATAAAATGAATGAAGAAATGACAATGGTTAAGAGCTATAGATTTAATTTAGAAAATAAAAAATGTCTTAATGACAGGAAAAACCATTAATGAAATTTAAAAGTAAATGGTAAATTAAAAAAAATACTTTCCACATAAAGATATATATATCTTCAAAATATAAAGAATTTTTGTAACTTAATATGGAAAAATTGACTAGCATTAAATTAAACCAATGTGATGAACAAGTAATTTATAAAAGAAGAAATACAAATGGTCAATAAATATGCATAAATGAGTAATTTTTTTTATTTTTGTTTTACATTTATTTATTTTTTGAGAGACATAGAGAGACAGAGCACAGTTGGGGAGGGGCAGAGAGAGGAGACACAGAATCCAAAGCAGGCTCCAGGCTCCGAGCTGTCAGCATAGAGCCTGACGTGGGGCTTGAACTCACAAATTGTGAGATCATGACCAGCCAAAGTTGGACGTCCAACTGACTGAGCCATCCAGGCGCCCCATAAATGAGTAAATTTAACTGCATAAATCAAGAACTGGAAAAATTAGAAATAAGCTACTATATTTTTCATATAAATACTTGAAAAAAATTAGTACTTAAAATTGTCAAGAGTATAGAAAAGGGTATTTTCACATATTCCTGTTGGGATTATACACTGGTATAATTATAACTATAATGAAGTGGAAGCCAGCTAAATGTCCGATAGGGGTATAGTTAAATACTTTATAGCAGATTCATATGTACCCATTGAAAATCATTTTTGAGACAATATTGAGAGCTATTGTACAATCAGAAATGTGTTATTTAGGGCACCTGGATAGCTTAGTCGGTTTGGCGTTCAACTTGGTATTGGCTCAAGTCGTGATCTCACGGTTTGTGAGTCTGAGCCACGCGCTGGGCTCTGCACTGACAGTGAGAAGCCTGCTTAGGATTCTCCCTCTTCCTCTCTCGGCCCCTCCTGCACTCACACATGTGCACTCTCTCTCTCTCAAAATAAATAAATACTTTAATAAAAAAGATATTACTTATAATTATCAGATATAATAATTTTATATACTAAAAATTAAAGACCACAAACCAAAAAAAATATTTCAGCTGTCTTATAACAGACCTGGAGTTCCAGATAAAGGTGTGATGCTCTTTATTGTTGGGGTTCTGAAACTTTTTGCCTGTAAAATAATACTGTCAATAAGCTAATATCTCTGCTCCTTACATTATTTACATTTAAACAATATCCATAATATGACTGACAAAATATATCTTTTTACATATAAGAAAATAAAGTTTAGAATATTATTCTGATTATTCAAGATCTTTTCCTTAGCCACTAAAAATCTTCTTTCATTTCAAAATGTTTTTAGCTTGGAATTTTCACATTCAATCATCCTTCGTTATCAGTGTAAGTCAAAACCTAGTAATAAGGTTCTCTGGTAACAACTTTTAGGAATTTGGTGAAATAAAATTACAGAAAGCCTCCTTTTATTTAAGCCAATGGAGAAAAAATAACAAAGCATATTTCATAAACAGAAGCAAAACCTGGCAAAAGTCCATCAAAGTAAGCTTTAGTAACTAAGCTAATGATAACTTTCTAGAGCAATGCAGGTATAATTCTTAAGAATTGTGACAAACATGATTGGAATTGGGAGAGAGCAGAAGTCCAGGGAGCCCACAAGGGTGATGGAAACTCTAATACTTTTGATAGACACACATAATTTTTAAAAATATATGGATTATCCTTAGAAGAAATGTATTATTGTAAATAACTCTATATAGGGTAATTACATTTTGCATGACTTCTATGGTACGTGCAGTTATATTTCATCTCTTTACATTAGAAATTGAAAGGAAAAATAGGCTATTTAAAATGAAGGTGAATCCAATGACAATAAGAAAAGGAAAATCAAACTAAGAGTTGAAATGGAGAAAGAGAAAAAAGAGTTTGAGTGAGGAAACAATTTAAAGTTTAAAAGTTTAATTCAACAGTAAAATTAAAGAGGGAAACAAATAAATGATAAAAGAGATTCCACTACTATAGAAGATAATTAAAACTGAGTGAAGTTATCCTTAGCTACCTGCTAGTATATTTTTTAAGTGTGGAAAAGATAACAATCTGTAAAATTAAAAAATAAAAGCCCAGTTCTGCAAGAGAGCAAGCACGAGATCGATTATCCGTTAAGCTAAAGAGGAGATCCCATGTACATTGAAGGTGCATGCCCAGCTGTCAAGGCGACCTCTGCAGGTATTACTTTCTGTAACAGGAACCCCATCCACACTGACTCTGACGGTGTAGGAACCTTCTGGCATTGCTCTGCAAAGCAAATGAAGGAATGCAATGACCCTTTTATTTCATGTATACCATCAATAAAAAATACTGCCCCAGACTACAAGTCATTTTTGAAAACAAAGTGTCAAAAATTCTAATTGACGTACAGCTAAATTCCATTCTATATTATTAGAATTCCATTCTATATTATGGAGAGAGGTCCATCCTGAACTCTGTACTGCAGATTCTAGCATCATGGACCTCAGGCAAATGCTTATTCTAAGTGCACTGGTGCTTACTGAGGAGGAAAACAAATGTATTAACAAATGTAAGAATAATAACTTGAAACGCTATCATTGTCACCTTGGTACAGTTATGCTATGATTTGCTTTTTAAAAAGTTTGATCAAATTTCTAAGAAAGTTTTTGCTGCTGAAAAATAGCCAACAAGCTCAATGTAGATGAAATCCTCTAGAATACATGCTACCTGTCTTATTAGTAAAAGTTGCCATTTATAATGATTAATTTTTTCCTCTAAGTTGCTAATAACAAACATCATTTTGGGCTGATAGTAAAGAACTTGAAATGTCACTCTACAAAAGGATCATCTTTAATCTTAATGATTATGTCAAGACTTTGAACAAAATTAATCAAATCAGACAGGAAAGCATAATTTTGATATTTTGAGGAGCATCATTATGATTTAATAGTAGCCATTTATCTTCTAAAAGGGATCAACAATGATAAGATAATAGCTATAATAACCTGGGAGAAGATTTAGAATATATCTTATTGTGCCAATATGTGGAAAGAGCATTACAACTCAATACAATAAAGTTATAAAATAGTCTAAACTACATGAAATAAAAGACAGCTGATCATCAGAAAATATTATTAATATCCAGATTATATAAAAAACTATATAAAACTAATATGTATATGAGAAAGATATTCTTATTAAAGGTAGTATAAAACATACCTAGTATAGCATGTAATTTGAGTTGAATGACTTGAATCCTTTTCTACATCACAAGAAAATGATTGGAAAGAGGAAACTAATTGCACACTGTTTCCCAACTCAGCATTATCAGCTCCATAGTTAAACTGGTTTGCTTGAGCAAAACCTGGAAAGGTAAAAACACTGAATTATTATTAATGGAATTCTGTTTTCAAAGATCTAACAATTGTCATTCAGTACTGAATCATCAATAAATAATAAGGAATAGTACTAAAGTAAGCAGTTAACCTATTTTGTATTTATCCCAAGATTATAATCCTCCTTGGAAGCATAAAAAATTGCTTTCAATTCATTTCTCCACAAAAGTAATGCTTGAGAACGTATTATTTGTTAGGCATGGAATTAAATAGCTTAGATTCCAGTGGTAGGGTGTGAAAGGCTGGAGAAAACAGACGTGCACCAATTGCTGTATCTGCTGGGGATAAATGCTATGAAACCAAGCAGGCCTGATGGGGTAGGAAGAGTAGATGAGGCGAACACTATTTTATAAGGGATGGAATCTTTACTTTGAGTTCCTACAAAGCAAAGTCTGAGGTGAGAACTTGCAAGCAAATGGTTTATTCAAGTGATGACCCTTTTGGGACAAAAGAATAAAACCTGAAGAAAGAAAACCTGAGCCAAAAGCACAAGTGGGGTTCAATCTTGCTGGAAACTTCCAAGGAAACTACAGACTACCTCTCGGAATCAAAGAATCAATGGCAAGAAACATCACTTCATCAAATCCTGTCCGCATTAGTTGAGAGTTCTCCCTAGGGGAAAAGGGTTTTTCCTGCACTTTCGGGCTGCACATATGTCCACATGCCATATGGATTCCAATGTCCCAAGTCATTGCATCAGTGAAGCCCTGGGACAATAGACAAAGACATGCTATGGGCACAGAAGGCAAGAGCTACAAGCATAGACTTTGTCAAAGTATATGAGGGACTATTTGCCATGGCTGTGGCTAGCATTAGAGGTGAGAACAAGAGGATGTGAAGCTGAGTGTAAAAGACACCTCTTACAGTCAACTCTTCACAACATATAGACATGCTTATGCCCCACATTTTAAGTACAATCCATTTTCAAGCCAAGAGCTCTGTTAAAGATTTAATACCAGAAGGTTAGTGGGGCAAGATACATGCCACACTAACACAATGGTTCCTGAGGCTATAATGAATACTCACCATACCCATTTTATTTTTTTTTACCACACATAGATTTCCTTACCCTTAACCAGTACTTCAACTAATGGAGTGACACTATCCTTCATACTGGGGGTCTGAGCCCTTAATTGCCTTGCCCTTGTTAGGCTATGGTTACCACAATCGCCTATTCACAGTTATCACTGGACACAGAAGCCAAGAGATACTCCATTAATACCCTGAATTCCAGACATATTCCTCCCTATCTCCATTAGGGAAAGCAACCCTACCTCTCCATGATCATCAGTACTGATTATCTCTAGTAGTCTGCTAATTATGTTTGATGAATTCAAACAGATCAAGTAGTAGTGGTCGTTTCAGTTCAGTGGAAGCCATACAGGGATCCCTGGCAAAAGCATTCTCTAGGGGTGCCTGGATGGCTCAGTCAGTTAAGCGTCCAACTTTGGCTTAAGTCATGATCTCACAGTTCGTAAATTTGAGCCCCTCATTGGGCTCTCTGCTTTCAGCATGGAGCTCACTTCAGATCTTCTGTTTCCCTCTCTCCCTGTTCCTACCCCACCAGCTCATGTGCACATACTCTCTCTCTCTTAAAAAAAGAAAAAAAGAAAAAGAAAGAAAAAGCATTCTATAATCCAGCAGAATCTAAAACTGTAGGAACAGAAAGCACAGATTCAGTTTCCAGATCACTGGAAGCAATACTGACAGAGAGTAACCATTTTTTCCCAGCTCCAAGTATTCTGTCTCTTGGGAAACAGCAGCATGTTATCTGCCATGGCTCCATGCATATGGCATATGATGGAGGCTAGCATCTCACCCCACAGAACGTTGTTTCATAGCTGGGATCTTTTATAGACCCCTTTTATAGCTGACTTATCTTTTATAGACCATTCCATCATTCTACTAGGCCACATCTTTCAGGGTAACACAGGTTTTGTGGTCATGTGCCAATAATTACAACTTTTTCACTATAAAATGTTTTCTTTGTTATGAGGCACTATTCTGTGGAATTTCATGGCAATAACTCAGACTCTGGAAGCTCTAAGATGGAACTGGCAGAGGCACTGTGGATAGAGAAGGCAAAATCTATATCCGAAGTGTCTGTTCCTGCAATAATGATCGTTGTTCTTTCCATGAAAGAAGGGGAGTAATGCAATCAACTTGTGACTAAATAGGTGGTGGACTTCTTGAGGGATGGACCCTATTGAGGGCTTAGTATTGGTCTCTGCTACTGGCAGGTCAGGTATTCAACAACTGCAGTGAGCAGCTTAGCCTCGGGAAAAGGGAGTCCATGGTATTGGCCCATGGCCTTCACCTCATGGCCCCTCTGTTCATGGGCCCATTGCACAAGCACTGAGGTGGACAAAGAGAGAAGTTCCTGAATGAGTCACTCCATCAACGTGGTTGCTCTGTTTCCTCTGTGGGGGATCCTCTCTTGCAGGAACTAACTTGAGACATACAGATCTGCATACTTTGTGCTCATACCATGAGCCCCTTCACGTGCCTGTTTCCAAGACCTTCTTGTTTCTGATTTCAAACCCTGTTTCTGGGATATAGGAGGCATGTGACATAAATGGTCAAGAAAGCTTTTTGGAAGGAGTAAGCCAGGAGACTATCTATGGCGCGTGCATTTTAGATAGAGGGAACATGATGTTCAGGGTCCTATACTGGGAACATGTTTCTGGACTCAAGAATTAGCAAGCACGGTTGGAGAAGTATGTGTGAGAAGAGTGGCAGGACATGGGACCAGAAGTTGAGGCATTTAGATTATTTTTACGAGTGAGAAAGCACTAGAGGTTTCATAGCAGAGGAGGGGCGTGATGTGACTTACATTTTCTAAGATTCACTAGCTTCTATTCTGAGAATATAGACGAGGGGCAGCAGTGAAGATGCTATTTCAGTGATCAATGGATAAATAATTGGCATGGGGTCAAGAGAATATTGGAGGACAATCAGTGAAGAGAAACTTATACCTTTCGGGGGTGTTTTACGGTACACAGAAGCAGAGACGTGGGTGGTAGCCAGAAGGGGGTTGTGGGGCAAGAGGAAACTTGATGATTTTGCTCTTGTTTTTTTTTAGGTTGGTGAAATAACAGTATGTTTGCATGCTAATGGGTGTGATTCAATAGAACCAGAGAAATAGATGATGTGAAACAGAGTAGAAAATTATTTTTTAATTGATGAAAATTATTTTAATCTTACTATAAATATATGAAAATTCCAGACTAGATCTGGAAGTAGTTAAATATCCATTAAGTAATTTTATGCCACAGGTAAGTATTTTATATAGTTGGAATAACATTCAATTTTGAAAATAACCCAAGAAATAATATCTTTGGTTAAGATTAATTGGATAATGTTCTATTGATTAAGTCCTATAATTAAATATTCTTCTAATAAAAATGTTTAAAAGATACTTAGTATTCTAACATGCAGAGTGAATCTATGAATTTGTTAATGTTATAATATTTTCTGGAATAAAGTTAAGTTAGTAAATGAGCAGTAGTTGACCACTTCAAAATCTAAAATTCCTAAATTCTTAGTTTTAAAAAGTATGTGCGTTTTTAAATGTTATTTTTTTTCTATCACAAGTGCTTAACATTAAAACAGCACTATTGCCAAATTGATGACTAATATTTTTTAATTATGAATTTTTTTCCTTTGCATACATGTCATTAATGTAAATTTATAAGTTATCTGAATTTCAGAACCTAATCACCTACATAGCATATTGTCCCACAGTACCATAATAAACTTAAAATCTGCAAGCCACGAAAAATATTAAACCCAAAGATGTAGATTTAACTCTAAATCCTGTGTATATATTACTAATGTTAGAAAAAATAAATATTAAGTACTTGCTTTAAATTGTCAGTAGTTTTGCAGCTTGTTTCAGAAAACAATCACTACTACCACAAGTGCTCACAATTAACAACCTTTAATAGTTGAAGTGGCTGAATTGGGGTTGACAGATATCTGTGGCGTGACTTCTTTTTAAAGTATTGAACATTTTCGGTGTTCTAAAAAGTCCATGAGAAAATATGAATATTGCCTTGTCTAAGGTAGGACTGGAAGTAGGACTACACTGTTCCAGAGGTTCATCAAATGCCAAAGCCCCAAAGCCCCAGCTCTGGTAAAGCTACATGTTAGACTATAGTGCTTTTATTTTTATTTTATTTTATTTTTTTAAGTTTATTTATTTGCAGAGAGAGAGAGAGAGAGACAGAGACAGAGACAGAGAGACAGAGAGAGAGAACGAGCAGGATAAGGGCAGACAGAGAAAAGAGAATTCCAAGCACACTTCGCAATGTCAGCGCAGAGCCCGATGCGGGGCTCAAACCCATGAACAGTGAAATCAGGACCCGAGCTGAGATCAAGAGTTGGGGTTTAACCTACTGAGCCACCCAGCTGCCCCAGGAGATAGCGCTTTTAAAGGAACCCTGACATCCTGGGTAAAATCCCAGCTCCACATGTCCTTGTTGTATGACTTTGGGCATTAGAATTTTAGACATAAACTCTCTCATTCTTAAGTCTCCTCATCAGAAAAATGAACATAATAACATACTTATTAGATTGTAGGAAGACTAACCAAGGATTGTATATATTGCTTAGCTTGGTGCTTGGCTCACATGTTAAGAGCTCAGATGATATTTGCTCTTATTATTGGTCACAAAAACCCTGAAGTTTAAGTTCAGTATTAATATTCCTTTTTATAAATAACACAGAACTAATAAGTGGGTGGTTAGGATTTGAATCTAATTGTAGATGTCAACCTGGCACACATGATATTGGGAGAAAAATAACATTAAAAAATGTTCATTACAAAGCTATTACCCATTACCATACATAACTTCCTCCAGACTCTATGTTCTTAGCTCTTCTCCTGTCCTTTAAACATAGAAAACATAAGCAGAACTCAACAAAGGGGAGGGATTTCAATAAATACCGCTTTCTTCCTCTAAGCATAAACCGTAAACAAACAGAACTTATCCAACATAGGCTAAAGTACAAATATAAGTATCAATTTAACATGTAAAAGATATCTGCATTGAATCTGAAGCTTTGATTCTAGGATGGCAGTTACTGCTAAAATGGAATTTTGAAAAGATACATGAAAACAGAGGAAAGCTAGCTACTTGAAAATGTGTTCTTTCCTTTTGCCAGCTAATGCTTATCTTTGGAGTTCCTGTTGAGTTTGAAATACACAGAAGGGCTGCTGGAAACTAACTAAAGCATGGAAAGTTTTACTAGTGGTGTGGTTCAGGATGTGATGCATGTATTTATTTTCCTATTAGGCACATGTCACATAATTGATATGGTAACACAGATCTGTTCATAAGCATTCTTTTTTTTTTTTTAATTTTTTATTTTTAAAATTTTATTTAAATCCAAGTTAGTTAACATAGAGTATAATAGTGATTTCAGGAGCAGAATTTAGTGATTCATCACTTACATGTAACACCCAGTGCTCATCCCAACAAGTGTCAGAGAGAGAGAGAGAGAGAGAGAGAGCTCAACAAGTGTCAGAGAGAGAGAGCGCAAGCTCATGGGCATATGCACACACGTACACACAAATGGGGGAGGGGCAGAGAGCGAGGGAGAGAGAATCCCAAGCAGACTCCACACTCCCAGTGCAGAGCCTAGTGCGGGGCTCAGTCTCACAAACAGTGAGATCAGGACCTGAGCTGAAATCAAGAGTCAGAGGTTTAACCGACTGAGCCACCCAGGTGCCCCAAAAGTAGTGAAATTTGTAATAGAAATTCCCAGAATATAAACATTACTCCCCAATCCAATTTCTATTAATACACACAAATATGCATAGAAACAATTGAAAACACACGATTATATGTCTTGATGTAGGAAAGTCCGTTATTAATACTATAAAATATGTAATGTTACTTACAACCCAAGAAATAATAAAAAATTCAAAAGGTTTGTTTTTCATCATTCCCTTTGATTATTTCCAGTGTACTTCCAGGAAGTGATGAGAAGGAATCGTTTTTATTATTTCTTTAGTATATGTGCTGCCGAAGCGAGCACTGTTCATAAGCATTCTTAAGGCAAATACAATTGTAAAAAATAAAACCGACAAAAGAAGATATTGTTTGTTTGTTTTTTTTGCTTCGGAGTTGTTTTAATGTCATCTATATGCTTAATGTCACATTTATTTTTAATGTCATATATGTCATACATAAATTTTATACAGTATTTATGTCACATATATAGACATATCTCCCAGGAGTAAAATCTATAGGAAAGCATAGGCCAAATCTGTAAGATTTGTAAATATCCTCATAAATTCTCCTTAAAAAAACTATAGAAATATTTCTAATGTTTTAGCTAACTCCAAAGAGTTAAAAAGAATCCCCTCTGGAAAGAATTTCAGTATAAAAGTATAATTCTAAAAAATAATTGAGTATGAAGAAGATACCTCTGGAAGTACTCCAAAGCACAAAGATTACAGGAAGGGTTGGGTGTACCCTGGAAACAGAAAACGTTGAAGCTTCAGGTGGAAATTCCTGGCATGTTGATGTATTTTTTTCTTTTGCAGAAAAACTGGAGATAAGACTTGCCAGGCACACAAACCTGGTTCTCCTGATAGCAGCCTGTGCTGCTATCATGGAAAATGTCAGTGTTGTTAAGGCCAGTAGTCGTTTTGCACAATGCAGGCTATTTGGGTTTCTCTAGTTAAAAACAAAGCAGAGTTGAAAGCATATAAACCTACTCCAAAGTTGTAACATTCAAAACAATGAGAAGGAAAGGTGCAGTGTGATGAAGGATGATTCCTAAAGAATGGAACCAAACCTATAACATAAATGCAAAAATAAAATAAAAATAATAAAAATAAAATAGCTCTAATTTACGGAACAGATAGTATCTATGGGTACTTTAGATACATCATCCTTTTCAATATTTACAACAGCCCCAACAAGTAGGAATTAATATCCCATGTTACTGATGAGGAAGCTGAGGCTTAGAGGAGTAACCAGCCCCAGTCACACAGTGGGAAGGGGCAGAGATGGGTCAAAAGCCAGTCAGACTGGACCAAAAAGTCCCTGTGTTTTCATAACATTATAAAAACTATATAATTCAATACTTCGGTTAGACAAAAATATATGTAATAGGGAAATCTCTAGAAAAAAAGCCAAAAGTAAAATACTACTCCTTCCATCTTACTCACTTTCTTAAGAGAAATATTTAAAAAAGACGTTTGAGAAATACAAGGTATGAATATAAAGTAACAAGGCCAAGAAAGTTAGAAACACTCCAGAACTAATCAAAACGATAACACTCCTCATCAAAGTAGGCCTCCTAGACAGAGACACAATTATTTCCATGATCATGCCATTGCTCAAGACACTTTTACTTAGGGGTTTTTAAGCACCAGACTTCAGCTCAGGTCATGATCTCGTGGTTCGTGGGTTCAAGCCCCACGTTGGGCTCTGTGCTGACAGCTCAGAGCCTGGAGCCTGCTTCGGATTCTGTCTCCCTGTCTCTCTGCCCCTCCCCCACTAGCACTCTGTCTCACTCTCTCTCTCTTTCACAAATAAATAAATATTTCAAAAATATTTAAAACACTTTTACTTAGGCCACATAATTGTAAAATTATATCTTTGGCTCCTGAAGCCTAGCCTTTAGAACAAAGTAATGCAGCAGCAAATTTCTGCCTGCAGTGGTGAATATGATATGTGGAAATAGCCGTAAGTCACATGGATACACCAAAATATTAACAGTAGACCTTTCTAGATGGTGGAATTTCAGGAATTCACTTTCTAAGTCGAACATTTCTATAACATTTAATTTTCTCACCATGACTTTTACAAAAATAAAGTATTTATATAGTCATATGGGACCAACATTTAGGTAATCATCTAGCAGTGACAATTCCATTTAGAAAGTGTTCTTGTGTGATTAATAAATTAGGTCTGCATGCAATTCTAAACATGAAATATGGGCTAGAGGGCACTGATGGAGTATGTGTATGTAGTTCTTCAAAAAAGTTTGTTCAAGTAGCACATTCACTTAGCTTTGGAAGTCTGGTGTGTTTTGTAAATTCATTACATTGCTCTATACACATTCTGTATATATCATGGGCCCTGAAAACCTACATAAAACAGTATTTGGACTCAGCCTCTGAGAAAGACATATGCTAACACATTTTTAGTCACCTGCAGTACGTGGGTAAAGTAAGAAGAGGGAAGACAAATCAAGGTGGGGATGCAGGTATCTGCAACTCAAATAGGATTTCACTATCCCATGATCCTCTATCTCTAGCAAGAGCATCCAGCAATTGAGACAGATGGGAAAACTAGAAATTCACCATGACACGAGTGGCACACAATACACTGTGACTCAGAAAGTCCATGTAAGAGCAAAGGTTACAGCTAAATTCATAAAGATGTTCTTCCAAAACACCTTAAGAATAGAATGTTTTGTTTTGTATTTATAACTAAGGGCCATCTGGGTCTACGTCCTTAATCTCAAAGAATGGTTTTTAGATCAGAAAAAGTTTAGGTCTCAAGGCAGAAAGAAATAGTTGAGTGGTGTTCTGTTCTGTTTTATTTTGTTGTGTTTTGCTTTGTTTTAGTCTGGGCATTTCTTTATGGCTTTGAAAACTCTGTTAAGAACCAAATAGCTTTCAAGCACATCTTAACAGCAATTTACAATACAAGGAAACTATGGATAAAGCCTCTTTTAAATTAGTCTTCAGCAAATACATTGGCTTTAGGTGTTTAGCTCTAAACAACAACAATCAAACGTTAGTCCAAAATATATTCTTCACAATTTAGAGGCATAAACCATTTTAAATATGTCATTGAGAGATCGAATTCTGCAGAAATGTTACTTAGAAGTATCGAAAGACATTTCAGTATGTATGACAGAATAATTAAATGTGTTGCTCTGTCCATTCTAACTCCCAAAGGTTCTCATTTGTCTTTTTATTTTAAAGACTAAATAATAGCTTTTTGTATTTTCAAAAATGCTTTTCTTTCCTATCCTTCAAAAATCCATGAACAGAATATTACTATTATTTAGAATGCAAAGGCCTTAGGACTAAAAGAACCATATATTTAATCTTAGGAACAGTTGTTCATTAAAGAAGTTCACTGATTGCCTACTATATTTCCACCCATGACCAGGCAAGGAGAAAGTCATACATAACCCATGCTTTGATGAAGTATATGAAAAGGATTGGGTGGCAGGAGAAGCCATCCAAAGTTTTGCTTTTAATTGCCTTTCTGCCTTCATTAACATTCTAGTTATCCATCACAGCCTCTTATTAAACATTCTACTTCCCAAGCCCTCCAAATGTTATATTTGATAAAGATAAATGTTATTAGACCCATGAAGAACAAAGCAAATAACTGCAAAGGTGGATTCAAGATTTTCCTTTTGGGGGCACCTGGGTGGCTCAGTCAGCTGAGTGTCCAACTTTTGCTCAGGTAGCGATCTCACCATTCCTGAGTTGGAGCCCCACATTGGGCTCTCTGCTGTCAGTGCGGAGCCTGCTTTGGATCCTCTGTTCCCCTCTCTCTCTCTGCCCTTCCCCTGCTCATGCTTTCTCAAAAATGAATAAACATTTTTAAAAAAATGTTCCTTTCAGTTCAGTCATTATAATCCAGATCTTGGAAGTTAAATTAAGCAAGTGATTATAATATGAATTCAGATGATCAGGATGGTAGAGATTGTTGGGGATTTTGTTACTTGTCAAAGGGGTAGAGTTAATATTCTGGCCAAATGGAGAAACAACTCTTATGGATTTTTTTTTAAACCACAAATCTCTAAATGTGATATAGTCTTTAAAATGCTTGAACCTTGGCCAAAAAAAAAGAAAAAGAAAAAAAGAGGCAACCTTACCTTCTCCTTTGATAGTCAGCCTTGTCGCTCCATTTATGCTGCCATATTTAGGTATTATTTCTGTGACTTTGGGAATAATTTTGGAGCCACCTGAAAGATATTACAGTGTGGAAGTAAAAGCATCAAGTACTCATTTCAAGCATCAAATGGTACCACATATTACAATGTTAAAAGAAAAACATCATGAAGATACAGGACTGAAAGTAAATACACCCATATTCTATTTGTGGCTCTACTACTAACCAATGATTTGACAGAAACTAAGTCATTAACTTAATTAATACCCATTGGCTTTATGCAAAGTACTATCTTAGGTGCCACAAAGAGTGGGAATAATACATGATCATTCTCATCACTCTTACCTATCATATTACAAAAGATTTATTCCAACCCTTAATTTCATGTAGTGCTCACTAACTACAGTTCCATAACTACAGTTAGCAGCCCACACAGCAGCAGACAATGCTGCAGAAATAATACTGTGGAGAAACGGGTTGTTCGTTATAAGAGCACAGAAGAAGTGCAAAGCTGGGTCAATTGAAAGAATAGTCCAGGTACAAAAGGTAATGATATGTCTTAAGAAGAAATTGTTTTCTGTGACAGCGTAAGACTTTAGGGAAGATAATTTCTGGGATCTTTTCAGCCTCCTGATGATAGTAAGTTCTTACTCTAATGGTCCCTAACTCATTCAATGAATGGTGTAAGGTTCCTGGGGATATACAAATGTATTGACAGTCCCAACTTTCCAAAAGTTAGGATAGACAGCACAGAGTGACAGCACACAGAAGACAGCACAGGGGCCATGGGTGACTAAGAAGGGGCACTTCATCCAGACTGCTTGGGTCATACTGGCTTCTTGAAAGAAGGGGCACCCTGGCTGCATCTTGCAGGGCCAATGTGAATAGCTGGCCTGGACCAAGTTTGGGAAAGATAAAGAGGTCTAGAAACAGGGAGGGGCCTCTGCATACACAAGGTCACTGAGTGGACTGCTTCTTTGGAGAACTGGAAGTATGCTTTAAAACAACTCAAAGATACACATTGGCTACAAGAGTTCGTTTTCTGCTTAAACTATACAAATCTGGTACTTATAAGATTCAGTAACAATTCTCAAAGTAGGTGGAAAAATTTAAGCAGAGACCAAAAAGAAAGGCCACACAAATTACTGTTTAAAATGGATATATGAGAAAAGGTTAAAGAAATTATAATCGTATAGTCCATTCCTGCATGCAAAAAGTTTAGTATGGACTTCAGATGTGTCTGTACTTTAGGTCTGACTTTGCCAAGAGCTCCAAGACTGATCCTGCTTCAGGCACATTTATAACTCCCACCAGCTCACAGCCAAGAGTAGGAAACTCCAGTAAGGACTCTGAACCCTATCTCCAAGACCGTGCTGCTCCTCACCTATCTCAGGTTCATCCTCCTGTTATCTCCACGGACAACTCCAATTTCTTATCTTATCATCTCTTCCAACTCTCTCCTGGGTATTACTTTGAAGGCACAGGGCAGCTGCCCCTGAAAGTGACTGACACCAGTCACAGAGATCCATTCCTGTCCTAAGGGGGGGGGGGGGGGGGGGCACTGCTCTCCATACCTTGGGGGAAAGGGACCCAAAAAGAGTGAGAAGAGAGAGGACTCAGACTGTGTCCCCCATCCCCACCCAAGTTTCAGTGTCTTTTTCAATGGAGTCACTTGGGGGTGGGGGCGGAGAGGTTCCATAATTCACGCAGGAACTCTTAAGACTTCAGAGCAATCCCTCTTCTCTTCTGTCTCTGTCTCTCTGTTAGGCCTGCCCTGCAGGTCCCAGGTCCGCAGGATCGCCATGCAGCCTCACTCGCAGCCTTGGCGCAGGGCTGGTGGCAGGCAGTCCCGCCTCTCCCACGCCACCCCTGGGATCAGGGGTTGCGTCTGCACGGACCGTGCCCGGGATGAGTTACCTGTGCGGGGGTCCGCGGCGCACAAGAGCAGCCCCCAGAGGCCCCAGGTTCCCAAGAGCCACAGGTGTCCCATCGCCGCGCCAGCCCCTCAGAGTCCGCGCGCGCCGCTCACTCGCAGCTGCAGCCAGTGTCGGGCTCGGGTCCGGGCGGAGACGCGCTCGCGTGCCACGCTCTTCCCACGCACGCAGACGAACTCAGCCACCCGAGGCCCGCCCCGCCCCGGGCCGTCCCGCCGCACCTCTGGGATTTGCACGCAGGTACACTCCCCTGCGCGGGAGAACTGATCCCGCCCCGACCGGTCTGTGGTGATCAGACCTCCACAGGCAAACCTGGGTGCTGACGTCTGAAGGCTGTCCCCATGAGTGTAATGACTCCACTTCATCTGGCAACAGAGATCAATGGGCAAGTTTTCCATGAATCCTGCCCCACTCCCCACCCCCCTTCAATTCTAGGCCTACACACTTTCATTTGCCAGTCTGCTTTAATTATTATCACCAGGTGGGCCTAAAAGTCCACCTAATGCACAAACCCCACACGTTTTTTTCCCCTTCACATTCATATAAATTAGTGCTGATCCTTTAATTGACAATCATACTAATATGTATCGATTTCTCTGCAGTTCCCAAACACCATGCCCAGTGCTTTAGAGACTTCAACTCACAATAATCCCCAAAGGACTCTTATGATTAAAATTAATGACAATTACTATTGTTATCCCCATTGTTCCAAGCTGTGGACTGAGGCACCAAACTTTGAGTGACTTGCCCAAGGCCACGTAGCTAAGTGCAGTGAGGACCAAGCAGTGACTCCAGAGCCAATGCACTTAACCCCTCCACTGCCCCCCAGTTTAGCACACCTCTAGTGAGGGTTTGCAATGCCTAGGACATACTCATCCTAAAAATTATTCATTATCTATCTGAAATTCACATTTAACTCAGTATCCTGTGTTTACTAAACCTGACTACTCTAGCTGGGAGGGAAGAGAGAAGAAATAGAAGCGAGAACTCTAAAATATGAAAAATAATAATATTAGGCCCTTGCTCTTCAAGAGTTTATACCTAGCTCATCGGGGGTTGAATGTTTTTGTTGTTGTTAGATCCGGTTAATTACATTCATCTCATAATGTTCTGCAAACTGACTCCCCATGTCACCATCCCACAGAAACTAGTGCCTGCAAGGTACCACTGCCTCTGGGAACTCTTTGTAGCATGTGACACTGGTAACATCTTTCTTGAAATTCCATTCCTCTGAAGAGTCTTGGGTTTCTTCCTACCTCTCCAATCATTTCCATCTTCTATTTTTCTCTTACTTCTTCTTCCTGAAAATTGATGTTTCTGCAGGTTTTACTCACCCTTCCCTCCTCTATCTGGAAGTTGGTGAATTAGCAGAAAATCAGCTCATTGAATGCCAATTTGCTGATTAATTATTTGCCAAACTTAAATTTGAAGACTGCAATGTCATATAGCAATAATTACCAGCTTTATCAAGAATTGCTTAGCAGCATTTTCAAAAATACTCACTTTAAATTATTAGCTGTGAAATGTGTAGAAGTGTATATATATTTCAATATCAAAAACCAAAATAAAATGTACTGTGGGAATAAAAGTTGGAATTGCTTGGTTAATTTTGATTTCTTTCTGCTGCTTTTAAATTAGAATTAGATTAAGTTAACCTAAATTAAACTTTAGATGATTTCATTAAAAAGTAATTTAAATGCAATTTAATTCAAAATTTTTATTTTTTTCAGATGCTTCTGAATTTATATATTAAAAAAGAATATGAGGAATAGGTGAAATAATACTAAAATATTTTAAGTGGTTTTAGTATTAAAAAGGTAGTAAATGTCATTCAAAAGTGTTAACAAATAAATCAGAAGTTAATGAAAAACTTTGTCCCATATCCTATACTAGAATAGTTTATAACCAGGAACCATTGAAATAGGCAGACTTTTCTATAGAAAGTCCTCCTATAGAAGGAATCCATATTGTTTATAACAAGGAGGAATACTGTTCTATGTTTTGGATATTAATAAAGTGAATAGGGAAAAGTGCATATATGTATGAAACAAGTATATATAAATATAAAATACACATATCCATATATAATTCACAACCCAGTTGTGAGACTCAAAAATGTGTGTATAATTTTTCTATATATTTCACCATCAGTAACCAAAATCAATTTGTTCAAGCTGCTAATTATTTATGTTAAATTGCATTCATTTAATTTGGTAAATTTGGCATATTGGTCATTTAGCAAATTGATCATTTGGCTAATTTGTTTTAGGAAAATTGATATTTCAACAAAAAGCCTGATTTTCTGCCACATAATGCCTAAATTTCTTGAAAAGCCAAGCACTGTAATTTGCATATATAGATTTTATACTCAACTCTTGTTGAATAAATGAGCATCTTTAACATTTCTCACTTTAAAAGTGCCTATTTATGGGGTACCTGCCTGACTCAGTCAGTAGAGCATGTGACTCTTGATCACAGGGTTGTGAGTTCAAGCCCCATGTTGGCTGTGGAGCTTACTTAAAATAAAAATAAATAAATAAATAAAAGTTCTTATTTAGATGATAAATCAATGTCTTGCAAAAGATCTCACCAGTGATTTTTTTTTAAGTTTATTTATTTATTTTGAGATAGAGGGAGGAAGGGCAGAAAGAGAGGTAGAGAGAGAATCCAAGCAGGTTCCACACATCCTGCATGAAGCCATACACAGGACTCGAACCCACGAACTGTGAGATCATGACCTGAGCCGAAATCAAGAGTCAGACGCTCAACCAATTGAGCCACCCAGGCGCCCCTCACCAGTGATACTTTTATCTTAAAATATTAATATAAGTGGATAGGATAATGTGACAATAAATAATTATAACTAGATGAAAATTTATGTAATGAAAAGTCAACTTAGAACCAGAAAAAATGACTATGTAGTTTCCATAACTAATGATTTAAATTGTATTTATCTTTAGAATATTTAAACCTTTGTAATACAGATTCATCATGGACCATTGACAGGGGAAGGTGCTTCTGATCACTAAATCCCATGCTTCTTTTTTAAGTTAAAAAAAATTCCAGCTCTAAGAAAGCCCCACTAATAGGGCCAGCATCATGGGCATATGACTCGTGCAGTCTCATAGGTCCCATGCATTTAATCCATGCTGTCACCATTGTGAAGTCCTAAATAATTTTGGAATGAGGGAATCCTCATTTTCATTTTGCCTGGTCCTACCTGCCTTGATGGTGAAAAAGAGACAGATTATAAACTTGTTTATCCTTCAATTTGAAAGCAATGAGAAAGTATAGGGAGTTAGTAAGAACTCTTGCAGAGCTACAAGGAATAAAGGGTTCACTATGAATTCACCTTACTTGGAAAATGAGCTGTGTGTGAGAGCCTGATTTTGAATATAGAACTAATTATGAGAGATGAACAAAATGAGGTACCTACAAAAATAGGGTGGTTCTCTTAGTATGCTTTCAACAAATATTCAGTATTGTAGGCAGTAGGAATAGGGCACTAGTTTTGTTTTGTTTTTAAGCTCTGTCTTCACATAACTTGCATTCTTAATGGAGACAGCCAATAGACAAGATAAGTGAGTAAAATATATAGTATGTTAGAAAGTGATACATGCTGGAGAGAGAAAAATAAGGAGGGAAGTATATCACATGTGTATTGCGGGGAGGGGGGTGGATTGAGTAGATGAAGTTTTAAATAGAAGGACCAGGAAATTGTCACAGAGAAGGTGAATTTCGAGTAAAGATCTGAAGGTCTAAAGGGAATTTGCTTAGCCATGTGGACATCTGGGAGAAGAGCATTCCAGTCATTTTAGAACAAATGCCAATGCCATGAGGAGGGAGTGTGTTTTGATGTGTAAGGAACAGGGAAGTCAAAGTATATAAGATATGAAGACCGAGAAGTAATGGGAGGTGGGGCAGATCATGCAGGATCATGTATTTGACTCTGAGTTAGATGGGAACCCCCTGTAGAATACTGAGCTAAAATATGACATGATTTAAACTTATGTTTTCAAAGAAACACTCAGATACTATTTAGTTGCACTAGGGCAAGAGCAGATGCATCAATTCAGAGATGGGACATCAATTCAGAGATGAATGCAAATAATCCAGGCAAGAATAATGGTATCTTGGAAAGGGATGGTAACAGTGTTGGTAGTGAAAAGTGGTCAGGTTGTGGGTATATTTGAGAACCGAGTCGATAGGATTTGCTGACAAGGAATATGTAGGGTAAGAGAAAAAAGGAGGGGCAAACATGACTTCAAGATTTGGTCCACAACATCTAGAAGTATGGAGGTCATTAAGAGGTGGTGAAGAATGTGGGAAGAGTATATTTGAAGAGTGTATCAAGAGCTCACCTTTGTAAATATCGAGTTTAAGATCTATTAGATTTCCAAGTGAGATGTAAAATAGGCAGTTTGGTTTTTGAATCTGAAGCTCAGGGAAAACTTCAGGTTGGAAATATTAATCTGATAAACATGAGCATATATTTTAAAAATAATGAGGCCGAATGTGATCATCTAGTGAATGGAATATAGGTGAAAAGATCTAAAGACAGAGCCTTGGGAAACTCCAATATTGAGTAGTAGGAAAGATGAGGAAAAACAAGCAAAACTGACTGAGAAAGGGTGGTCCAAAAAATGGCAGAGACATCAGGCAAGAGTATTGCCTGGGAAGCCACGTAGAGAAGTATTCAAGGAGGAAGAAGTAATGGCTATCAATTACCCTGGGATTTAACAATGTGGAGCTTATTGGAAACTCTAAGAACAGTTATAGTAAAATGGCAGGAGTGAAATCCTGATTGGAGCAGATTCCTGAAAAAATAGGGCTACTTGGGACCATCTTAGACTCTATCCACCACAAGATAGAAGAGTTGGAGAGTCAAAAGGTCAGCGGAAAATACTCCCTGCAGGCAGCCAATCAGACTAGTGGTCATAGCAGTCTTGAATTAAAGTGAAATCAGCAAGAATGGTGTCTTTTCTCCAGTTACTTGGAGGTGTGCATGTGCAGGCATGAGAGTAGGCAATTTGGGAAAGCTAGTAGTTTTACTCACTTATCTTTAAGGCACTTGCCGGCACTAGGTGACACTGTTGGCAGCATTCTCTAATAAAAAGTCAGGAAACTAGAAAAATGTAAAGGGGTAAAGAGACTAAAACCTACTGATAGAACAAACCTTTGTTCTCAGGCAAGCATGTGGGTTTTATTTTGTTTTTTAATGCCTTGAGAATTTTGTTTCTGTTGTTTGAAGTAGACAGTTCTTATGTGGGGAGCACTATCTTTTCTCCCTTTTAAACATCATCCCAATTTCTCCTTTGTGGAATAATCTCTTTCCCAATTAAATGTAGTCTGGTGACCCAAGGTGTGTATATGTGTGGTGGGGGGAACCCAGAGTATCAGATTCTCCTTGGAGCTTGAACCTTGGGCAAAGGAACCTTGAGAGAGTAAATGCTGGAATTCATTCATTGCCTCAGAGGTGCCCTGACTGGTCTGTTCACACAGGACTGTTCTGAGGTTCCTTCCTCCAAGGCTTAGAAAGTGGCTTGGTACAGGGGCGCCTGGGTGGCTCAGTCCCTTGGGAGTCTGACTTTGGCTCAGGTCATGATCTCCTGATTCGTGGGTTTGGGCCTCACATTGGGCTCTGTGCTGACAGCTCAGAGCCTGGAGCTGCTTCGGATTCTGTGTCTCCCTCTCTCTCCACTCCTCTCCTGCTCACACTCTGTCTCTCTCAAAAGTGAATAAACATTAATAATTTAATGAACATTGAAAAAAAAAAGAAAGAAAGTGGCTTGGTTCCTACCTGTTTCCATGTTTTGATTTGCCACGTTTCCTGTGAGAATATGGAGCTTCCATTATTCTTTATATAAATTTCCTTTTGCTTAAGTTTTCCAGTTAGTTACTTTTGTTTGCAAACCCCCCCCCTCCAAATTCTAATTAAGAAAACATTTTTATTAGTAAATCATACTTTTGTGTCAAGGGCAAAGCCCTGGAAAATGATACAGGCCAATTTGAAAAATGCCTCACTGGGTATAATATTTAATAAGGTGAAGGTGAAGGACCAGTGGGACAGTGTTCTCAGAGGGCTGAGTCATTTGGCAATTCTTATTTTCCCAAAACCTTATATAGGAGATTTAAATATGGAAACTGTATTGACCCCAATTTTTTTTAGACACAACGTTATTAAGCCTCCCTTCCCCAAATAGCTATCTACATGCTAGGATAATCCTAGTTGAGAAGACATTTCCTAGACAGAACTGAGAACAAATCAACATCTTATATGCCCTTGGCAAATGGTAATAACCATTTGTTATTTGTTTTGAAGTAAACAAAAAGCTTTCAATCTTGACTTTATATTTTGAAACACTCCACAGTATTTCCTGGCCAAGTATTGCTGATAATTAGCAATTTGTATTACTTTGAAAGTAGGTTAACAATATAATGGTCATATTCAGTTCATCAAAAAAGTATTTATTGTGCACTTACTATTTGCCCAGCATTCTGTTAGGTGTATTAAACTCCAATAAACTCAAATAAAATATTGTTTTAATTTATATTTTCACTAAGAAGCATATATATATATATTCATATATATATATTCATATATATATATTCATATATATATATATTCATATATATATATATTCATGCATTTATTCAACAAATATTTATTAAGGATGCTTGATCATCAAAAATAGTTCTAGGTAATAGAAATGTGTCAATGAGGAAGACATACAAAGTCCTTGCCCTCATGGAGCTTACAGTCAAGTAAGAAAGTTTCAACTGAGGTAACATCTAGAGCAATTATCTTAAATAAGGAACAAACATAGAATGAGTAAGAACTGGAAAGATGTAAGAGGTCCAATTTCATTCTTTTGCATGTGGTTATCCAGTTTTCCCAACACCATTTATTGAAGAAATCATTCTTTCCCCATTGAGTAGTCTTGATTCCCTCTTCCAATATTAGTTGACTGTATATTCAGTGGTTTATTTCAGGGGTCTCTGTTCCATTGATCTATGTGTCTGTTTTCATGCCATTACCATACTGTTTTTTGATTACTATAACTTTGTAATATAGTTTGAAATCAGAAAGTGTGATGTTTCCAACTCTGTTAATTCTCAAGATTGCTTTTGGCTATTTGGGGTCTTCTGTAGTTTATACAAATTGTAAGATTGCTTTTTCTAGTTCTGTGAAAAATGCTTTTGGGATTTTGATAGGGATTGCTTTGAATCCCTAAAGATGTCATCCTAAAGATGACTTTAGGTAGTATGTACATTTTAACAATATTAATTCTTGCAGTTTATGAGACCAAAACAAAATTCCATTTATTTGTGTCTTCAGTTTCTTTAATCAATGTCTTATAATTTTCAGTGTACAGATCTTTCACCTCCTTGGCTAAATTTATTCTTAGGTATTTTATTGTCTTTGAAGCCATTGTAAATGGGATTATTTTCTTTATTACTCTTTAAGATATTTCATTATTTGTTTACAGAAATGTAACTGATTTTTATATGTTGATTTTTTTCCTAAACTTTACTGAATCTGCTTATTAGTTCTAATAGGCTTTTTTTTTTTTTTTTTGGTGGAATATTTAGGGTTTTCTATATATAACATCTTGTCATCTGCAAATAGTGACAGCTTTATTTCTTCCTTTCTGATTTTGATGCCTTTTTTTCTTCTTTTTCTTGCTCAATTGCTCTGGCTAGGACTTCTAGTACTATGTTGTTGTTGTTGTTTTGAGTTTATTCATTTATTTTGAGAGAGAGAGAGAGAGAGAGAGAGCGTGCACATGTATGCATATGAGTGGGGGAAGGGCAGAGAGAAAGGGAGTAAGAGAAAATCCCAAACAGGCTCTATGCTCTCAGCGCAGAGCCCGACATGGGGCTCAGTCTCTCTAATGGTGAGATCATGACCTGAGCTGAAACCAAGAGTTGGATCCTTAACCAACTGAGCCATCCTGGTGCCGCCTAGTACTATGTTGAATAGGAATGGTGAGAGTGGGATCCTTGTCTTGTTCCTGATTTTTGTGGAAATTATAATAATATGAAGAGATGACCGTGTTAACTAATCTTATTGTGGTAATCAATTTGTGATATATACATATATCAAATTATCATGTTGTACACCTTAAACTAACACAATGTTATATGTTCATCATATCTCAAGAAAATCAGGAAACATTTTTATCAAATGCCATGATGCAAGGACACATAAATAACAGTGCCTATGGCCACATTTTTAAGTGATGGCTTGGATTTTATTTCTATTTCCCTCTTCTCTCCCTTTCAAAATAATGGCAAATAAGGATAAACTAAAAACAAATAAACAAACAATTAAATAAATAACTGGGAAGGAACAAAAAGCCAGTGCAACTGGAGATAGCAAATGAGGGGGAAGGAAGCATGAGGTAAGTTTGGAAAGCGATATGAGGGCAAGATAAAGTAGGCTTTTAAACCTAAGGAAGCAGTTGTTCAAGTTTTAAACCTTGATTTATGTTTCAGAAAATGCACTATACCTGCTTTGCAGTAAGGGATTAAATTGGGGACAAGAATGGACATAAGACTGGTTAGTATGTTATTGTAGTGTTCTTCACTAGAGATAATGAGGATGAATTTAGAAAAAAAGTATTGGAGGGGCTCCTGGATGTGGCTCAGTCGATTAAGTGTCTGACTTTTGATTTTGGCTCAGGTCATGATCTCAAAGTTCGTGAGTTTGAGCCCTGCATCGGGCTCTGTGTTGACGGTGTGCAGCCTGCTTGGGATTCTCTGTCTCCCTCTCTCTACCCCTCACCTGCTTGCTTGCTCTCTCTCTCTCTCTCTCTCTCTCTCTCAAAATAAATAAACATTAAACATTTTTTTTTAAAAAGAAAGGAAGTATTGGAATTGTTAAGAAATGGACAGATGCCTGGGTATAGGTTAAAGATAGCATTGTTATTTACGTTTGGAATTATATTTTGGAATGCATTGGTGGAGCAAGGGAAACCTATGATGTCTTAAGTTTGGGGCATTAATGCCTAGGTGGATGGTGGATCATTTACTTTGGTATCGAAAGGCTGGAGGAGTTGCATTCTGAGGTCAGTGAGCCACACCCCTGTTTTCTCCAACTTGAGTTTGAAGTACTGATTAGGAGAAGGGTTGGCTTACAGGCTGGGAGCACAGGCTTTGAAGGCAGCCCTCCAGGGCTCTATGCTTGACTCTGCTACTCAGTAGCCAGGACAAACTACTTAACATCTTTGTCCTCAAGTCTCTTGTTATGTAAAATGAGAATAGAACTTACTGATAGTATTACTTTGGGAAGTAAATGACTTAGTAAATGTAAAATGCTTATAATAGTGCTTAACATATAGGAAGCCCTCAACAATGGTAACTATTCTTATAGACCAAGTGTAAATGCCTAGTTAAGTAAACAAATAAAACCTGGGACTTATTCAGCAGCACATAGATGGAATTGGAAGCCACAAGAGTGGCTAAGATCTCAGAGGGCAGATAGCTGTGAACTTTGATGGGGAAAAATATTACAGCTTTATTTTGCATTCCCTTCAATTATTAACGTAGACAGCAAACCACAGTAGTGTCGTTGGTGTCTGTGATATCACTGGAAATCATAGATATTCTTCTATAATATTACAATTGTTGGAGGTATCTTGAAACATCATTTATGCTCATCACTACTTAAAGGAATTATTGGACCCATAACAACATAAGTATACTCTTCCCATCTCAGATGCTAGTGTATTAGTTGTGTATTTATTACCTCATGTAAGGGACACAAAGGCTACAGTGTAGTTGTTTTTTAACAGACTATTTTTTAGAGCCCTTTAGTTTCACAAAGTAGAGCAAAAGGTATGAAGACTTCCCATATACCTCCTGCCATCACATATGCAGAGACTCCCCCATTGTCAACATCCCCCACCAGAGTGGTACGTTTGTTACAAGTGATATACCTACACTGATACATTATCACCCAAAGTCTGTAATTTAGGGTTCACTCTTGACCTTGTATTCTTTGGGTTTCAGATTGGTTTCTTTCACTTAGTAGTATGCATTTAAGTTTCACTTAGTAGTATGCCTTTAAGTTTTAATGAACTAAATAGCTCATTTCTTTTTAGTGCTGAATAATATTCCATTGTCTAGATGTACCACAGGTTATTTATCCATCCCACCTACTGAAGGACAACTTGGTTGCTTCCAAGTTTGGGCAGTTATGAATAAAGTTGCTATAAATATCCATGTGCAGGTTTTTATGTAGATTTTATGTAGATATTTTCATCTCGTTTGGGTGAATACCAAAGAGTGTGATTGCTGGATTGCATGGTTTAGAGTACAGTAAGTTTTGTAAAAAAACATCAAACTGTCTTCCAAAGTGGCTGTACCATTTTGCATTCCTACCAGGAATAGAATGAGGAGAGTTCCTGTTGTACATCTTCCTCAGCATTCAATGCGTTCTGGGTTTTGGCCACTCTAATAAGTGTATAATGGCATCTCTTTATTGTTTTAATTTGCATGTCCCTGATATATGATGTGGATCATCTTGTCACATGCTTAGTTGCTATTTGTAGATCTTCTTTGGTGGGGTCTCTGGCCCATGTTTTGTTTTTTTGTTTTCTTGTTGAGTTTAAGAAATTCTTTGTTATATTTTGGATAACAGTCCTTAATCAGATAAACCTTTGGCAAATATTTTTTCCCAGTCTGTAGTTTGTCTTTTCAATTTTTGACAGTGCCTTTTGGAGAGCAGAAATTTAAATTTTGAATGAAGTCATGTTTATTGATTAGTTCTTTCATGGATCATGCCACCAGAGTTTTTATTTGTAAAAATTCTTAAGAGGGGCACTTTTTCATGCAAGAAAATCTCAAGATGAAAGCTAGGATACTTCTGAAATTTGGAATTTCCATTTAACAAAATTCTTGTTTCTAACATCCTATAAAATTGGAGAGACTCTAGTTCAGCCATATTCACTGAAAATGTTCAAGTTGGTTTTTGGACTGGAACAGAGGAAATTGTTGGAGTAGGTGGGTAGAGGGGATGTGACCACCAGTTGACCCACAATTTAAACCCAGGCAATCAGAGGCTTGGAATGCACACTCTGCCCACCATTTCCAACAGTGGGAACTATTTTCAGGAACGCAGCCTTGAGAGAGTGAGTTGCTGTTGAGACCATCTGGACTGTGTAATATATCACTGAACCAAGTTAAGATCTCTATGTGAACTTTTAAGATTATGGCAGGTAGTGCAGAAATCAGCTTGTTTTTCTGCTGCCCAAGGCAAGCCTCATATGTAAGTTCCCCGCTTATTAAAACTTCTGTCTGAAGTGGCCTGCTTCTTTCTTCTGTCTCTAAGTGCCCTCCATGTACAGGGGCTAGTTTCAGGTTTTACCCAGAAGCTCCCAAACCAGCAGAAATCTAGGAGAGGTTCTCATGTCAAATGTTCTCATTCAGGGTAGAATTATAAAAATATCTTAACATTTTGAAACAAGAAATGGAGAAATTGACAGCCTCCCTGTTCCCCTTGAGTATGTGGCTGGAAGAATTCTTATTCTGTGAGTCTCTTTTGGAAATGGGCAAGGTTGTTGACAGGTTTGAAGTTGTGAAAAGTTTTATCGCTCTGTTTTTTGTAAACATTATTTCTCCAAACAAAACTTCAATTGGAAAAAAAAAAAGCATTATTTTCCTTCCTGATTGCAGCGATACTTGGTAATATATCCAATATTCTTACCTTAAT
Organism: Panthera uncia; assembly: GCF_023721935.1. Classification (NCBI taxonomy): domain Eukaryota; kingdom Metazoa; phylum Chordata; class Mammalia; order Carnivora; family Felidae; genus Panthera; species Panthera uncia. The sequence goes on from NC_064812.1 coordinate 28,769,794, forward strand.
GGGAAAGGAAGAACCTCGTGATGTCATCACTTTTTGTTTTTTAACATAGACATGCACTAAGAATTAAGACTATTCCTAAAATCCTTTGCCAACAACTGTAAAAGTTATCAACACTATCCTCTGATAATTACTCTGAATAATTAACTGCATTTAAGAATTGGTCAAGAGATGGGGCACCTGGGTGGCTCAGTCAGTTAAGTGGCTGACTTCGGCTCAGGTCATGATCTCGCGGTCCATGAGTTCGAGCCCCGCGTCGGGCTCTGTACTGACAGCTCAGAGCCTGGAGCCTGTTTCAGATTCTGTGTCTCCCTCTCTCTGACCCTCCCCTGTTCATGCTCTGTCTCTCCCTGTCTCAAAAATAAATAAAACGTTAACAAAAAATAAAAAAAAAAAATTGGTCAAGAGAGAGGATCAGACTAAGAAGGACACCTTTACCAAATAGTTCATTGGCATTCCCAGAGAACAAGACTTAAATGCTTATCTGAATTAAAGACCATTGGCTTTAATTTCTCTAAAAGCCAAAACACTCCACATTTGGAACACTTTGAAAAAAAATGATTTATCCATGAGTTGGCTCCCCTGGCAGTTATTTTTAACCATATGAATGAGATAAAACTTTCATTTCAAGACTATTGTGCCTTCTACTTAAAAAAAAATCATAAGGTGACTAGGATTAGCAACTGATCAGGAAGCAAGGCAACCAGAAGCAAGGCTGACACCCTCCAAACCTTGAAATGTTAGAGAAGGTGCTTCGTCCTCAGATGGCTGTCAGTTTCTTCAAAAAGAGAAATCTAGGGACAATGGGAAACTATTGATTCTTTCAGAAGTTACTTTTATCTTGATAATACTAAAGCTGAACCAGAGATCCATAATCCTTTTCTTTTCAATAAACTCTATTGAAGATATTGTCCTAGCCTGTGATCTTTGATCTTAGGACCAAATCTTATTATAGTTGAAATGTAACTCAAAAAGAATCCTGGTGTTCTTTGAGACAAGATTTCCTGGCTTTGGAAAGTGAGCTGAAGAAGCTTTCATTCCATTTGCAAAAAAAAAAAGGAAAAAATGTCTCTTAAGTAATCAATATTTTCAGTACTTATAACCATTAAAACAAAAATTTGAAATTGATGGAATGTCCAATATATCATATAAATATCATATGTAATATATATGCTTGGTTAAACACCAAGCATATATAACTTAATGTTCTTATAACTTATAATGTTCTTATAAACATAAGAACTTAATAACTTAATGTTCTTATAAAAGTTAAGAAATAAATAGCCTTTAAATTGGTATTTTAAAAATAAGATGTGATTTTAAGCCTACCTATATTTAAAATGCATTAATTTTGAATTATATTTGAATTGTAATTTGAATTATATTTGAATAAGGCATTATTTTTGTGTTAATAAAGATGAATATTATGCATTTATTTTGAAAGATATGTATAATTATACTTTAATATAGTTTCCTGTGTAACTCTAAGAATTTTATTTTGTGCATTTTAATATATTATTATGAGAAAGAATTGATAGGCTTCACTTGAGTGCCAAAATAACACAAAGCAGTCAAGAACCCTGAGACAGAGAAGAACTTAGGCCATATAATTGGGGTTTGAGAAGTTAGCAAAGACTGAGAGACAGCAGCCATGAGTTAAGAGAAAAGTAGGAGAGTTTTGCAACATGGGAAAGAAGAGAGGAATGTGTCTAACAAGGAGAGTGGTCATCTGTTACCATTATTGCTAAGAGGTTATTAAGGTAGATGTTTCTCTTGACCTTGACATGAATAGCTTCAGTGAAATGACAATTTCCATAACCCCAAATTGAGTGAGTGAGTGGGAAGTAAGTGGAGGTATAGACAACTCAATTGAGAAGCCTTCCGACAGTAGTGCCTGGGTAGTTCAGCTGGTTAAACATTCAGCTCCTAATTTCAGCTCAGGTAATGATCTTACAGTTTGTGGGTTCGAGCCCTGCACGGAGCCTGCTCGGGATTCTCTCTGTGTCCCTTCCCCTCTCACATTCTCTCTTTTTCTCTCTCTCTCAATATTAAACAACAAAAAAATCTCTTTAAGAAGTCTTCCTTGCTTTGAAGGTGAGCAAAGAAATGAGGCTGTTCCTTGAGGGAGATTTGTGACCAAGACATGGTTTTTTGTAAAAGATGCAAGTTACCAGGCCAAATTTCTGCTGTAAGGGTTGATGAAATAGAGGGAGAAGCTTCTGTTGGAAAATTTTGGAGAGGAGTAACCTCAGGAAATAAACTATCAAGAAAGAGAGAGTGCTGGGATCCAGAGCACAAGTGGAGGAAAGGGGGGAAAGTGGATTCAGATTCAGGAAGGCTGACAGATTTGGTGATATGATGATGCTGGGTTTTTGTCTGATTGCCGCTGTCTGTTGGTAAAGCAGGAAGTAGTGTTGTTACTGTGGGAGAGGAGTGTGAAACGGGCATTTGGGGGAGGGGGAAGTGTAGGCTAGGGAAGCATAGTAGAATTTTGGGGGCAGCGAAAAGTGTTCATTTGAGAATTGTGACCATTATTTCTTTTAAAAATATTATTTTGAAAAATTTCAAGGCTGTTTGTGATAAGTATATCCTTCTCTTAGATTAACAGTGTCTATCATTCTCTCCATATTAAGTATATATACTTTTGTTTTTGTTGTTGAACGCTTTGAAAGTTTGTTATGATGTAACACTTCATCCCTAAATACTACAACATGGGACAAAGTCATTCCTCCTAATACAAATGTAACATTCAGGAAATTTAAAATACTGATATTATAGCCCATGTTTAAACATTACCAAGTGTCCTAATAATATTCTTTATAATTTTGTTTAATAAGACTGTCACATCGCTTTAAAGACAAATATCTCTCTAGGGGGCACCTGGGTGGATCAGTTGGTTAAGTATCCGACCTTTGGTTTCAGTTCAGGTCATGATCTCATGGTTTGACCGTTCGTTTGAGCCCTGCATCGATTGGACTCTGTGCTGACAGTGCAGAGCCTGCTTGGGATTCTCTTTCTTTCCCTCTCTCTCTCTCAAAATGAATAAAAATAAACTTTGTTTAAAAAATTTTTTTAAATGCAAATATCTATTCTTTTTTTAAAACATAAAACAATTCTTGATCTTCATTTCTTTCCTTCTCCGCTCCCCCCCCCTTTTTTTTTTTAACATTTTATTTATTTTTGAGAGACCAAGACTGAGCTCAGCTGGGGGAAGAACAGAGAGCGGGAGACACAGAATTGGAAGCAGGCTCCAGGCTCCAAGCTGTCAGCAGAGCCCAAAGTGGGGCTTGAACCCACTAACCGTGAGATCATGACCAGATGCTTAACTGACTGAGCCACCCAGGCACCCTGCTTTTTTCCCTTTTCAATTTTTATAGCCTTTCATTCTTTCATGACATTAACATTTTTGACCAGCCTAGGCCAACTTCAGAATGTTGTAGTTGTTATTTTAGAATAGGACTTACCAGAATGTTGTGTAATTTTCTTCAACACAAAGTTCAGGGGATAAGATGCGTGGAGGGAGTAAGCTCTCAGGGTAGTTACATTTAAGCAGGACTGTGTGTGATTGGGGGGAAAAAGGGTGAGAGAAGTTAAAGTTAATTGTAAAGGAGTTCTAATGATAAACCAACTTTTACCATCAATGGGTAAAAGGAGGGAACGAGACCATGAAGGGAGTGAGGATAATAATAAAAGGATAGTTGGTTAACTGGAGGTTTCTACAAAGTTTCCATATTGTGAAAGAACTGGGTCAGGAACATAGGAAAAGCAGCTGATCAGTGAATACATCTGTGTTTTTCAGTACCTAGGTCTGCCAAAAATGTTTATGCATGAGACAAAATCTGGGAGATAGATCCCATACACAAAACTGTTTCATGAGCCCCATTGCTAGAAGTACAGCATGTATTATACATAAGGACTTGTAAAGTCCTTTCCTATAACTTTGACTTTATGTTATACCTGCTAAGAGGAGCTCTGTGATTCTCCTGCTTTTTTATATTTTCAGCATCCCTAGCAGAAAGGAATCATGTGGATGATAGGCAACCGTCATGTAGAACTTTGTAAGTGACTAATGAAATCACCAAGCACATCAATGATACTTCGGAGAAGAGAACCAGAGTACCACTCACATGCTATATTAGCCAAACTGAACGCTCCTCAAATGACACAATATATATCGCTACCCAAATCGCCTGCACATCGGAAGGGCTGGGGCTTGATGGACGTCTCTATTTTCATTACTTGACATTATGCCTCTTATTTTGTCAAAACCCAATTTGGATATAAATAGCCACCTAGAAAGGATAAATTCTTAAAGATGTGCCCTCAACAGATAATTTTGGATTCGGAAGGTTTGCAGTAACTGAAAGCCATTTATTATCACTCAGTTCTGGTGATCAGAACATTTATGAGCATTTATGCCAGAGCATTTATGAATGCCCTAAGTACTGGCACCAGTTCCTGTACTCAACATTATTTTATGAGCGACATTGAACCCCAAGTACAGAATCTATCTGCCTTCATTAACTGGCATTCTTTACCATCATCATCATAAGCCAACATTCATTGAGTGTCTACAGGGTTTTGGCACTATATAATGTTCTATTTATACTTTCCTTTTTTAAACACTAACATAGTATGAAAAAGGAAGATACGAGTATTATTCCCGTCTAAAAGGACTCTATGAGAGAGGACCACAATGACAGGGAAATAAGACACTGGAGATTTTCTTTCACTTTTTATTAAGAATTTACTGTCCTTCTTTTTTTGATAAAATAGCTGAAACAGAACTATTTCAGTCATGGCATATGCTATTTAAATCCAACTTGCTGTCTGAAACACTGGATTGACTTCAGAAAATGATACCAGTAAAGCAACGCATCTCACTGTAGCTTCATTTTAATTTATACCAGAACCACATTCTGAGGTCCTCACATTAAGTTTTAATTCAATAGCACTTTCATCTTGAAAAATCTGGCTGGCCCGAATTGAAATTAGGCCTGTCAAGAGAACACACTGGAGTTAGGGAGAGCCCCGGATGGAACCAAACTACGGGCTTCAAGTGCCCTCTGGTGGCTGACAGACAGAACAGCACAATTTGAAGTCTGGAATAAATAGGCACATGCCAAATTTCATTCTCTGTTGCGTTTATTATTCATATCTTTAAAAGAACTTATCAAGAATTTATTCTGTTAGGCACTTAGGATCAAAAGACAAATGGTATACAGTCTGTGTCATACAGGGGTTAATAGTAGAATGAGGGTAAAACTGACTACAGATAATTTCAACCCTCCCTAAGTACTATTAGAGTGCAATTTAATCTATTACAACCAAAGGCATGTTTGTTATCTTCATTTTTATAGGTATTATCATGGTAATTAATAGTATATAGAAATTCCTGAAAAAATAAAGGCAGCTATTTTCCACATACATTGTAATTCATATATCTGTATAAATCCAGAAAACACATGGTAAATAATTACAGATTTCTAGAGTTTTTCCTAGGAGTAACTCAAATCCATATTGCTTTTATGACTATTTTATTCATAGTACTAACAACTTTGTAATTATTTTAATTCTTGCTGGATAATATCAGACCTATTATGCAGATGAGAAAACTGAGGCAGAAGAGTCAGTCTTACCTGATAATTCAGTGTCAGAGATGAAACTAGAACTTGAATTGCCTGACTGCACCTGTTGGTTTTCTTGGTGGATTCATCCAATGACTTTTGTGTGGTTTCTAATGATAATATGAAGGGTTTTATGAAGTCACTGAGTAACATGAGATAGCCATTTACAAGAAGGGTTCACACGACACACACACACACACACAACTGGATCATTTCCAACATCAGCTACTGAGCAGCTGTCACAATTCTCTTGAGTTAGATGGAGCCTTTTATCAAGTTATGAAAAGTCCCATATCTAATTACCAATCTCCAGCATCATCTTGAGCTTGGCTCTGCTCAACCAAATGATACACTCTTAATGCCAAAGCAAAGTGATTACATAAATAATTTAGTCTGGTCTTCTTTAATCCTATCCAGGAGAAGCTTATAGTAATCTTAATTAGTATTTCACTCACCCAGTTCAGCCCCGTAACAGTAATCTCCTATCGAATTCCTGACATTGGGAATGGAAGGGTGCAAGATCTTTAAACGATGTATTCCTAGTTTACATAAACCAATGATGTGAGTCAAGAAGTTAGTTTCAAAGGTATCAATGATGCTGGATGCAAACAAGACATTTCTGAGATGTCAAAGAAACCTAGAGGTGGTGGGGTAGAGGTGGGAAGTTTTGGGCACTACGATTTAAAACTATGCTCTTTGGTACTTTTGATTGCTATAAAGTATTTTCAATTCAGCTTTTTGTTGTTCCATTTCAAAGTATTTTGTTTTCATTTTCCTTTTGAGCTACTAAATATCTTCATGAGCAATTTTTGGTTTGTTTTCATACACAGTACTATGAAATAAGAATTGTTTTTAACACTTTTGATGTACCATGTTTCCTTTTTGATAAGGGGCAACAGAAAAATGAACATAACTATCATTACTTTAGATCATTGCTTTGTAAGAGATGAAACAAAAACTCTCTTGCGTAGGTTTTGATTGTGTGTGAGGGAGAGAGAGAGAGGTCACTTTACATAATTAGGTCCAGCTGGTTCAGACTACACCTAAAATACAAGTTCATTGGAAAGTTAAAATTATACCTCTGGGACAGTGAACCAAAAATTAACATGAAGTCTTTTCTCAACTATACCCAATTGTATTATCTTTTTTTGTGCTCCTATAAATGTTCATTTCCTTGTCCATCTATCCACAAATATCACTCAAAGTCAAAAAATGTTTCCTTTCCTCCAGGAGATATATGTAAATTTCAGGAACCACTGTGGTGAAGAGAAATTATGCACAGGTGCTTCTTATAGAAAAAAAGGGGTGGGGAATTGAAAGCAAAGGAACGTTAGAATGTTTTAGCAACAACTCAAGCTGAATTTTGAAGGTCAGGTAGGAATGAAAGTAAAACGGCTAAGTTGATGGATTTTCAAAATTATTGAGGGATGAAGTAATTTTATTCTTTTGGGGACTCTTTAGAGCGACTAGAAATAAGTAAATGTCAGACCTACGTTCTATGGTCAAGCTTGAATTTTACTCTGTAAACTAAGAGCCGCTGAGAAATTTCAAGCAGAAAAAAATGATGAGGCTTGACTTTTAGTAAGATCACTTAGGTAATCCTGTGGAAGAGTCATTGGAGGAGGCATGGACAACTAAAATTGGAGCCTACTGCAATTATCAGTCTGACCTAAGGCAGTCAAGAGGGCAGGAAGTGGACAATTTACAACCTTGCTACACAGTGTCCTCCCTCAGCAGCACAAACCTTGACTGAGAACCTGTCTGAAATAGAGAAATCTTGTGCCATACCTCTTACCTTCTGAATTAGTATTTTAATCTGTAGATCTGGGAGGTACCACTCACAGAGATAAGGAACACAGTAAGGGCAGTTATTGGAGGAAAAGAAGTCACTGTCTTAGATGTGGTCAGGTTAAGGTGTTTATGGAACATCCAAGAAAGCTGATCCACAGCAGTTGGGTATTCGGGTCTGGAGGCTGGGTTGAAGTCTGGTTTGGAGATACAATTTACCATTTATCACCAAGTTTATATTTGAAGCCACAGTCCAACCCAAGCGTCCTGGGATTTGCCCAGGAAAAGTGTATCATTAGTCAAGCAGAGGGCCCAGGAGGGAGCACTAAAACACACCATTATTTAAAGTCCCATACAGCAAAAGGTATCCACAAGAAACAGAAGGAACTTCCAGTGTAGGAAAACACAATGTGAGGAGTGGGAAGAAAGTTCCAAGTGGCAGGATGGTCAACATTCTCATTCCAGCAGAGGTCACATTAAGAATAGGTAAGAGTCCATTGGATTTGGCAATCTTGATGTCAGAGTAAAGCTACAGGTGGAGATTATTTCCCAGCAAGTTCTTTCTTGACCTTAGTATGTGGGGATGCAATTTAGAGCCTCTGCTCTCAAAGTTCAGATGAGTAGAGTATGTGAGAGGAGCGTGGTATGAAGCCAGTTTGCAAATGTTCTCTCTTCCAATAGGATGGTAAATTCTTTGAGGAATAAGGAAGGCACATAAAGATGATTAAGACCCAGTCCCAACCCTCAGCATTTATAACAAATCAGAAATTAGACATCTGTAGTACAAGATGGGACATGTATTATAAAATATCATAGAGATTCAAAAGAGGAATACACCACATCCAGACAATAGAAGAGCCTGCTTACTTCTCTTCGGTTGTTAGCACAGATATATGCACATACTTAACATTTAAACTGTATTAATTGCTGACTTTTTCAACAAATCTGGCAAATTATTAATAAAGTCCCTTTTATTCGCAAATCCAAGGAAACTTCAAACTCATTCATGAGATATTTATTAAAATAACACATTTAGGGAAAAAAATCAATACAATGTATACATCATTACTGAAAACTGTATACCATCATACAAAAAAGGATTTTATTTTGGGAAATTGATTCCTAATTTATGGCAAGTTTTACTTTCAGAAATAAAACCACAAAACGACACAATCTAATTCAATCTTAAAGGCTGGCATGCTGAGCAAGGAATGTTCTTATTCTTTGTAGGAGCTCCTTCTTTACACTGTCAGGTACCAGGGCTGAAATATAAAAATAAAATATAAGAGTAAGAAGATTCCAATTAATATATGTCAATTTGATATTTGATATCTTATTCTGAACTAATAATTTCATGAATAACCCACATGCTTCAATAAAGAAATAGGTAAAGATACCTGAAAAAGTATATTTGCAATTCATTATTTGACTGAACTGTCCAATACCTAACTACACTGCACACCGATGAGAAAACATAAGAAAATTCTTTAAACTAGGAGTGGAAAAGGCTTTTTTTAAATACAGAGGTACAGCAGGTTAATAAATTTGGTTTAAATGCAACAGTGACAATTCAAGAAGTTGGTCAAAATCACCATAAACAAAGGCAAAAGACAAAAGTGGGAAAACACTTACAGAATTGGGCTGACCTCTCTACTATATAATTTCTCCAAATTGATAAGAAAAAGATCAGACTAAAAGAAAAACAAGCAAAAGAGATAAAGAAAAGGAGGAACACAGTTCTTGAACACAGAAGGGGTTTAGCCTCATAGTTGAAATGTAAATTAAAACCACATTCAGATACCATGTTTTACCAATCATATTGGCTAAAAACCAAAGGTCGGTAGTATCCTGTGCTGGCAAGATTGAGGGAAAACTGGTGCTCTTGTATTAGCTGGTGGGGAATATAAATTGGTACCGCATTTTTGGGCAGCTAATTTGGCAATACTGTAGAAGTAAGTGCACATACTCTCTGACTCAGCAAAGATGCAAAAACTGTGACAGGGGTTACATTTATGGTATTTTTACTTTTTCAATGTTGAACCATGTGACTATTATCTATTCAGAATATCAAACTAAAAATGAAAAACAAAAAAGCCCTGCTCTTTGAAATTTTCATTACTATTAAATGTCAATACACGAATCTACACTATCAGTTTTCCTTTTGTGGCTACTAATAAATAAGGACAATCGGGAATGAACCAGAACTTCTAATGCTACTTGCTTGTATCTAAAGGAAACTAAAAATTTCAGGTACAGTTCAACATTTGTATAGTGAATTCCATAAATAAGTATGCAAGTTAAATAAGACACCTATTCCCCTTGACAAATTGTTTAATTTAAGCCTCTGAGAAATAAAGGCTACATAATTAAGATCACTAGAAATGGGATCAGTAGGTACATTAAACATACTTTAATAAAAATTATGGTGATGGAGACTAGATCAGTCTAGTTGCCTTGGAGTTAGGGATAAGGTGTGACCATAAAAGGATAGCTTGAGGGATAGGGGGTGGTAGTTACGTGAATCTACACATGTGTATAAAATTCATAGCACTGCACACTAAGAAAAAGTCAATTCTACTGTATCTTAAAAAAAGAAAATAAATATTTCTGTTATAAAAGAAGACTAAGAACATAAAAGAAAGGATTTATTTTGACTTCTCTGTTCTGTATTTGTTCATTTTCCAGCAGTGGAGTTATACGGGATTGAAATGTCCAGGATACAAGTGTTGAAAGAGAAGCAAAGGAAATTTCCATCCTGTATAACCAGCTCCTAAATGTTAATAGATTAAACATAAATTACAGACAGAAAATAGAAAAAGAAATTGGAGAAAATGATTTTAAAATGTAAATTCGTGGGGAGAACAATACATACTGTTTCTTGTTTTGTTTTTCTTTTCCCTGAGACATGCTTGATGAAAAAGTCATGTTTTTTTAGCTGTGAACAGGCCTACAGATGGCTGGAAAGGACGATGGGATTCTGTAGCTCTTTCCCAGCAGATAGTTCAGAGAATTAGTATTCTCTAGCAATAATTTTCAAACTCATTTACTTTTCACACTTAAATTCTTTTCACTATTTCTATGTGAGAAAACAGATAATGAATCATCTAATTTATCTGCTTACACTTAAAATGACCAGAAAAACCCCTTTCTCAAAATAAATGAAAATAACATAGCTGCATCTGAGGTAACAATGTAACTCCTAACTCAGTATTTATTACATATCACCAATGTTAATATATTTCCTCTCCTTCCTTTGCCTTCTGAAAGGAAATAAAGATGTTTGTAGTGTGAATTTTAAATACAGGTTACCCTGAATATGAAGTTTTGAAGCTGCCCAATTCTTAATTAGACAGTTAATAAGACAGAACTTTTCTTTTTTAAATGTTTATTTTTTTTTTTTTTGAGAGAGAGACAGTGTTAAGTGAGGGAGGGCAGAGAGAGGGAGAGAGAGAATCCAAAGCAGGCTCCATGCTCAGCACGGAGCCCACAACAGTGAGATCATGACCTGAACTGAAATTAAGAGTTGGATGCTCAACTCACTGAGTCACCCAGGTGCCCCAGAACTTTACTTATTTTTAAAAAGAAAAACAACAGCAGAGCATTGACTGTGGGGCTAGAGTAAAACTTTGGATTACTGAAATCGGGCCATATCTAATAAAACTTATGAATCCTAGCTTCAGGTAATACTTGACCCTACAAAATCCCATATTTTAAAAACTATCTGTCTTAACAACCATTATGAACTTATGTTTCTATACTATTTTAGAGTGCAAAAACATTTTATACTTCTCATCATATTTATTACTCAAGACTATGCTAGAGAGGCAGGTACCAATTATCTTTCCCATTGAGGAAAGTTCAAGTACCCAAATAATTTTAGAAAGGGTATTTTTCCCTGTAAAAAGAAAGAAAAACTGAACCAGCAAGAGAGAAAAAAAATGTCTTCACACGTTTCCGTCCACAAAATTTGTATTCCTTACCTCTGCCTTTTGGTGTGATTTCAGCCACCAAGTCATCAACAGTAACGTGTTCTAGTCCTTTTTCTTTAATTACCTCTTATGCAAAAGCAAAAAACAAATCATATCATTTAAAATCATTATCTGTAAGAAAGATTTTCATAGAGGAAGGGTTAAGATCATGTTTTTAGAGTGCAGACTGGTCTTTAAAAAAAAAGAGGACACTTCTTTTTTTCTTTTCTACTGAAGATTTAGTTCAACCTTAAACACATTAAGTATTCACCAGATCAAAATCTTAAAAACCTATTCATCTCTCAGCTAAATCACTTGTAACTTAACAAATATAACAGAATGAATTCGAACTGTAAAGTCAAATCTAAAATGTGTAAAAAGCTGGAAACTTAGAACTGTACAGATCTTATTTCACTATAATAGCAGTTCCTGAACGTATGGAGGGAGGTAAAAGCTATTATTTGAGTCTAACTTGTAATTTCATATCCCTAAATTAAACTATAGAACAACTCTTTTGTTCATTTCTCTTCTCTAGGCTAGGCCAAAAGAAGAAGAGGGAAAGGAGTTAACATTATTGGAACGCTATGTGCTGGGTGTTTTGCAGCATTTAATATTCACAACAATCTAATGGGCCAGACATTTTTCCACTTCACAAGTGAGCCTACTGAGGCTTAAAGATTAAATACTCATCCAAACATGAGCTGAAGTCCAGCTGTATTCTCTTCCAGTGAAGGTCTGTATGACCTCAAAGTCTATGCCTTTACTAACTCACCACATTGCCTTCTTAGGATTAATGATATAAATAGTTTCTATTACCATTAATTGTAGAAACAATTGCAATATAATGGGAGCTCATTGAAAATATCCAGAATTGCATTATACCAAAGCTGAGCCAGAAAAGGAGGCTCATCTTCTTGACATGTATAATTTATCTAGTGGTATCCTTATCAACACCCAGTAACTTAACAAGCTTCCACCCCACATTTTAAAAAATTAGTGTAATTATCTAGGATTTTTGTAGGTAAATTCTTCAAAAAATAATATTGTTAAAGCCAGAGATGTAATTCCTATAAAGTCTGCCAATGATAGTGTTCAATTTGTTATAAAGTTAAAACATAGGAATAATTAATGTTTCACTTTGAGTAGGGACACTGAAAAAGGCTGGATTCCATACTCTGATGAGAGAGAAAATCTTGCCTCACTTGGTTACAAAAAATACAAAGAAAATTTCTAAAGATTCAGGAAATACATCTACCAAAAGGAGACAAAAGGAGGAAATCATTACTACAAGATTCAATTTTCCGTATGTTTCAAATTATGCTCGGCACTCAACAGATCTTAAAATACTGCCTATAATTTTTCTAGTGAACTCCAAACCAACAAGAACAATGGAATTAGTTTATCTTGTAAATGAAACTGATTACCTTTACAGTGTGCCTTCAACTGGTCCTTCCAGCCACATTCAATTAATTTAGCTCTCAGCAACTCTTTGAGGCTGTTGAAAAAGAAATATTTTCATATTAAACTACAACAATGCACAATATTTTAGATAGGATGTTTGAAGCAAAAGTTCAAACGTTCAATTAAAAATTCCCTGCCTTCTAAACACAAAAACTTTAATTGTGGCCTAATCTTGGTTCTATTACTAATTTTTTGATCTTATGCAAATAATTTAGACTCTGGACCTCATTTTCATCATTATAAAGTTAAATGAAGTGGATGAGGGAGAAGTACTTCTCAAGAAACTCTACTCTCTGGCCTTCTCATACACTTTCTATTCCTCTCCACCAACAGGAATACTGTGAGTCTTGTACAATTTCTAGATGGTTTTAGTTGAACTCGAAGCAGGTGCACCTCAAAATCTTCAAAATCTATTCTTTGACTACAAACTCTTCTCCTTTAGCTCTCTTGCTTCCCCATATTTCTAACCTCAAAAACTTTCCCCTCATTTTTTTCCAACAAGCTTCCAAATTATATACTAAGTATGGTATTTCATTGATTCTAAGCCTGTTTTTCCCCCACATTCTAATAATTCAGTAATTGGTATGCCTGTCATAATTAAAAAAATTTTTTTTAATGTTTATTTATTTTTGAGACAGAGAGAGACAGAGCATGAACGAGGGAGGGTCAGAGAGAAAGGGAGACACAGAATCCGAAACAGGCTCCAGGCTCTGAGCTGTCAGCACAGAGCCCGACGCGGGGCTTGAACTCAGGGACCGTGAGATCATGACCTGAGCCGAAGTCGGACGCTTAACCGACTGAGCCACCCAGGTGCCCCATGCCTGTCATAATTTAATTGGCAGAATTTTCTTTTTCCCTACAGGTTAAAAAAAATAATGGTGTGTATTACAACTAACTGCATCATGGGTATAATAAAATATTTCCTATCCTTTTGCCATACCCACTCTTACAAGTCTTCAGTCTTTAACCTAAATCATATCTCAGCTTCAACACGTCATGTCCCAAACTAAACCATTTCTCTTTCAATATTCCTAGACATCCCCTATGTGACAGTTCCATCTTGGTATTTAATTAGGTCTTCCTTTTTTTTTTTTTTTTTTTTTTTGTTTATTTATACTTGAGAGAGAGCGAGAGCATGCACACTTGAGCGGTGGAGGGGCAGAGACACACACTCAGAAGCAGGCTCCAGGCTTGAGCTGTCAGCACAGAGCCCAAAGCAGGGCTCACACCGCCGAGCCAAGCCGTGAGATCATGACCTGAGCTGAAGTTGGACGCTTAACGGGAGTTCCTCAGGCTTAACCTGAGCTGAAGTTGGACGCTTACCCTGAAGTTCCTCAGGCTAGAAAACCTAGGAGCATCTTTCACTCAACTCTGTTAACACTATACGTATAATCCACAGGAGCAATTCCTACTGGTTCCAGTTTTAAATATACACCTACAATCCAGATGTTTTCTTTACCATCTTTGCCATTACTCCCCTAGTCCAAGCCATCTTCTTCTCTTGGACTGGACCACTACCAATGCCCCTAAACTTGTCCCCCTACTCCTTTGCTCATATACTTCGCTCTCCTTCTTCTGCTCAAAATGGCCCAGTGCTTCCCAATTTACTTAGACTAAAATTCCAAGTTTTTGTTAGGCTTACTAACCTAACTAGCCTAAATAACCGTCCATGATCTTCCCCCTCCCCAGGTCTCTCTTCTTCCTCTCACTCCATTTACTCAGGCTGATGAAATTCTATGTGCTCCTCAAAAAACCAGGCAAGCTCCTGTCTTAGATCCTTGGCTCTCGAAAGTCTTCCCCATTCACTCATATCCTTCTGATTTCTTACCAGTGAAGCCTTCTTTATTTTTTTGTCTCAAATACACAACCCATTATTCTCTGCTTTATTTTTCCTCTAGAACTTACCACCATCTACATAAAACAGATGTAGTGTCTGTTTCCTCCCATTAGAATGTAAGCTCCATGAAAGGACAGACTTTATTTTGTTCACTACTGTATCACCAGCACCTTAACAGGACATAGCATATGCTAGAAACTCAGTAACTTTAAGCTGCACAAATGAAGAGACAAATAATAATAAATAATCCCCTTTACACATTACTGCCAATACTATCATCTCAGTTCCCCAAGGCACCATTCTGGATGTCTTCTTCCTCATTTCTCATATTGAGGACTGCTGATTTTACTTTAAAAATTTTTAAGTTCTTGTTTCCATTTTTGCTGTTTTTCATTTTTAACCTGATATAACCTGCTAACACATTCTTCTATAATGTATCTCTAGCCCTTTAAGGCTATCCTCACATTGCCAGAATAGTATTCCTAAAGAGCAAATGTGATGTAGTCATCCCCTTTCTTAGAATCTTTTAACTTCTCCCCCCACCCAAGGATAAAGTCAGATGTTTTTGCAAACCCATCACCCATTTTCCTGCCTTTTCTTTGACACCACTCTCAGTGTAATAAATCTGTGCAGGGTTCCAGCAATGGAAATGAGACCCAGGCAAGGCTGATCATAACTGGCCTATGTACCTAAGTAAGATGGTAATCAAGCCAGGTACTTTGCTGGAACTACTAGGAGAAAGGTAGTCTGAGCCAGAGGGATGTGAATCCTGAACTGCTGATCTCTGCCACCTTGTGGGTAGTCTGCTTAAGAATAAAGCCAACACAGAGGAAAAGAGAGCTGAGAAAGAAAAAGAAAAACATATTCTTGGTAACAATTTTTGAGTGCTTGGACCCAGTGGAGTCTGAAGTAATTTCAAGCTCTTGACTTTTTAGTTAGATGAGCTTATATATTTCCACTGATTAAGCAAGTTTTTGAGTTCAGTTTCTACCATTTACAAATGAAAGAATTCTGACTTATACCAAATCTACTCCTCCTGTCTACTGTTCCAGCAACATCACTTTCATACTTTACCTGCCAGCTTTAATTTTACAGTTCCTCAGAACATTATTATGTTGTAACAAATCTCTGTGACTTTGCACATTCTGTTCCATGTTCCTTGAATGTCTTCTCTGCTTTACTGGCTGGAAGAACTGCTAATCTTTCTCCCAGAACTGAAATACCTCTTATACTACTCTAACTGATTACTTTAACCCCCAAGTACAGTTGAAAGATCTCTCCTCTTCCTTAAATATATTTCTCTTACGCAATCTTTCACCCTACTTCTGGAAGCCTTTCTTGATTCCTGAGCCTCTGCTTAGTACTTCTACACCTGTTCATTCTTCAAATATTTACCTGGTCAGTTATGTGCTAGGCATAATGCTGGGGATACAATGGTAGTTCTACTGTCAAGGAACTGAGAGTATACTGCAGGACACAAATAAGCAAAGCAGGTGGTTATAATACAATGTGATTAAATGCTAGGATAGAACAAGGCATCTTGGACTTAAGGGATTCCTGTAAGAGATGATATTTAAATTAAGACCTGAAAGATGAGCTAGAATTAAAGATCAGGGAAGAAGAATGTCTCAGAGAGTAAGAACAGCACAGCTGCTCTGAGATTAATAGTTTGGTAACTGAAACTGGTTCTATCATATTATCTCCCTATTAAAAACTGCAGTAACCTGGGTATATTTTCTTCTCTGTTAGATGATACATTCTTTGACAGTCATTTCTTGTTCATCTTTTTAGAGAACTCATTTTCGTTTAAGTCATGCAATACTGAACAGACCTATTTTTTATGGATGTTAGGAATTGAAACTTTTGATAATCTCAATTTTCTGTAATTCCTTCCATTGACATCAGTTTGCTCCTTGATATTAGATTCTTACATTAAAATAACTGTAACTTAAAGATGTTAAATGTAATTTATTAACACAATCCATTGCTTACCGTTCTCTTTCTCCAGTTTCTATCAACTTTTGGTTAATCGCTGCTCTCATCTGCGCATCTTTGTTCATCTTGCTAACCTGAACATCAACATGTATTTTCAGATACAGAACACCCACAAAGTATTTTCTTCTAAATCCTCTAGGTAAGCATCCCATTTAACATTTAACATTCTATCAACTGAAGGAGTGATAGATTTCAACATTGTGTTAACAATGTCATTACTCTTAATATCGTTTACTGCATCCCAATAAGTCATACTGATTAACTCACAATTTTCTTCCCCCAGATACCCTTTATTAATGAGTCCTTAGATAATAATAATTATTGTCACATTTATGAAACACTTATGTGCCCAGTACTGGGTTAACACATTGGGGCTTTTTTTTTAACCTCATTTAATTCCCAAAACTTATTTTTTTATGTATGAATTATTAACATAATTTGTATTTTACAATTGAGAAAACTGAGGCACAAAGATAGAAAGTGGTGAAGGCAGGATTTGAACTCAGGTACTCTGACCCGAGAAGCCCCCAAACACTTTAACAGCACATCATAACTGACTGCTAATAATTTCTGCACTTTAACTGCATTCAAAATTTCTGGGAAGCCATATAACCTAAATACCAATAAAAGATCAAGTACTGTTGGTGAAAAATAAAATTTCCAGATTAGGTTCTAAGTGCTTTACTTTTCACTAGGATGCACCCAGAAACACAACTCTCAAAGTAGCTCCAAGTATGTGTTTGTGTATGCTCTTCATCAGAACTGAAAACAAATCTCGAACTAATTCCCAACACAGAAAATTCTCAATTTTCAGTTAAAAAAAAAAAAAAAGGTAGAAGAAGGTTAGAATGTAAAAACTTGGAATACAGTAACATTACTGCACTTAATCTGTCACTAACTCGGGACTACTTTTGTTGTCTCCCATCTTCGCCTATGTGAAAACTCAGGCTGGCAATGAGTTTTGAGTTGGGAAAAAAAATTTTTTTTGAGTGGAACAGGAAAAAGGAGGGGTTGAGAAAGGACTTAGTAATGTTTGCTTATGTCGTTGGAGGCTAACATTTTCAAAATAACTCTAAGGTCTAGTCGGTACCATTCCTAGAATATTGAACTTGATCTCGCCTTGGCCCCTAAAATACGGATAGTGACCTTGGACAAGTCAATTCTTAAAGGCCTCAGTTTTCTCACTGGTAAAACAAGGGCGCTAGGGGAATCCCTCCCAGTTCAGACATTCTTTGGGAAAATAGAATAGGGCGGAGACAGCGGGAGAGGCGGGAGGGGAGGAGCCAGAAAACAAAGCGTGGACTGGCTTCAGGCCAACTCCGGTTGCACGCCCTGTCGGAGAGCCCTACAGGCCCGCGAGCGCGGGTCGGGGAAGCTAACGAAAGACAGCACATCGAAAGGAGCCTGGGCTGGGCCCGGGTCCCGGCCCTGAGGACCACGGGCATAGCTCACCACCATCACCGCGGGCGAGGGCCGTCCCTTCCCAGCGACGAAATGACCCTTGCGCTGACGACCGTTACCTACCACACTCTTCGGCTGCCCGGACTTAGACCCTCAGTAGCTCGGGCACCTAAGCACACAGAAAGCTAAAACACGCATTTCCGGGGCGGGGTCTCGCCACCCTGCCTATAAATGTGAGAATTTAACCAGCGCGGGCCGCCTCCTGGTAGCTCAGCCCTCTGGGTAAGAAAGTCCATACCCTGCAGTTGCGCGGGCGTTAAGTCTCCGAAAGACTACATAGCCCGGCATGCAACAGAGTCAACTTTCTCATGGACACTACATTTCCCAGACGGCGCCCCACACCGCAGTGTTTTCTGGGATGGGAACCACGCCGCCTGCGAGCCTCGGTGCTACGAGCGAAGCGCGGACCTTTCAACAAGAGCTTTATTAATTCTCACGCTGCGACCTAGGAAGGCTATGGAGGTGGCTGCTAATTGCTCTCTGCGCGTGAAGAGACCTCTGTTGGATCCCCGCTTCGAGGGTTACAAGCTCTCCCTCGAGCCGCTGCCCTGTTACCAGCTGGAGCTTGACGCAGGTGGGAAGCGGCGGCGACCCCCGGCACTCTCCCCACTTTCGGCTGCTGGCGGCCGGACCCTTTCCTCATTTTCTTCCTTTCTGTCTTGGGCAAGCAAGGCGACCGGGACCTTCCGTATATCCCGTCGGGCTAGCGTGGACCGGGGATGGCCGCCTCTGGAGAGGGAAGCCCATCCCGGAACCCAGTGGTAGTCTCCTTCGCCTGGCTCGGCCCGAGTTCCAGGGTCCGTGACGCACCTGCTGCCTGGCCTCTGGGCGCTTGTCTGCCCTGGCCTGGGCCCCGCTTTCGCTCTCTAGCATCCTCGGTAACCGTGTGCGTTGAGAAGCCACACTTTGGAGGACCTCCCAGATGGCGGAGATTCATTTCTTAGAAAGAAACGCCATTGCAATTCAGAGCATTTTCAGTTGCATAGGTGCTGTCAGTCCAAGGGCACTATCTTAGAGAATATCTCTAGGAAATTTTGAGGAAACGTTGATTTAGTACCTGCACTTCTATTTGTGTGTATTTGAGGCTGACCAAAATATTCATCCTTGTTCTTAGAAGGTAATGAATGGTATTTTCGTTCAAGATAAAGGGCCCAGAGATTTGCATTTTTAACACACCTCTACTGATTCTGATGCGTGTTGAGTGCATCACACTTTGAGAAATACTGATCTAGACTTAATAAATTTTAGCAGATAAGTGTTTATTAATTGATTTATAAAATTCAGAAACCTCTATCAAGACCTTGTTTTATGTTACCTGCTGATATTATCAAGATAAATGAGGTACAGTCTGTAACATAAAAGTGCAGTTGGGTACTTGGGAAGAAAAATATAAACAGATAAGTTTAGAGCAGTCTGATAAGGCAGTGATCTGGCTATGTACAGAACACAATGTTAGTACTTAAGTATCTTTCCAAACCAGCCTCGAGATCTGGGAAAGCTTCCTGGAGAAGTTGATATCTAAGTTGAGTTTGTAAGAATAGGTAAGAGTTGACTCAGGTAAGATAAAATGAGCTTGGTTTTTCTTTTCATTCCCTTCCTTTCCTTCTCCCACCCTGTGTCAGTAAATGGTACCATCATGTTTAATTTATGCATGAAAAGGCCACCCAAAACTCAGTGCTCAAAAGAGTAAGCAGTTATTGTTGCTCACAGGTCTGTAAGTTAGGTAGGTGGTTCTTCTAGTCGTGGCTTGGGCTTATTCCTGCATTTTTGTTCAGTTATGCATCTGCTTTGTCGCTCTGCTCTTGGCTGGGCTTCCTCATATGTTTGGGGGTTCTCTGGCTATAGATTGGTATAGGATTATTTCAGATGGCTTCTACTTAGTTAGGTTTTCTCCATGTGGTCTCGTTCTTTAGCAGGCTTTTTACTCCAAGAGAAAACCAGCAGTGCACAGGCACTTTTATAAGCTGCTGCCAGGAAAAAGTTTGCTCTTGTCCCATTGGTCAAAGCAAGTCATATCATCAACCTTAAAGTCAGTATAGCAAACTCATAGTAAAGACAGAGAGGCATAAAAAATTGGAACTATTAGTGCAAGTCTACATAATTGCTTATATTGGAGTCATGAAGTATTTCTTTTATCCCCTTATTCAGTCTGTCAGCAAGTACAGTCAGCTCAAGATTTGACTTCTTGCCTCCACCCTTGTCCAAATCAGTTATTTTTTTACCTTAACTATAGTAGCTTATTGACTAGCTTTCCTGCCATTTAATTCTCCTTCATTCCATTCTCTGTAAAGCAGTATTATCATAGTTTTTCATGCTATATTTATTTGATATCTTTTTCCTCCATTAGATTGTGACTCCATGAAGGTAATGTTTCTCTTTTCTTCACTACTGTATCCCTAACGCTTAAGATTATAGGTACTCAATAAATTGAATGAGTGAGGAAAAGAAGTTGTTATTGAGGTGACTCCATTCCTGAGAAAGCGTGAGTAAAAAAGGGAAAGAGTAATTGGGTTTTGTGTAGGACACTGCTGCAGTCCTGTATTGCTGGAGGAAAAAATCTGGGGAATGAGAGATGAGTTAGAAAGATAGATGAGGGCACTGTTTGTTTTGTGGACTTTACACCTCTGGTGTGTCTAAGTCAGTATTTCTTTTCATGGGCTTTTACAATTAAAAATAAAGTTCAGGGGGCGTCTGGGTGGCTCAGTCGGTTGAGTGTCCAACTTCAGCTCAGGTCATGATCTCACGGTACCTGAGTTTGGGCCCCACGTCAGGCTCTGTGCTGACAGCTCAGGGCCTGGAGCCTGCTTCGGATTCTGTGTCTCCCTCTCTTTCTGCTCCTCCCCTGCTCACACTCTGTCTCTCTCTCTCTCTCCCAAAAATGAAGATTAAAAAAAAAATAGATACAAATAAAGTTCAGCTGTCAAAGATTTGCCAACTTTTTAACTTGTTAAGTGGAGATGTTTCTTTTGTTTGTTTCAAGTGTTTATTTAAATTCTAGTGTAATATTGGTTTCAGGAGTAGAATTTAGTGATTCATCACTTACATGTCACCCAGTGTTCATCACAAGTGCCCTCCTCAATACCCATCATCCATCTAGCCCATCCTTCCCATCCACCCCCCCCACCCCAATCAACCCTTAGTTTGTTCTCTATAGTTAAAAATCTCTTATGGTTTGCCCCCCTCTTTTTCCCCCTCTTCCCATGTTATCTGTTTTGTTTCTTAAATTCCACATATGAGTGAAATGGTGTGGTATTTGTCTTCCTCTGACTGACTTGTTTAGCTTAGCATAATACATCCTAAGTGGAGATGTTTCTTAAACACGGTGATGTCCTCACCCATTCTTTCATAAGTAAAAGGATATTTGAACATCAAAAAAACAGGAAGCAAACTCTCACAATAGTCCTCTAAATTGAATACATTAACTTTATTAACGAGTTCCTAAGTTGTCATTGTTTTTTCCTTTTTTCACCATTTTTGGTATTGGAATCTGTGTTTAGGATGCACAATTGGAGGTGGTGATGAGCTGCCATTTAGGGTTTTAAGAGTAGAAAGCAGATAGATTTAGAGATTGAGTGGTTTACTCTTAGCATCTGTGGAGGCTGGGGGCTCCTGGGTTGCTCAGTCAGTTAAGCATCTGACTTTGGCTCAGGTCATGATTGCGTGGTTCGTGGGTTCTCGCCTCGTGTCGGGCTCTGCTGACAGCTCAGAGCCTGGAGCCTGCTTCTGATTCTGTGTCTCCCTCTCTGTCTGCTCCTTTCCTGCTTGTGCTGTGTCTCTCTCTGTTTCTCAAAAAATATAATAAAATGTTTAAAAAAAAAAAGAGGATCTGTGGCAGCCGAATTTGGGAGATTGGAGGAATAGAGACAGGGAGACCAGTTTGGAGGCTTTTGCCATAGTTTATGTGAGGGGCTTGCATTAAGAATTACTACCTGGTGGGGTACCTGCATGGCTCAGTGTGTTAAACATCCAACTTCTGCTCAGGTCATGATCTCATGGTTTGTGGATTCGAGCCCCACATCGGGCTCTGTGCTGACAGCTCAGAGCCTGGAGCCTGCTTCAGAATCTGTGTCTCCCTGTTTCTCTGCTCCTGCCCCACTTATGCTCTGTATCTGTCTCTCTCTGAAAAAAAAAATGAATAAATATTTAAAAATAAAAAATTACTACCTGAGAATGATGATGAAGAGGTTAATTCTTTTATTTTTTTAAGTTTATTTATTTTGAGAGGGACAGAGATAGCGTGAGTTGGGGAGGGGCACAGAGAGAGAGAGAACGAGAGAGAGAGAGAGAGAGAGAGAGAGAGAGGGGCAGAGAATCCCAAGCAGGCTCTGCACTGTCAGCACAGAGCCTGCGTGGGGCTCAAACCCATGAAACCTTGAGCGTCGAACCTGAGCCAAAATGATGAGTCGGACGCTTAACCAACTGAGCCACCCAGGTGCCCCGAGATTAGTTTGTTTAAAAATTGTCATTTCTGGAGATGGTGAGGTATGATTGAGGAGCTCCTCTTGGCAACTTGATTTCTTTTATACTACCCAAGGAGTTTACATTATTTCAGCAAAAACATTAGTGGATGGTGTGTGAAGCTTTGCATTTAGAATCTGAGGTTGAAGATGTGCTCTCATCTTGAGGAGTTTTAGTACTGGCTTATTTTTATTCTCTTATTTTAAATAATACTAGCAAATTGTTCTAAAGTTCCCTTTGCTATATAAACAGTACAACTGTCAGTTTGTGTTTTTCTTTTTCTCCCCAAATTTTATTTATTTTGAAAGAGAGAGAGAGCATGAGCAGGGGAGGGGCAGAGAGAGAGAGAGAGAGAGAGAGAGAGAGAGAAAGAGAGGGAGAGAGAGAATCGCAAGCAGGCTCCATGCTGTCAGCACAGAGCCAAACGCAGGCTTGATGAGATGAACCCATGAGATCATGGCCTGAGCTGAGATCAAGAGTCAGGCACTTAAGTGACTGAGCCACCCAGGCGTTCCAGTTTGTGTTTTTCTATGCTAAAGAACAAGCAAAAAGTTTTATAAAGTTTATTTATTTATTTGACAGAGAGCATGAGTGGGGGGAGGGAGAGAGAGAATCCCAAGCAAGCTCTGCGATGCCAGCACAGAGCGCAACTTGGGACTTGAACTCATGAAACGGTGAGATCATGACCTGACCTGAAACCAAGAGTCGGATGCTTAACCGACTGACCACCCAGACACCCCTCTAGGCATCTATTTTATACAGATCTTCCTCTACTTAAAATGGGCACTTCCTGTGCCCTTCTGTTACTAGCACTCTGTTCCTCCACATACCCCTTCAGTCCCTAAGCAACTGCTGCTAGTTCTCTGTTGCTATAAATTAGTGTGCATTTTCTAGAGTTTTATATACATGGAATTACACAGTATGTATTCTTTTTTGTCTTGTTTCTTTTACTCAGCATAATTACTTTTACCTCGTGCCTGCGTAAGAGAAGGATATTGAAATCTCTGACGATTGTAGATTTTTCTTTTTTCTTGCAGTTCTGTTCATTTTTACTTCATATATTTTGAAGCTCTGTTATGTTGCATAAACACTATTGATTATTATGTCCTCACTCCAGCTCTTTTGCTAAATATTACCATAATGTGTGTATTTGTTTCCACCTTTTAACTTTTAACCTTTTGTGTTTTAGTATCTAACATGTATTTCTTACTGGCAGAAATAGTTGAGTCTTGTTTCTTTATTCAGCCTGACAATCTCTACCTTTTCATTATGCTGTTTATATTTGATGTGATTATTGATTTTTTTTTAGTTTGATCTTTCATCTTGCTAGTGGTGTTCTGTTTGTATTATCTACTCTGGGAAAATGGAATTTTCCTTTTTTTTTTTCATTTTGTCCATTTCCATTTTTCTTCCTTCTTTTGGGTTGAGTATTTTCTTTTTTTTTTCTTTTCTAAAATTTTTTAAATGTTTATTTCTTTTTGAGAGAGAGAGACAGAACACAAGCAGGAGAGGTGCAGAGAGAGAGACACACACACAGAATCAGAAGCAGGCTCCAGGTTCTGAGCTGTCAGCACAGAGCTGGATGCAGGGCTTGAACTCACCAGCTGTGAGATCATGAGCTGAGCCCAAGTCAGACACTTAACTGACTGAGCCACCCAGGCGCCCCTGGGTTGAGTATTTTCTTAAGAATTCATTGTTATCACATTTCTTGGTTTACTAGCTATCGCTCTTTGTATTTTACTAGTTGCTTTAGAGTTAATGGTATACATCTTTAAAGATTTTTTTTAATGTTTATTTATTTTTGAGAGATAGAATGCAAGTCAGGGAGGAGCAAAGAGAAGGAGAGACAGAGAGTCTCAAGCAGGCTCTGTGCTGCCAGTGCAGAGCCCAATGTGGGGCTCAAACTCATGAGTCATGAGATCAGCACCTGAGTGGAAACCAAGAGTCAGATGCTTAACTGACTAAGCCATCCAGGTGCCCCAATATAATACATCTTTAATTTACTGCATGGTATGTTCAAATGATGTTGCACTTTGCTCATAATATAAGACCCTAAAATAGTATACTTCTGTTTCTTTCCTCCTGGCCTTTATGCTATTGAATTTGTATTTTCAAAAGACATTTTTGCCATATGTAGGATTCTAGGTTTATACCTTTTCTTCTTTCAGTACATTTGACCCTTGAATAATGTAGGTTTGAAATATGCAGGCCCATTTATATGTGGACTTTTTTCAGTAAATATAGTGGAGGACTGTAACTGTGTTTTCCTTATGATTTTCTTAATAGTATTTTGTTTTTTCTAGTTTATTTTAAGACCACAGTATATACTGCATATACAGAATATGTGTTAACTGTGCTATTGGTAAGATTTCTGGTCAACAGAAGGCTATTAGTAGTTAAGTTTACAGGGAGTCAAAAAGTTATATGTGGATTTTCAAGGTGCTAGGGTCAGTGTCCCTTACCCGTGTCATTCAAAAGTCAAATGTACTTTAAAGATGTTGCCCCACTCTCTTCTAGCTTTTATTGGTTCTGATGAGAAAGCCGGTGTTTTCCCATCTTTATTCTTTTATACATGACATGTGTTTTTTCTCTTTTGCATTGCTTTTGAGCAGTTTGATTACGTTACCTTGCTGTGGTTTTTTTTCTTCATGAATGTTGTGCTTTTGAGTTTGTTGGTCTGTCTAGATCTGTGGGTTTATAGTTTTCAAGTTTGTAAAATGTCCAGCCATTATTTTTTTTTTCGTTTTTTTTTTCTTCCTCTTCTTTATTTTAAGGAATCCAGTTGCCCATTTGTATCTTTTATTTTTATTTTTTTGAAATTTATTTTAGAGAGAGAGAGAGAACACAGAGAAGGGGCATAGAGGGGGGAGAGAGAATCTCAAGCAAGCTCTGGGCTAACAGCACAGAGCCTGACACAGGGCTTGATCCCATGGACTGTGACATCCTGACTGAGCTGAGATTGAGAGTCAGACATTTAACCGACTAAGCCACCCACACACCCCCAGTTGCCCATTTTTAGATTGCTGGAAATTGACCCCAGGTTATCAGTGCTCTTGATTTTTGTGTGTTTTTTGCATTCTTTTTTTTCCTCTACTTTATTTTGGATAATTTATATTTTCATGCCTTTAGCTTCACTGTTGTTTTGCAGTGTCTGATTTGTTGTTATTCCCATCATGTGTATTTTTCATCATAGATGTTGTAGTTTTCATCTTTTACATTTTTCACGTCTGTTTTTAATGTATGGAATGTACATTTTACATCTTTTTTGTCTTTGTTGTTTTGGACAATGGAATGTACTTTAATATAATAACTCAGTGTTCTATTCTGCTAATTATAACTTATGTATCAGTTATGTTGAGCTTCTGTTGATTGATTATTCTCTTCATTGTGGTTTGTTTTTTTTTTTTTTCCTCTTTGCCGAGTAACATTTGGACACTAGAAATTGTGAATTTTACCTTGTTGGCTGAAGAATAGATTTATATTCTTCTAAATCTTCTTGAACTTGATTCTGGGTTACAGTTGAGTTACTGGAAACATTAATTTCATTTAGTCTTTTTTTTTTAATTTTTTTTTTTAAGGTTTTATTTATTTTTGAGACAGAGAGAGACAGAGCATGAATGGGGGAGGGGCAGAGAGAGAGGGAGACACAGAATCGGAAGCAGGCTCCAGGCTCTGAGCCATCAGCCCAGAGCCCAACGCGGGGCTCGAACTCATGGACCGCGAGATCGTGACCTGAGCTGAAGTCGGAGGCTTAACCGACTGAGCCACCCAGGTGCCCCTCATTTAGTCTTTTTAATGATTTGTTACACTGGTCTGGAGCAATGCTCAGTCAAGGGCTAATTATTCCCCACTACTGAGACAGTACTTTTCTGTGTATTCTACCCATTATCCCGTGAATTAGGTGTTTTCTCCATTCTACCTGTTGGTAACAGTCACAGTTCTGAGCCTTGTGTGAGTGCCCAAAACTTCTCTCTAATTCTAGAAGAGGTAGAAGAGAATGGAATAATAAGCAACCATGTGAGAATTAACCTTGGACAGCAGAAGAGAAATAGGAAAATCACACTTTTCTTTCTTCATATGTACCATATAAAAAGTATGGTATTTGTTTAGAATACCATTTACATGTTTAAAGTTAAGCTTGTTACTAATTTCATAGGACAAGTATTATTGATTTTCATTACAGATGAGGAGATGGGGTGGAAAGGCTAGTAACTTAATAAAGCCACTTGACACTGGCAAATCAGACTCCAAAGCTCATGCCTTTTCTAATGATCTATGGGCTATTTCTTCAGGGGAGGGAGAATAGAAGCCGGTGAAGATTTAGGCTATAGTTGGACTAAAGGAAGAAAAGAGCTATGTCACCGTTGGATTTATGTAGAGTTTACTGTAAAATTGATATCTGCTCTTAGGGTGGAAAATATGGGGAAGAGTGGTAGATGACTGTGTTAATTTTTGCAGAAACATTGTATAAAATAGGTTAGTGGGAACAATGCTCTGAATTCTATTTCTGCTGTGTTCCATAAATCTTGCTTCAGAATTCATGATACAGACTTGCACAGTAGTTACAGTTTTAGTTTTGCTCTCTACAGTTTCAGTTACCCATGTCAACTGCAGTGTAGAAGCAGAGACGATCCTCCTTCTGACATACTGTCAGAAGATCAGCAGTAGCCTAACACTATATCACAGTGCCTGTGTCATTCACATCACTTCATCTGATCATACAGGCATGTTATCATCTCAAGTCATCACAAGAAGAAGGGTGAGTACAGTACAATAAGATATTTTGAGAGAGAGACCACATTCATGTAGCTTTTATGATAGTATATTGTTACAATTGCTTTATTTTATTATTAGTTATTAATTTCTGACTAGGCCTAATTTACAAATTAAACTTTATTATTCGTATGTATGTATAGGAAAAAACAATATATATAGGGATCAGTATCTGATTTTAAGCATCCACTGGGGATCTTAGGACATATGCCTTGCAGATAAGGGGAGTGGGCTGGGGGGCTACGGTACTCTTTTTTTTTTTTTTGCATTTTTATCTTTTTTTATACACAAATAGCAAACTCAGTAAGTAACTTGGCCAGAAGACTTAATTCATTGGGTATGATTAAAAGATAAATAATCTAAGAAGTGACCTCCGTAAGTTAACATTTAATGTTCTTTGCCTTTACCCCTGCTTTTTTAAAAGTACTGTACTTTGCTTCTATCGGTATTAGAATGAATCATATTTAATTGGGTCAAAAGAGTTGAATATTGGCAATTTCATGTGGTTCAATGTAGTAGTGTATTTTGAAAGGACAAGAAGCAGTAATTGTAACCATTGTTAACGCCATTACATGGATCATGTCTGTTTTATACTTACTAGTGTTATATCCACTGCCAAGCACAGTACACATAGTAGATATTCAATACATAATTTATGAATGAGAAATACAGGTTTTTGAGGTTTCATACAGGTTTTGTAAGAAATTTAGGTAAAGATGGGGCCCCTGGGTGGCTCAGTTGATTGGGTGCCTGACTTCGGCTCAGGTCATGATCTCGCAGTCTGTGAGTTCAAGCCCCACGTTGGGCTCTATGCTGACAGCTCAGATCCTGGAGCCTGCCTCAGACTCTGTCCCTCTCTCTCTGCCCCTCCCCCGCTCTCACTGTGTGTCTCAAAAATAAAATAAAAACATTAAAAAAAAGAAATTTAGGTAAAGATTAAGGGAAATTTTCTTCTTGTCAGGCCCTAAGTTCTTTTTAAAAGACTGAAAGAGAAGGAATTTTTAGCAAAGCTCTTTTATTTCTAATGCAAGATAATAAATAATAAAATTTTTACTACTCTGGCCTCTTAGCCTTCTGTTAAAGAGGTTCCCCTTCTTCCACTATTTCCATGAACCCAGCAGAGATTTAATACTCCTTGCTTTCCCCCTCCTTTCTTGGGAGGCTTTCCACTGCTTTTGCCTTTCAATTACTCTGCCTCTCCTTTTATAAACTCAAGGTGGTTGACATGAAAAATGCAATGATAACTTCACCTTTCTCATTTGAGGCCAGAGATGCAGCTTTTTTCTATATACTAACAGCTTTTACAAACTATTAAGTATGTAATATGCCCAATCCTCATTTCTGTGTCCAAATAACTTACATAAATTATCTTGTCAGAATGCAACAACAAAAGACTTAGACTATATCATAGTCATCTAATAATAGTTTTCCAGATCCTTATGTTCACAGATGAGAGGTTGTAATAAGGCAGAGGGCTAAGAAGCCTCTTGTTTGGGATTGCCCGGGGGCTTTGGCACAAATATGAAGTAAATGTATTTGTCGTGTCATTGTCTAGTATTATTGCTTTGGGCCATTATTTTACCATGTACATTTCTTGCAGTATTGAGTTTCATCCACACAGTGGTGCTAGAAAACCAAGAATTGGTGATTGTTTCCCTCCTAATCAGTGGAATATGTACTTCTAACTCTTCCTTATAAAATAAATACTTCCTTGAATCATATAATAGCAATTTCCTCAACCTTCATCAAATCCATAACTAAATTTATAATGATTTTATGGCATAAACCTTGAAAATAAAACACCCGGGGCACCTGGTGGTTTGGTCAGTTAAGCATCCGACTTCCTCTCAGGTCATGAACTCTCAGTTTTTAAGTTCGAGCCCCGTGTTGAGCTCTAAGCTGACAGCTCAGAGCCTGGAACCTGCTTCAGATTCTGTGTCTCCCTCTCTCTCTCTTCCCTTCCCCCACTCATGCTCTGTCTCTGTCTCAAAAATAAATAAACTTTAAAAAAAATTGAAGAAAAAAACCCAAGTTATTTTATCAGCAGAATGGGTTTATTTGGGATTATTAGAGAATTGTAATTCGGGACATGCAAACTTTGGCAAAACCATCGGCAAGTCCAGCAAACAAAGGAGAAGAATGTTATTTTATGGAGAAGGAGGAGGAAGTTGGGAAGAATTGTTTTGAATAAAAGAAAGTCATTGGAGAACAGCAAAACTACAGGGTAATGTTGATTTCTCATTAGCTATGTTACAGGAGTAGTCCCGCTTCTTGTAGGAGATGCAGTGTATATCTTTTCCCTGTTGGGGCCTGTAATTGAAGATTCTTCTATTGAATATTCTTCTGTTGTGGTCTGCAATTGCCAGTTCTTCCTGTAACTGATGTTGAGTGGTGGGGGTTCCCCCTTCTGGCCTCCCTTCTTTCTGTACTTCTAGTGAGATTTCCCTTTATTAATATTCACAGTGGATTTTACCTTGCTTTGCTTTCGTCTGTGTTACATATTGTACTTATAAGTAATCTTTTATAAATTTGAATCTAAACTTTACTCTTCTGCTTAAAAACTCTTAAATGAATTACATTAAGTTTACCGATAAAGACAAGGTCTTTCATGATCCAATTCCTTCCTAGTTCCCTAGCTGTTTATCTGTAGCCTTTTCTTGTACAGTTCTCCATGGTGCTTTGTAGTTAGCCATCTTTTGTTTCTTTGAACACAAATTTTTCCTCCTGCTTTTGTCTGCTTTTCCTTCTGCCTATGATAAGTAGGGGTGTGTGTGTGTGTGTGTGTGTGTGTGTGTGTGTGTGTGTAGATATATTTCTTCATAAGTTAACTTTACCTTATATCCTTTCTAGCGTGGGTCATATTTCTGAAAGCTTTCATTAATTCGCCTCCTCCACAGATCAGTGCCCAGTGTTATGGTACCCAGTAACTTTTTCTTCCAAACATTTATTGCAGTTTCATTATATATTTACTTATGAATTATTTGACTAATGTCCATTTCCTTACTGAATCATGAGTGCTGAAGAGGTAGATTCTGTGCTCTTTGCTCATCATTGTGTCATTGGTGCCTATTGAATTATTGCTGAATGAATCAGAGAATAAATATAAGTCGGCCAGGCCTCAAAGCAGGTAATAGAAGTAGGAACAGATGAACATTATGGAAAAAAAAAGAAAACACTTGAAATTAGAATACAGTAAGTTGAGTTTTATATTAAGGTAAGGTATTGGCCCAGCATAGTTTACTTTTATATTTTCTGTCAGAGCAGAAATTAATTCTACGTCATGGGCAGCCCTGAGTGGTAAGGGTTCCTATCTGCATGTGAAGGAAGGTAGAGTGAGATTACATTTAGCCGAATAAAATTATGGAAATAGTAAAGAGAGTGGATCTTAAAAGTTCTCATCACAAGAAAAAAATAACTAGGTGACGGATGATGTGTTAAGTAAACTTACTATGCTAATCATTTCACAATATGTTCGTATATAAAGTATATTATGTTATACACTTTAAACTTACACAGTGTAATATGCCAATTATATCACAATAAAGGTGGAGAAAAGTAAAATAAAGTTATGGAAATCGCTTAATGCCCAGTGCAAAACACTGTTCTTCAGGAAGCCTCGTTTCTAGTCCAGGTAGAATATTCTGTTCTGTACTCTTGGGAAAAATTTGATAAAACATTGGAGAAATCACCATTTGTTCTTACATTTATTTCCATAATTATGAAACAAAATAATGAAAACATTCTCTATTTCTTAATGTGTGGTAAAAAAAAATTAATGAGATATAGAGATGAAAGAAATGAGATATAGAGATATAGAGGTGAAAGCATTTTAAAAACTATAAAAACTCTACATAAAATGGACTTAATATTTGCCCCAGAGACAGGAAATCCTCCAATTTTAGAATTTCCCCATTCTTTTTATTCATAATTATAAGGAAGAGGTGCCTAAAAGAAAAGATGTTATGGCATGAAAAACCCTATCTCTTATGGCCACTGTCAGGGATCATGCCAGTTTGATTCACTGTTTATCCTCTACACACAGTGCCTAGTGGGTGTCTAAAAATTGTTTTAGAATAAATAATATAGTGAATTTGTTCTTAAAGCCTTTGTGATTAGCATTCTGTGATTTCTTCACCTTGTGAGCATTCTGCAGAAAGAAATAATCAAAAGTGAAACCTGTATTTATGTTTATTCTTCTTGTATTTCAGCTGTGGCAGAAGTAAAACTTCGAGATGATCAATATACACTGGAACACATGCATGCTTTTGGAATGTATAATTACCTACACAGTGATTCATGGTATCAAGACAGCGTCTACTACATTGATAACCTTGGAAGAGTTATGAATTTAACAGTGATGCTGGTAAGAAAAATACCTGTAATAAGAGGATTTTCCAATAAATCTGATTCTTAATTTTCATTTTTAATCTGATGTCCAGGGGCACCTGGGTGGCTCAGTTGGTTAAGCGTCCGACTTTGGCTCAGGTCAGCTCAGAGCCTGGAGCCTGCTTCTGATTCTGTCTCTCTCTCTCTCTCTCTCTCTCTCTCTCTCTCTCTTTTGCCCCTCCCTTGCCCCTCCCTTGCTAGCACTGTCTCTCTCTGTCTCTCAAAAATAAACAAATATAAAAAAAAAAAAAATCTGATATCCAGAGAATTGAGGTACACATATCTTTAATCTATGGAATCCTATTGTTAATCTATATAAAGCTCTGTTCTGTTTAATTCAATTTTAATTTTTCCCTTTGTTCTTATCACTTATTATTCCCCTCCACACCCACCAATGAGCAACAATTCTAATGCATTTTATAAATCAATATTAATGTAACTGTTCATGTCTGCTTTTTCTAATGTGAAGTATTAACTCTGACTATGACAGTGAATTTGTTTATTTTTTCTTTTAATTCTTGCTTTATGTAT
The DNA here is from genome assembly GCF_023721935.1 of Panthera uncia. Taxonomy (NCBI): domain Eukaryota; kingdom Metazoa; phylum Chordata; class Mammalia; order Carnivora; family Felidae; genus Panthera; species Panthera uncia. The sequence goes on from NC_064812.1 coordinate 28,802,076, forward strand.
TTTTAATCATGCTAATTGAGGCACAAACATTTTGTCTGCTATGGATTTGTTCTTTTAGCATTATGAAATGCCCTTTTTATCTCTAGACTCTGGGAATGATTTTTGTTTGTCTTGAAATCTTCCAATATTAATATAGTGTGATAGCTTTTTTTATTAGTAGCATTCATCTTTTTCTGTCTTTTTTCTTTCACTTTATCAGTGTTGTTGTTTTTAGTCTGATGCCTTAGACCACTCAACCATCCTAACATGACAGTGTTGTTATTTTTAAAATGTGTCTCTTATAAACAACATATAGTTGGGTCTTGTTTTGTATCTAGCATGACAATCTGTCCTTTAAATGAAGGGCTTAGGACATTTATATTTAATGTAATTACTGATATGGTTGGGTTTATGTTACCATTTTCCTGTCTTTTCAGTTTGTCCCATCTGTTCTTTGTTCTTTATCCCTTTGTTCCTACCTGTTTTAGAATTAGTCAAATTTTCTTAAAATTCCATTTAATTTTCTCTTGGCTTTTTATCTAAACCTGTTTGTACTATTATTTTTTTTTTAATGGTTAATGTAGAGATTGTAGTATTCATCCTTAAATGGTAATAGTCTGCCTCTAACACTAAAACTTTATGGTAGTAATTCCTTCTATTTCCCTTTTACCCTTCAAGCTATTTTTGTCCTATATTTTACTTCATATGTTGTAAATTCCACAATAGATTGTTAATGTATTTGCTTTAAACGGTCAGTAGAATGATAATAGCTTCCTAACTGCTCTCTGCTCTTTCTAGCACACCTCTACATTGCATCTACAGAATCATGGATTGAATTTTTTTTTATTCCACATGTAAGATTAATAGGTTATTTGTCTTTTCTGACTTATGTCACTTAGCAAGATGCCCTTAAGGACCGTCCATATTGTCGCCAAGGGCAAGTTTCATTCCTTTTTATGGCTAAATAAAATATTCCACTTTTTATATAATGACACATTTCCTTTACCCATTCATCTATTGATGGACACTTAGGTTTTTTGTTTGTTTGTTTTTTGACTATTGTAAATAATGCTGCAGTGAACATAAGGATACATGTATCTTTTCAAGTTAGTGTTTTTATTTTCTTGGGATAAATATCCAGAAGTGGAATCACTGGGTCATAGGGTAGTTCTATTTTTACTTTTTGAGAAACCTTCATACTGTTTTCCATAGTGGCTGCACCAGTTTACATTCCCACCAGCAGTACATGAGAATTTCCTTTTCTCCACATCTTTTCCAACACTTGTTACTTCTTGTCTTTTTGATAATAACCATTCTGGTAGGTATGCAGTGGTAATCTCATTGTGGTTTTGATCTGCATTTCTCTGATGATGAGTGATATCGAGCAAGTTTTCATATAGTTGTTGGCTGTCTCTAGGTCTTCTTTGGAAAAATGCTCAGATGCTCTGCCCATTTTTTAAGCATGTTTATTTATTTATTTTGAGAGAGAGCAGAGCAGGAGAGGGGCAGAGAGAGAATCCAAAGCAGACTCTGTGCTGTCAACGCAGAGCCTGATGCGGGGTTCAAACTCACAAACTGGGAGATCATGACCTGAGCTGAAATCCAGAGTTGGACGCTTAACCGACTGAGCCACCCAGGCACCACTCCCATTTTTTAATCAGATTTTTTGTGGGTTTTTTTGGGGGGGGAGGGTGGGTTGCTATTGTATAAGTTCTTTATATATTTTGATACCCTATGATTTGCAAATATTTTCTCTCATTCCCTAGGTTACCTTTTCATTTTGTTGATCATTTCCTTTGCTTTGCAGAAGCTGTTTAGTTTGATGTAGTTCCACTCATTTATTTTTGTTTTTGTTGCCTTTGCTTTTGGTGTCAGATTCAAAAAATCGTTGCTAAGACCAATGTCAAGGAGTTTACCACTTATGTTCTCTTTTGGGAGTTTTATGGCTTCAGGTTACATTCAAGTCTTTAATCCAGTTTATTTTTGTGTATGATATAGGGGTCCAGTTTCATTCTTTTGCATGTGGCTGTCCGGTTTTTTGAAGACCATTTATTGAAAAGGCTGTCTTTTCCCTAATGTATACTCTTGGCTCTTTCATTGTAAATTAATTGATCATATATGTGTGATTTTATTGCTGGACTCTGTTCTGTCTCATTGACCTCCACTTCCATACTGTTTTGATGATTGTAGCTTTGTAAAGTATTTTGAAATCAGGAAGCATGATGCCTCCAGCTTTGTTCCTTCTTTCTCAAGATTGCTTTAGTTTTTTGAGGTCTTTTGTAGTTCCATACAAATTTGAGGATTGTTGTATTTCTGTGAAAAATACCATTGGAGTTTTAATTGGGATTGCATTGAATCTGTAGATTGCTTTGGGTAGTATAGACATTTTAACAATATTGATTCTTCCAATCCATGAGAATGGAATATCTTTCCATTTATTTGTGTTTTCTTGTAAATTCTTTTTATTAGAGTCCGGTGTGTCCTTCCAGAGGTAGTTTGTTTTTTCTGTATGTCTGTTTTTTATTTTTTTAGCAAGTGTAAACACAAAGTGATCTATTTTTAAAATACAAACTCCTCATTGGTATATACAGTTTATTGTGCTCTTCTCTCCAACCTTGTGTTTTGCCATTTTGTACACTAGTCTCTAGCAATACCAACTCTTGCAGTTACTGAGACATGCCCTGTATCCTGTTGTCCTCTGCTCATTTTTCATGTGATTAACTCTACCTGGAACATTTTTTCTTAGTTCTTGCCAGGTTGCTTCCCGGTCTTTACTTAAGACCTAGCAAACCATCTCTTCTATTAAGCTTTCCCTGACATCCTCACTTTGCTCCTCTGGGAATATTCAAACCATTGGCTCTCAGATCTATGTGGACTTTTAATTCCTTCTAGGCCAGAGGTTTGCAAGACTTTTTCTGCATAGGGCCAAATAATAAATATTGTACAGTTTGTAGGTTAGACAGTCTTATGTCACAACTGCTCGGTTTTGGTGTGGTAGTGTGAGAACAGCGTTAGATGATATGTAAATGAATGAATGTGACTGCATTCCAAGCTCATTGACTATAGTTTGCCAACCCTTGGTCTAGGCCCTGGGTTTTTCTTATTTTTCTATAATCCTGCCATCAAGCAGAAGATTTGGTCAGTATGTTTGTTGAAATAACAACAACTGTTTAAAGCTTGTTCTTATCCTTTGTAGTTGTCATTTCATTCTTGATAGGATCTTCCTCTTCTTATTTCTTCTCTGGGTTCAGGTATGAGTCTTTGGTTTATTGAGATAAATAACTTTACTGAATAATAAATATTTACTTCTATATTATATATACTTAGTTATATATTTTTATTATAGGTATAAATATCTATTATATGTTACAAATATATACTTTATATATATTCCTCAGCAAACATTTATTGAATGCTATTATGCTTAGTAGCCACATACACAAATAAATTGATAACATGTAACAGTGGAAGTAGGGATAAGATGCAGACCTGGTACAGAGGAGGAAATGATAAATGTTGAGAGATGAAGTGTTCCAAGAAGTTTCAGAGGAGTTGTCACTTTAACAGAATTTTGAAGGATCAGTTAATTTGCCATGCAGATTGAGGCAGCTGTGTCTGCACATGACTTAAAAGGCACATTCAGCAAACTTCCACAGGCACATGTGTGCACTACAGGCACTCTAGATTGGTTTGCTACAACAGTGTATGTATGGAAGGACCAAAATAGTATGTATGCAGGCTTTGGTTGGAGATGAGGATGGCAAGGTGAGCAGAAGCCAGGGTGTGAAGGGAGGGAGGAACAGTCATGTGTTAAGCCAAGAGAAATATTAAAAAGATAATTGATTCTTTGATTCATTTTTGTACTATGCTTGGCTGGGAGAGGATATGGTAGGGTCACAGTTTTGGGCCAGAAGCTTGGTTTTATCAGTTTACTTGTTGATAATTGTGATTTGGGATACTAATTTCCAATTTAAATCACAAGATTGATTGGAAATGTGGAAAGAAAGTTTAATGGTAGCATTTGAAATACTATAAGCAGTGTGGACTGGTCAATATAGTTTTCTTCTCCCATTGGAAAGTTTTCAAAGGAAATCAAATACTGTAAATTAAAAAAATTTTATTAAAAAATTTTATTAAAAAAAATTTTTTGGTGTTTATTTACTTTTGAGAGAAAGTGCACATGTGCACAAGTGGGGGAGGGGCAGAGAGAGAGTGAGAGTGAGTGAGAGAGAGAGAGAGAAAGAGAAAGAGAGAGAGAATCCAAAGTAGGCTTCAGGCTCTGAGCTGTCAGCACAGAGCCCAATGTGGGACTCAAACCCAGGAACTGTGAGATCATGACCTGAGCAGAAGTTGGATACTCAACCAACTGAGCCACCAGGAACCCCTCAAATACTGTAATTTTAATAAGAGTGCTTATTTGACATGGAATCTGGACAAAGACTAATATGTCTTTGATCCCTTTTCCTGACCTATTTGCTAGCTTTTGTGGACATATTAGAATAACTAGTTACAATTCCTTATTTAGTTTAGTTTCTCTACTTATAGGCTCATTAAAAATAAAAACACTGTATACATACACACTCTATATACACTATGTACTAGGATAGTCTGTACATATGAGCCAAATGCCTGACATACATGTGCAGTGTATTATTACCTATACATGATTATACATGCCCATACTCTACATATGCATAACTTGTATTTTATTGTGTCTTTTAACTTTAAGGGCTTTTATATTTTTTAGATTCTGTTGTGTTTTGTTTTTTTAGGAAGACAAATCTAATAATATCTGTAAATTCCCTAAGAATATTGACTTCCAGAGCCTAACTCAGTCACATAGTCTGATTTGTACTATTCACTGAATCTTCAACATATTTATTGAATACCGGCTATATGTTACACATTGTCATAGGCACTGGGAATTCTGCATCATACAAAATAGTCTCTTCCAGTTTATTAATTCACAGCAGAATATGAACTACAGTTGACCCTGAACAACACTGGGAATCTGAGCATTAAACCCTCCTCCACTGTGCAATAGAAAAGTACTAGTTTTGACTCCCCAAAACTTAACTAATAGCATACTGTTGACCAGAAATCTTGATTAACACATATTTTATATGTTGTATGTATTGTATACTGTATTCCTACAATAAAGTAAGCTAGAGAAAAGAAAATGTTACTGAGAAAATCATAAGAGAAAAAATAGGTTTACAGTACTGAATTGTAAAACATTCACTTATAAGTGAACTGTTGCAGCTCAAACCTTCATTGTCCAAGGGTCAACTGAATTTCTTTCTCTTGCTTCCCCAGTTTGAACTTGACATTGAAATAACAATCTCTTTTGTTCAAAAAAGTATACACCTTTCCATATGTATAATGTATATTTAAGTTTGTTTAGCTTCCTGATAAAATTAGGAAGTTTTTGTTTTTAATTTTTATTGACAAGCAATAAGGTATCATAATTTAGAACACAGGGCTTGAAAGTTTCCTCAAGTTGCTTTCTTTCATAGTTCTCATTTATCATCTCATCCTTGAACTCTTTGAGCACTTCATATGCATTCTCTGTTTAGCTAAGGTCCTTGAATTATTCAGTATAATAGGGGCGCCTGGTGGCTCAGTCGGTCAAGTGTCTGACTTCGGCTCGGGTCATGATCTCACAGTTTGTGAGTTTGAGCCCCGCATTAGTCTCTGTGCTGACAGCTCAGAGCCTGGAGCCTGCTCCAGATTCGGTCTCCCTCTCTCTCTGCCCCTCCTCTGCTCACACTCTGTCTCTCTCTCTCTCTCTCTCTCTCAAAAATAAATAAACATTTAAAAAAAAAAAAGAAAGAAAAGGTGTATAATACACACTCTAATATTAATTTATTAGATCTTGTAATGTATTAGATCTTGTATGGAAAAGACCTACCATATGCTTTTTTTTTTTCAGCTGGTGAGGTGACACTATGTTTGAGGATCCCTGGCTCCAAATTTTAGTTTTTGCAGGTTTATCTCCTGGGCTGGAGAGTTGTCCCCAGAGAGGAGTCCTCTAGGTTCTTGTCTGAGGGGTATAAGGCATGATCCTGTTTTCTGAGATGCAAGCAAAAGGAAAAAGTTTGTGGTACCATCTTTTAATATGTGGGGATCTAACTCATTCCCCTCTTTTCTTTCAGTAGAGTTCTTTACCCCTATGTTTAGCTGGGCCTGGTGGCCAGAGTCAGTCTAGTTAAAATTAGAGAAATCTCCAGTTTTTTCCTGCAGTGGGGAATTTATATTGTTTTGGAGAGAAATGGTATTTTTATGATTTTTTTTTCCACCCCAGAACATGGTATGTCTTTCAATTTATTTAGGTATGCTTTTATGTCCTTAAGAGTTTTATAGTTTTCCTTTGACTTTATGCTCATTTTATTAAATTTATTCTTAAGAATTTTGAGGTTTCAGCCCATTGTTAATAAAGTTTTGCTATTTTTTAGATGCTTATTGTATAAACATTGAAATAACAGCCACCTTATTTGATAATTTAGTAATTTTTACTTACTCCCATTTAGGTTTTCAAAAGGTACAATTATATCGTCAGCAACAAGAAACAGTTTTATCTCTCCTTTTCTAATGTTTTTGAACATGGAAATAGCATTCCCCTGCTATTCCATTTTTGTCTTATTGCTGTTACAAGATAGAACCTCTGAACAATGTTGAATATTAATGGGGGTTGCAGGTATCCTTGTTTAGCTCTTGATTTTAATTATAATGGCTTTTAAATTCACTTAAGAAAATACTGTTGGTTTTGATAAATAGCCTTTATTATTTTATTTTATTTTTTTAAATGTTTGTTTATTTAACACTTATTTATTTTTGAGAGACAGAGAGAAACAGAGCATGAGTGGGGGTGGGACAGAGAGAGAGGGAGACATAGAATCTGAAGCAGCTCCAGGCTCTGAGCTGTCAGCACAGAGCCCTATGTGGGGCTTGAATCCACAAACCATGAGATCATGACCTGAGCCAAAGTCAGACACTTAACCGGTTGAACCACCCACGTGCCCCTTCATTTTTTTAAAGTTGCTTCCTTCGGTTTCTGTTCCGCTGTATTTTATCAAATGCTTTTCAGCACCCACTTACTGTTAATGATTATATGCTTTTCGTTAATTATCAATGTAGTGAATTAAATTGATACATTTATTAAATTGCTTAATTTCCTGGGATAAACCTTTTTTGGTAAGAATATATTCTTTTCATACAATATTGGCTTCTATTTTCTGATATTTTATTTTTCAAATATTTGTACTTTCACAAATTATAGTGGTTTCTTTAATTTTTTTTTTTTGGTGAATATGTCAGAATTTCATTAAAGTTTTGCTGGCCTAAAGGAGAGCTTTCTGGAGCTAGAACAATTTAAGATTGGAATGATCTATTCCTTATATGTTAAATAAAGATCCTTTTTGGACCTGTCTTCTATCCCTTTGTCCTTTTCAGTGTTAGTCTTCCAATTACCTATCCAATTTATTCTATGGTAATTGGTTTAGTCAAACTCTGTTTTCCGGGTAATTTTGTAATATATTTTTTTGTTAGAGAAGATCATTCATTTCTTTTTAAGTTTTCAGATTTGTTGCTATAAATTTGCATGTTCATGCTCTTAAGATTATCTTCTGTTTTTCCTTTCTCTGTTCTTTCTTTTTCCTTAATCAAACTTTAGAAGGATATTTTTATTATTTTATTTTTAAAGACCCATGTCTGGGATTGTTTTAGTTTTTTTTGCTTAGTTCAGCTTTTGTCTTTGGTTTTCAAAGTGTATGTAATGCACATCAGAATCACTTGGAGTAATTGATAAAAAGAAAGGCTAATTTAAGTTTATGGTTCTTCAAGATTCTGATTCAGTATGTTAGGTTGGTCATGGTCTGAGAATCTGCATTTTATCAGGTATGTTAAATGACTGTGGTCCAGTGACCACATTTTTTTTTAAATGTTTATTTACTTTTGAGAGAGAGACAGAGACAGAGCGTGAGTAGTGGAGGGGCAGAGAAAGAGGGATACACAGAATCCGAAACAGGCTCCAGGCTCTGAGCTGTCAGCACAGACCCCGACACGGGACTCGAACTCGGGAATGGAGAGATCATGACCTAGGCTGAAGTCAGATGGTTAACCAACTGAGCCACCCAGGAGTCCCATCAGTGACCAAGTTTTGAAAAACTCTGCAACTGTGGTGTAGAAGAATACCGTGCTTATTTTTCAGATCAGTAGCAAGAAATTGACTTGCTGTTTGAAGTTATGTGTTGGAGAAAGGTGGAGAGTGTTAGCCACTGGCTACACATTTGCTTTTTTTTTTTTAATTTTATTTTTAAGCAGAAAAGTTGTTCTGATACCCATTTTTCTGTCTGATTTTTGTGTTTTTGTTTCTGTCGTTGTTTTTTGTTTTGTTTTGTTTTGTTTTTTTGAGTCAAAGGCACACATGCACAAAACCCTGAGAGGTTCTTTTGCTGTGGCTGGTTTATAAATAACTCCCACCTCCCCTTTGTTAAATCTGCGCTAAAAGGAAATCCACGTGTCTGACCTTGAGATGTCGTCAGGAGTCAGCAGATGGCAGCAGTTCCCAACACACAGGTTTATAGAGGCGTTCTACTTCCAAGTCAGTGTGATTTGTGTGTTTACAGTCCTCAATTTTATAGAAATGCCAGTTGGGTGGAAGAGTGCTTTTAAGAAGTCGAAAATGCCTTTAAGAAAGCAAAAAAAAAAAAAGTTCTTAAAATTTAATTCTTATGTTGTCATTTTGTTAGGTATTAGGACCTCTTTTTAAATAATGTGTTTTGTTTCTTAATATTTAGAGAATTCATTCAGTCTTGTATGTTTCCATTTTTCTGAAAAACTACTTTGTTTATCTTAAAGAAGTGTGTAATCTCATAGTGCGTCTTTAAATTGCACTTAGAATGGGAGGAGAGTTAGTGGATTCCATATGAAACCAGCATTTGTGAGGCTTTCTTTGTCATGGACTTAATGACATGCCTGCCTTCACTGCTTGTTAGTCTAGCTGAGATGCCTGCCAGTGTCTCCAGATTAGCATCTCTAAACCTGCATTTTACCTTATTTTCTACAACTGCATTTATTAATAGGGAGCCACTTATTTACCCGGTTAAAGACAAAAATAAAAAGGGAAGAGTAAGGTTGAACTATATGTTCTTCATGAATTATTAAAAGTTTTGTGTTATATAGAGACATTATTCATTCAAATTCCACTTAATGAAACATCATTTTTTTAAGCTTTAGCATAAAAAAGAGAAAGGGAAAAGGAAAAAGGATGTTTTGTTTTTCTTTCAAATAAGCTTAACAGTTATTAGTGATGAAAGCCTTTCTCCAGAAAAGATCACTTCCTTATAAAAGGGCAAAATTTTAAATGTCCGTGTGTAATAATACTAGTAAATGGCTTCCTTGCTTAATTTTGCTTGATCATTTTGCCTTGAACTTGGGTAGTGCTTTCTGTAAACGTATGTGTGTTAGAAAAATGCCTCGTCAATTCAAACCTCATCTTCTTAGCTGTTAACTAAGAGGCCCTCAAAGTCCTGTTTAGAGATGTTTTTCTTAAATACATCCATTTCTTAAATACAGTTCATATATGATTTACTGTGTCATTTATATACACTATATTGACCTTATAATTTTTGTATTACGTTTTATTTACCCAGGAATTTAATTAAAAATTTTATATAATGTGTTAGCCTGAAGAAAAACTGAATATGGTAGTTGCATTCATAATGTTTTGTTTGTTTTTTGTTTTGTTTTGCTTTGTTCTTGTGTGTGTGTGTGGGGGGGAGTATTCCAGAAATTGCAGTGAGATCTGAGGTATCATTTGTTTAGTGGTTTCTTCTCAAGAAAGTGTGGAATACAGGAGAGACAATTTTTGGACTGGGGTCAACCAGGATTTGAATCTTAGCCCTGCCATTTTCTTACCAGTGGAATTCTAGGCAAATTATTTAATATTTTTGAACAGAGCTCTTTTTCTCTTAAAGTGTGCATAATGATTTCAATTTCATAAGATTTTGTAATAGTTGAATGAGATGGCAAAAAGTCAAAGCACTTATTTAATATAACACTTGTACATGTAGTCATTTAGTAAATGTTCCATTCATCAATGAAATTTTAATTCTTCTGCAATTCAGCTGTGAAATGTTACTGCAGAATTATTTTCAATAGGTTTGAATATAGTTAAATAAACCTTTTTTCTTTTTTTTTTTTTGTGGTCTGGAAGAAGAAAATGATTGGGTGGGACTAAAACATTATAGATGCCAGTATCATAAAGCATTATTATGAGGACACTTTGTAAAACTGTCAATGGAAGTTATTCAGAAATAATTTAATACTCTAAGATTTACAGAAGAAAATATTTTTATTGCATACAGTCCATTTAAAATTAGATGTACCCTTTGAGACTTAGATTTCAAAAATTAGGAACATTCAGATTGCTTTCACTTAAACTATCATTTAACTAATGTAAGAGAGATACTGTGTTTTCTTTTGTATTTTAATTTATTTTAGCTTTATATTTATATATTTGAATGTCTTAGTCATTATATTGGATATGAAATCGTTTATCTGATGATTAGACTTCCAGCAATCTCAGTTATCTGTAACCTTACATTTAAAAGAAATTGGTTTAGGGGGGTTCAGTTGGTTAAGCGTCTGACTTCTGCTCTGGTCACGATCTTGCTTTTCATGAGTTCAAGCCCTGCATTGGGCTCTGTCCTGTCAGCCGGGAGCCTGCTTTGGATCCTCTTTTCTCCTCTCTCTCTACCCCTTCCCCCCTCATTTTCTCTCTCTTTTTCAAAAATAAATAAGCATTAAAAAAAAATAAAAGTGGTTTAAAACAACCTTCATGATTCTGTATGAAGTGAAGAATAGTGATTTAACAGGCTTAAGCTCTGTGTAAAGATCTTTTTTTCCTTTCTAACAGACTAGCGTGTGTCTGTATACACCTTATTCTGTGCTGTCATACCACAACATTTAGTTCCTTAAACATAAATGGATTCTTACTGTATATATTCTGCATCCTTTTTTTCCAGTTACTATTTTGGAGATCTTTTTAAATCCACTTCAGTGTATTTAACAGTTGTTTGGTATTCCAAAGGATGGAATTTTACAATTAACCATTCCTTCCATTCCTTCACCAATGCTCTCCAGACAGAGATGCCAGGTACTCATCTGTAGTTGAACACGTATTTATGACGTTTTACAATAGAAGAGAATCCACACCATGGAGAACCACATAGTGTTTCAGTAAGAGGATGTTAGAAAGGATTATAGGATTGGGCTTGTATTAGGTGATTTTTTTTCTGCTTAATTTTTTTTAACCTTAGTTTTCCTACTCATATTCTTTTTCCAGTTAAACATTTTGAGTGATAATGTATTTCTGGTTGAGTTGTTAAAGCTGTTTATATGCTATCGATACTAGTCCTGTGTTATTTTTGTGGCAAATATTTTTCTCCCTGTCTCCTACATGTCTGTTATTTTTCACAGGAAGACTTTCTCCACCCTGAGATTAAAATATGATTAATCTTCTAACAAAGTTACTTTACTTTTTCTTTAAAACATTTATATTTTTAATTTATCTGGAATGTGGAATTTGTGCACGCTGTCGGGGAGAGTAATTTTTTTCCAGAAAATCTCTAGTATTTGTTGACCAATCCATTTTTTTCTCACTAAATGGAAATACCGCATGATGTTCTAAATGCCTACGTAGGCATCAACCTGCAGTAAAATATCTCTTTATTGACTCCATTTAACTGAGTGACTGGAGTAACTGGTATTCTCTATTTCTTCTATTTAATATACTGATTGAAGCCCAAAGTAAGCTTAATGTTTACTGCTAGTAGGCCACTCAGTACTTCTATGCTAATAACAATTCTGTTTCTGCTAGTGAAGTTTTACATCACTAATACTCAGATTTGGTCATTCTAAAATCCTTCTGCCGGCTGTGCTTGTCATTGTATTTTCATTATTTAATCAGTATTGTGTAAATCAGTAAAATATGAATACAAAAAGAAGGGAAGGTGCCATTTCAAAGAAAACTAAACTGGATGCTTTAGAAAAAGACAGTGGGTCACTACAAAACTTGTGGCTAGTAACAACATTTTGTATGGTTTACTTAAATTTTGTTAATATATACACAGATCTAAGTAATTATAGGAACAGAAAATGAAATACATGAATCAAGAATTATTTTGGGCCTGTAGGAAAATCTGTTAACTGAAAACTAAAGCTATACCACCACCACCAACAACAAATTATTGAGCTGAGTACATTTTGATGTATAAGGTGAAGTCTGTTTCCTGAAGTGTAGACCTTTTGGTTTTTTTTTTAAGTTTATTTACTTATTTTTAGAGAGAGGGAGAGAGCGCCAGCAAGGGAGGGGCAGAGAGAGAGGGAGAGAGAGAATCCCAGGGAGGCTCTGCGCTGTCAGTGCAGAGCCCCATGCAAGGCCTGAACTCAAACTGAGATATCACGACCAGAACCAAAGTCAAGAGTTGGATGCTTAACCAGCTGAGCCACTTAGGTGCCCCAGAAATGTAGACCTTTTTATATATTTTCTTGTAAAACATTTTAATGATGGAGCCATCTTACAGCTTTAAATGGTAAGGATATAGATAACAGTAAAAATATGTTAACAATAACCTAAGTTGTTAATAGTCTAAATGTCTAGGCTGATGTCTAGGGAGGCATTTAGAACATGATGTAGTATTTCCAGTTAGTTAAAAATACTGATCGTTAACTCCAAACTTAAGAATGAAGAGGGACACCTGGGTGCTCAGTCTGATTCTTGATTTCAGCTCAGGTCATAATCATGGTTCCTGAGTTTGAACCCCACGTGGAGCTCTGCACTGATAGTGTGGAGCCTGCTTGGGATTCTCTGTCTCCCTCTCTTTCCACCCTGCACTTAACTCTCTCTCTCAAAAATAAATAAATAAACTTAATTAAAAAAAAGAGAAGAATGAAGACCGGATTACTACAATGTATTAGTTGTCTGTTGCTGTGTAGTATCTTACTTCAACATGTAGTGACTTGAAATAAAAAACATTTGTCATCTCACTCAGTTTCTGTAGGTCAGAAATCAGAGTGGCGTAGCTGGGTGGTTCCTGTGAAGGTTTCTTATGACGTTGTAAGCCAAGATGTCAGCCTGGAGAGCCGTGATCTCAAGGCTCAACTAGGGCTGAAGGATATACTCCCAAAACAGCTCACTGTGCGCTGGTTATTGTCAGGAGCCTTTATGCCCTCTCCATGTGGGTCCAAGAGAGCAAGATAGAAGATGTGATAGAAACTATGACCAAGTTTGAGAAGTCACATACCGTCACTTCAGTCATATTTTATTAGAAGAGAGTCGCTAGTACAGCTCATCCTCTAGGCACCTTCTCTTAAGAGACTAACCACTACACTGCAGATATTTATTCTGTGTATAGGGATGAAGGGGAGGAAGGATTCATTAATAATGTTGGGCTTCTTTTTAGGATACTGCTTTAGGAAAACCACGAGAGGTGTTTCGACTTCCCACAGATTTGACAACATACGACAATCGCCTTTGTGCATCTATCCATTTCACATCTTCTACCTGGGTTACCTTGTCAGATGGAACTGGACGATTGTATCTCATTGGTACAGGTGAACGTGGAAATAGTGCTTCTGAGAAATGGGAGGTGCGGTTTTTGTTATATATTTTTAAGACTTATGCAAAGTCTGGAAAGTATATATAATATAGACCTTAGTGATTTTGAAATAACACTTTCTGGGCATAGCTTATATGTGATCTCTTTGTTTTTATAATATATCATGTTTTGGAAATTTTTAATTATATAGTATGTACCTTTTACACAACTGATACGTTAACCATTTCTGGTTTGATCAGGGGTTGTTGCAAGTTGTCAAGAATTGCATTCATATTTTCATCGCATGTTGAGTGCTTTATATGTGTGTAAAGCAGTACCCTAAGCATTGGTATTGCCTCCTTCTTGAAGAAGAGATAGCCAAAAATTACATTGGAATATCTTTTCTCCTTTACTCATGTTATATTTGCTGATATCTTTATAAGCCCAGCACACTTCTGCATAACCACTCTGCTTGCTGTCTGGTAAGTTGCCATTGGTCAGTGAGTTGACCAGAGTATTCCCCATTTAGAAAAATACACTGTGATACGCATATAGTAATGTGCCAGTCTCTAAGATACTATTTTTATTTGTTTTCCTTTTTTTTTTTCTTTTGTTTGTTTATTTTTGAGAGAGAGTCTGCACTTGCGTGCCCGCACCAGTGGGGTAGGGGCAGAGAGGGGGCGGGGGGACAGAGGATCTGAAGCAGGCAGGGCTCAGACTCACGAACTATGAGATCATGACTTGAGCTGAAGTCAAGACGCTCAGCCTACTGAGCCACCTAGGTGCCCCTATTTCAGTTTTCTTAAAGCAATGTAATATTTTAAAAAATTATTTTTTTGAGAGGTAGTGAGACAGAGCATGAGTCTGAAGCAGGCTTCAGGCTCTGAGCTGTCAGCACAGAGCCCAACATAGGGCTCGAACTCACGAACCGTGAAATAATGACCTGAGTCGAAGCTGGACACTTAACCGACCGAGCCACCCAGGCGCCCCAACAATGTAACATTTTTAAATCTAAGGGGCAAATTAGGATTTTAGTAAGTAAGGAATTAATTTCTCCAGAGCCACAGTTTTTGAAGGTGGGAAAGAATGACACAGAGTTATACTAATAAGTATATTGTGATACTTCTTTCTAAATCTCAGCAGGTGGCCTTTAGTTCCAGGTAAACAAACATGAACTTAATAAATATATTTATATCTTATAAAAGATTTTTATCAGATCAGATACCTACAAAGATCAGGCTTTAATTATTTGAGAAAAACCAAGAAGGCCTTAGAACCAAATGGCTTACCTTCCTAAGTTATATTAAATGGTATACTACCAAATTGTAGTAATTCAAAAAACTAAACAAAAAACATGATAAATAACCAGAACAACGATACCCTGTTTAGAGGGGACCTTTGCAGGCCTTTGTAGTGGCAGATTCAGATATTAATTGGACATTGTGACATTTTCTGCTTTGGCCTCCAGTGATAATTTTTTTTTTCTTTTTTTCCCCTTCCTTCCTTCCTTCCTTTTTCCTTCTTTTCTTTCTTTCTTTCTTTCTTTCTTTCTTTCTTTCTTTCTTTCTTTTTCTTTCTTTCTTTTTTTCTTTCTTTCTACTGAGGCAGTGTGGTATATAGCATAGCTACCTGAAACACTTGGAAGGAAAGTGATGGGCAGGAGAGATATGAATGAGAACTTATTATTACCAAGCTGTGGATTCAGTTGGTTTTGATCAGGAAGAGACACACTGACCGAACTCACCTTCAGCTTAAAAATAGCACCACATACTCTGCCAGAAGGAAATTCATATGGGTTTATAATTTATTTGGTTTCTGCTGTGTACATCCCCATGGTGCATATTAGTTTTTAGTAATATTTTTTAAATCATAAATTTAAATCTACTTCATGCCCTCTTTAGTATACACTGGTGTAATGAAATAAGCACACTCTGAGATGTTTGCAGTGAGTAATAGTTTTAACTGGGGTCTGGGAAGAGGGGGAATGGGATAGGGTTTGGACTTGGGCTTTCACTGAGGTGGGAGGGATACTGTGGAGTACTGGTCACTTTGAGAGAAGCAACTTAGGAGAGTTTTGAGACTTTGGGGAAATTAGTGTGACAGAGGAGGCTAAAGGTGCGAGTGGTTAGGGGGCACAGTAGAGCATACGGGGGCCAAGGAAGGGCAGTGATGACTGAAGTGTAGGAAGAGAAACAAAGGGAGATAGGAAGACTGCCTGCTTTACAGATGTGTTACCTCTAGTATGATGGGTTGCTGTGTATCAGCAGTACCACGTTTGAGTTGCTAGGCTTGTTAAGGAGACAGGAGCCTTCAGCCTAACCATTTATAAAAGTTTAGACATCAACTCCGCGGTCTCATTCCACCCCTTTCACTCACATGAGAGATAGAGAAGAGGAGGAAGCAATAAACTAGCTATTTGTACCTGACAAAACTCAACCATTTTTCCTTCCTCCTTTTTGTCTCCCAATGTCAACCAACTGAAACCTATCTTTATCATCTCAGTTTTGAGTATGTGAGGTATTTTTGGTTGTTACTGCTGTTTTCTGTTTATGGAAGACTGTAGAATGGATTCCAAAGGTCTACTATTTGAATAATTTGAAAAGAGGTGCTCAAACATTTAGGGAAATTGACATTAAAGCACACTTTTCTTTATAAGGCTATCAACTAGGAGCAGATAGTAAGAGATTCTAGATAAAAGGATTTCCCCCCCCAGAAAAAGTTTTTTTTTTTAAACTAATTTTTGTCATTTGGATGTTTTCCTTCAACTCATTTATTTGAAAATCTTGCTTAGCCGACAGTCTTAAAATATCTTTGATTTGTTATTTACTCTTAAATAAAATACAGTAGTCTTTTAGATTATGTGTTTGTGATATAAAAAAGAATTTGTTAAGATTTTATGTCTCTATGATGCCTAAACTTGCTCTTTAAAAAGAAACTTTAATATATTTAAATAGAGTTTGTTGAATTATAAGTTTTTTATTATAACTTTTAAATGTAAATGGGCTCTTTTGTTTTAGAGAAATAAGAGTTTTAGTGATATGTTCTCCAATTCCTTTGCCTCTGACCTTTGCAGACTTCCAGGAACAAACAGGAACAAACCAAAACAAAAACAATAGGAAAAAAACATACACACGCACATGCGCACACCTGTGCACCAGTATGCACAATATTCAGAAAGTAAGAGGAACAAAGGAAAAATAAATCATATATGAGATAGGAGAAGAGACGAGGGAGACCTGCTTCTCTTCTGTAGAGCAGTGTAACTTGGTAATTCTTTTCTAGGAGGTCACTTCTAGTTCTCTTTCTCCTTTTGATGCTGTTTGGATGCCTTATCGTTTACCTTGTTTTTAAGCCAAGAGTACTGGCCAGTTTTCTCTGTGAAATAAATAGGTGTCTTTCAGAAGTTCTTTTTCAAAGAATATTAGTTGAACTTGCAACCTTTATTTAAAGGCTTTTCGCATTTTTCTACTCCTTGTAATAAATAGCATCCAATTAGTTGTTATATTGTCAGAATTTTGTGCATTTCCGCTGTGCTGTGTTTGTAATATGTACATTTATGTGTGTGTGTGTGTGTAATCTTTTTTTTATTTTAGATTATGTTTAATGAAGAGCTTGGGAATCCTTTTATCATAATTCACAGTATCTCATTGATGAACGCTGAAGAACATTCAATAACTACCTTACTTCTTCGAATAGAGAAAGAAGAATTGGATATGAAAGGAAGTGGATTCTACGTTTCTTTGGAGTGGGTCACTATCAGTAAGAAAAATAAAGGTAAAATGTAACTACAATGTGAATCCACAGGGGTTGGTGCCATTTAGTAGATTTTGAAATGCAAAGCTGTTCCTGTAAATGCTGTTGTTGCTGTGATTCTAATACCCCACATCTAGTGGGATGAATTCCTATAGATAATTTCTCCTCAGGTATATATTGTTATAGAAACAATAACTTGCGGGGCGCCTGGGTGGCTCAGTCGGTTAAGCGGCCGACTTCGGCTCAGGTCGTGATCTCGCGGTCCGTGAGTTCGAGCCCCGCGTCGGGCTCTGTGCTGACAGCTCGGAGCCTGGAGCCTGCTTCCGATTCTGTGTCTCCCTCTCTCTCTGCCCCTTCCCCCATTCGCGCTCTGTCTCTCTGCCTTTCAGAAATGAATAAATGTTAAAAAAAAAAAAAGAAAAGAAACAATAACTTCCACAGTCAGTTATGCCTTTTTGTATAAAAGGAGACATTCTTACATAATTTTGAAAGAACTTAAAGTGTATAATTTCAGTATATGCAAGACTGTACACATATATTCTAATGTGTATATGTATCACATACAAGGATTATATATATAATTAAATGTAAATTATAAATTGTAGAAAAGTCTTGACTCTTGGGCTGTTTGAAACTATCAGACTTCTAACTTGGACATTAGAAATTATTTTTCACTGTATTAATTAAGATTCCTTTAATGGTGTGGCCTTGTTCTTCACCAGTGCTTAGTTCTTACTATTGTTGAAAACTAAGGGAGCTTGTTTCCATGACTCTCTGCCCTTTTTCTAAGTTTTTATTAACTTACATAACTTACGGGCCTTAAATTACAGTTGACCCTTGAACAATAGGTTTAAATTGTGTAGTTTAAACTGTAGAGTTCAGGTCCATGTATACATGGATATTTTTTGATACAGGACATTACTGTAAATGTATTTTCTCTTCCGTATGAGTTCTTGAATAATCCTTTCTTTATTCTAGCTTACTTTATTTTTAAAAATACAGTATATAATATATATACAAAGTATATGTTAACTGACTGTTTTTGTTATCAGTAGATCTTCCAATCAACAGTAGGCTATTAGTAGTTAAGTTTTTGGGGAGTCAAAAGTTATATGCAGATTTTTGGCTGCATGGGGGATCTGTGTGGTTTTTTTTGTTTGTTTGTTTGTTTGTTTGTTTTTTAATGTTTGTTTTTGAGAGAGTGAGAGAAACTTTGAGGGGGAGAGAGAGAGGGAGACAAAGGATCAAAGCAGGTTGGGTGCTGACAGCAGAGAGCCTGATGTGGGCTCAAACTGAACCATGAGATCATGACCTGAACCAAAGGCAGACGCTTAACCAGTTGAGCCACCCAGCATCTCTCATGTCATTTCTTAAGGTTTCATTCTTTTCACCCCCTTAAGTATTATTTATATAATTGTTATTCTTTTCCTTTTTCTTTTTCAATGAATATAACAGCAGTGCTTTTCTAAACTGTGTTGAGTGGAACATTTGATAAACAATGTTTTGTAGTTAAATTGAAAATATGGGCATATAATAGTCCTATTTCACATTAAACATGTTGAAGATTCTAAAAATGTTGAGTAAAAAAAAAAAAAAAAAAGACAATTAAAGCAAGCATTTCCCAGCTCATTTAACCATGGAGTTCACTTGAAATCCACATGTTATTTTCTGTTGCACACATGTTGGGAAAAGCCACCCTGTAAACCGTGTAGTATCTAAGTCTGGGTGTTTGGAGTCCGGTAGGACTCTTTCCCTTACACGTACCTGTGCAGGAAGCATAGGAGTTTTTAGTTCATTCGTAAATTTACAAGTCTTTTCTTAAATATGTGTGAAATGAAGGTGAATGTAGGTGAAGATTTAGAGGAAAACAAGGACATACATTTAAAACAGATTGTATCATTATGTATAACACGTGACATTGGGTTACAGTTTTTGACTACTTATTGTGAAGCTTGTTAAAGTAGTACAGCTCACTCTAATAGAGTAACAGTGTAAGTAAAGGTAAGGGCACACACAAAACCAAACCTGTTTTCAAGAATAAATTCAGTTATTTTACCAGTAATTTTCATGATACAGTTAATTTTATATCTTTTCTTTATATCTCATATCTTAAATTTTATATCTTAAAATCAAGTATTGGGGCACCTGGGTGGCTCAGTTGGTTAACTGTCCTACTCTTGATTTCAGCTCAGGTCACGATATCACTATCATAATGATAGTTAATGAGTTTGAGCCCTGCATTGGTCTCTGTGCTGTCAGCGGGGAGCCTGCTTGAGATTCTTTCTCCCTCTCTCTCTCTGCCCCTCCCCCATGAGTATACATGCATGCTCTCTCTCTAAGTAAATAAACATTTTTTAAAAAATTAAGTGTTGGGGCACCGGGGTGGCTCAGTTGGTTAAGCGTCCGACTTTGGCTCAGGTCATGATCTCGTGGTTTGTGAGTTTGAGCCCCGTGTCGTGCTCTGTGCTAACAGCTCAGAGCCTGGAGCCTGCTTCAGATTCTGTGTCTCCCCCTCTCTCTGCCCCTCCCATGCTCATGCTCTGTCTCTCAATAATAAATAAATATTTAAAAAAATTAAAAAAAATTAAGTATCATTTATGCTTGATTCATTAGGCATACAGGTCTGAATCATTTCTACCATAAACGTTTCATTTTAAGGAAACCCCCTTAAGTAGCTAGAATGAGCAGAAAAATAGTCCACACCATACCTTTACTTTATCCTTCGTTTGTGGCTCTTTTGAGCAGATGCCTATCATGTACCTGCTGGGGAAGTAGAAAGGCTGTAGTAAAGGAAAAGGTAGATCATTCAGAAGCTGATATTTAGGTAAGTCAGTCACTTTAAAGTCTACAGCACTGGTATCCAATGGAAATTTCTGCAAAATGGACATGTTTTATGTGTGTGCCATTTAATACAGTAGCAGCTACCCATGTGTGGCTGTAGAACATTTGAAATGTGACTAATGTGACTGAGGAATTGAATTTTAAATTTTACTTAATTTTCGTTAAATAGCCACCATGGCCAGTAGCTACCACATTGGAAAGCACAATCTAGAGCAAATTTCACCAGAGCTGGTATTTTAAAGTAGGAGTGAATTTATAGAAAATTAGGTTATAAACTTTTTTAGCCCTATGAAAAGACTCTTGATAGCATGCCTTTTAATAGTACATTTAAAATACTTAATTTTAGGGGCGCCTGGGTCGCTCGGTTAAACGTCCAGCTTCGGCTCAGGTCATGATCTTCCTGTCCCTGAATTCAAGCCCCACCTGCACTGGGTTCTGTGCTGACATCTTAGAGCCTGGAGCCTGCTTGGGATTCTGTCTCCTTTGCCCTCTGCCCCTCCCGTGCTCGTGCTCTCTTTCTCTCTCAAAAATAAATAAATGTTAAAAAAAATACTTAATTTTAATTAAAATTAATATACAAATATTTTCAGGATATTTTATAATATAGTGTTTTATTTATAATTTTTTGTTCTAAAATACTTTCTTTTTTTACAGACAATAAAAAATATGAAATCATTAAGCGTGATACTCTCCGTGGAAAGTCAGTGCCGCATTATGCCGCTATTGAGCCTGATGGGAAAGGTCTGATGATTGTCTCCTACAAGTCCTTCACATTTGTACATGTTGGTCAAGATCTTGAAGAAAATAAGAATGAGAACTTGTCTGAGAAAATCAAAGGTAATTTTAGTGTTCATCTTCATAGAGCTCATGTGTGTTTATGTACATTTATGTCTGGTTTGTCTTACTGGTTAGGTTATGGGTTCTACCAGGACTAGATAGAGGCTTAATTTTCTTTTGTATTTCCCAGAATTGTCTTTTGTAAAATGTGCTACCTAAATAGTGTGAATTGTTTTAATCAGTAATTTCATAATTACCAAAAATGTTTTTAAAAAATTATGCCTTTATGAGATGTTTAGTAAATACTTATTAAATGAATAAATAATGTCTGTTTGTTATTGGTGTTTGTGAAGCTAGCATATTAGTATTGAATATATTAATCTTTTAAAATAAGCTAAACTGTGTTGATTATAGGTATATACTAGTGTACGTGTTCTGAATTTTTAGTACTAAGCTTTAAAAAAAAGTTCTTGAGGGCCTAATTGTTAAGTTTTTCCAATGTTAAATGAATAAATGGATGAAGTTAATGTTTTAGAATGAAGACAGTAACAAAGTCTTTAAAATTTATATTTACATAGGAAGAATACTCTTACATTCAAGAGAATATCCCCCTGTAATCATTTCTATTCATAATTCTGATGTTTACAACCAGAGAATAGTATATTTTACTTGAGATTTTCGCAATATTTTCAATTATACATAATTAATCTTTGAATGTCCCTTTTTTGTTAATTATATAAAATAAAAATTAGTTTCACTATATTTATTTAGAACTTTCTAAAGAAAAAAATTCTTTGAAAAGTATTTGAAAACAGGGATGCCTGGGTGGCTCAGTTGGTTGGGCATCTGACTTTGGCTCAGGTCATGATGTCAGGGCGCGTGAGTTCGAGCCCCATGTCAGGCTCTGTGCTGACAGCTCAGAGCCTGGAGCCTGCTTCAGATACTGTGTCTCCCTCTCTTTCTGCCCTCCCCCACTCATGCCTGTCTCTCTCTCAAAAATAAATAAACAGACAAAAAAAGAAGAAAAGTATTTGAAAACATTAATGTAATAAATATTTTAAAAATATTTTCCACAGGTTCATAAATGATATGCACCTTTGAATAAGAGAGTTGTGCTTTGATGGCCTTTTATTTAGCCTTTTAACAACTTGGTTTCCCATGTGATGTATTTTAATGTTAGATTATCTCTAAGATCCCTCTCTGAATAAGTTCTACCCTGTCTTAATTATACTGTTAAACTTTTCTAGAGCTTAGCCAAAACAGCTATTCATATCTCTAGACCACATGCCCCTTAGAACTCTTGGTGAGCAATTGCAAAGGAAATGAAAGAATGCCCTAATCTCTGGAAACATTCTGCCTAGTACCTGAAACTATGTGGTTCCAAGACAGATTGTAGCGTAGGAGGGATACAACATCTGTTTAAATCATAACTATCAGTTCAGGTGTTGTTTTTCTTGTTGACATCTCACATTATATTTTGATTTCCTTCTGAATCCATTAACGTCTTTCCTTCCCTTTTAGTGTGAACCTCAAATCCCCTGTATTTTTCTGTGTACCTTGTAATAAACACACTTTACCTATAAAGGAGAAATGTAATTTTTAAAAAATTATGGATAGTTTGTCAATTATAGCATGCTTTCTTTTAAGTAATCATCTGAGAATATATATGGGTTTCATTTTCTATAAACCTCAAGAAGACTGATATTGTCTGTTGCCAATTTGGTGTTGTCATAATGATATAAGTAAGAGCATTTTCTTAGAAAGACTTAAAACAATTTCCAAAGCATAGGCACTTAGCAACCAACAATTGAAAAAATTATTTAGTTGTTCGTATAACTTTTAGTGGAGAGAAGCTTAAAAAATTCTGGCTTTCCATTTAGTCTATTTCCATGGACTTTAAGTTTTACTAGAAGCTCATGTGATTTTGCAGACTCCTCCCCTTTCCATATCTGGCAGAAGTTGCCCACTGAATCATTGTTACATATAAACTGCCTCGTTAACTTTTGTGGTGGACAGAAAATTGAGTAAAACAGGTAACTTGCCTTAAGGAGCTTATAGTTATCAATCTTTTAAGCTGTAGTTCAAACTTTCTCAGTGAATTTATACTAAAAGTACTTTTAAAGAGATAACAGAGAAGATCTAAGAGCCTGCTTAAAGGAATATGATGCAAGTTAGAAATTAATCCAAAGTAACAATTTTATCCTGAAAATTTATGCATTTTTTATGCTTATTCCTATAGTATCATGCTTGTTAAATTTTATTTAACATCAAATAGAAGTGACCCTTTAAGAAGATACATCACACTTACTATTATATCTTTGAGCATAGCTAGTACTTACAAAGTTTTTACACAAAACAGCACAAAAATAAAAAGAATGATACCCCCCTCAGAAAAGAATAATAACCTGAATTTACTGAGAGTTTATAATATATGTAATAACAGGATTGATATTAAATATTTTATATGCATTAACTCATTTAAATTTTAACAGTTCTGTGAGATAATGTCATATTTTGTTATTTTACAGATTAGGAAAAAGAGGGTAGTAGATAAAGTTGCATACCAAGATTAATAAGTGGTTGAGCCAAGATTCAAGACCTAGGACTAGTCAACTCTGGAGTACTAGTTACTAACCACTATGTTATATTCCTTTCTGATGAGTGTGTGGACAGATTAATGTTTATGGATATCATTAAGCAAATAATTATTTATTTCTTAGCAAATATTTATTCTTTTTGCATTTAAGCCCTATTTTCTTATTTCATCCTATGGGTATTTCAACCTGTAGCATGATGAGTTTAAAGCTTTTTCTAAGAGAAGCCAAGGAGATCAAGAAGGAGGTGAAGGGAGGATACTTTTATTGGGAACTTGGACAAAATACACTGGCAGCCGTTGAATTCCCTGTGAAATTGCTTTCATGCACAACGTTGCAGAGTAGAATTTATAAATATATCTTTTATTTTTATGTGGGTATGTATCTCACCAAATAATAGTTGTCTTCTGTATCACAGAGTTACATTGTTAGGGCAAATCAAAGCAATGGTGAAAGTTTCAGACAGTGGTTTATGACATATTTGTTACTCCTTTGAAGTAGGAATCTGCTGTGTGTGTAAAGGGAAGAGAAAGGAGGAAGAAAAGGGGAAACTGGGAGGCAGGGGGAGAATGAATGGGGATAAAGGATTGCTGTCATTAGTATTTTATGAGTGCTTATGTCTTGCAGCATTAGGTAAGCCTGGAAGAGGAAATGTCAAGTGCAGTTGTTATAACTCTGAAAATTCCCCCAAAAGATCTGTGTGTGTTTGTTTATAGTTACTTTGTTTTGTAAGAAGATCACTAGAAATTATGCTAAGATTCCTTTAGATAGGTGTTCTTTTTTGTGCTCCAGTGTCTCATTTTGTGTGTTCTGGTCTCCACTTTTTTATTACATGATGTATTTTTCTTTTCCCAATAGAACCTCTGTATTACTGGCAACAGACTGAAGATGATTTGACTGTAACAATACAACTTCCAGAAGGCAGTTCTAAGGAGGACATTCAAGTACAGTTTTTGCCTGATCACATCAACATTGTGCTGAAGGGTCAGAGGTTTTTGGAAGGAAATCTCTATTCATCTATTGATCAAGACAGCAGTACATGGATGATTAAAGATAATAGGTATACAGATAGAGTTGTATTTATATTTAAATTTTTTTTTTTCTTTTTTTCTTATCCGTTCTACAGTGGTTACACCAAAGTTGACTACTACTACAATAGGTCTGTCTGTATTGCTGATTCTTTCTTAAGACAGATTAAAAATGGAATTACTGTATCAAAATACATGATTATCATTAAGATTAAAAATGCTAGTAAAGTTATAGTTTGTATTCTATGGTAGAGTTTTTATTATCAGCTCTGGAAAAATAATGACAGTAGTAACAGTAATAATGGATAAAAATGATTATTTGTTTTGATTAATACTCTAAAATTTTTTAAGAAAAAAATCTCTTTTTATTGACTTCAATTTGCCAACTAGATAATACATTCCCATTCTTTAAATTTTAATATACATGAAAGGGTACACAGTGTGAAGGCTCCCTCCAGCCCAGACCCTCCAGCCATCCTTCCCCTCATGCCCATAACCACTGTTCATAGTTTTCCTTCTACAGGTATTTTATGCATATTCAAGCAGATATATGTCTGTTTTTTGAACAAAAAAGGTTTTAAAACATAACTATACATAGTTTTACAGCTTGCTTTTGTTGACTTTCAATAGCAAATCTTGAAGAAGTTTCTATAATGTATATATAATGATTTATTTTATTCTCCTTTATGGCTATTTATGATATTTTACTTTGTCACCCACAATGGTCCTTTATTCGATATTTTGACTGCAGTGTTTTGCTACAGTGAATAGCTTTCATGTGTATATAAAAGAATTTCATGTGTGCAGGAATATATATGGAGGACTCCTACAAGTGGAGTCAATATTTCTTTGAAAATTATAGAGAATATTTTTTTAATGTAAGTTAGCCGTGTACATTTTTTTGTAATTGTGTGTGCAGGACACAAGAGAAATAGATGATATGGTCAACTTATCCAAACAGAACTTTTCAGTACAGCAAAACTGAGAATTTCTTCTCTTCTAAAAAAACCATTAAGAAAACAGAACCAGGCCATGGACTGGGAAAAAAATATTTTCATTATGCATATAAAACAAAGGAATTGCATTCTCTCTATATAAGAAACCTTGTTAGAAATTTATAATTAAAAGATAACCCAATTTTAAATATGGTCGAATGATTTGAATTGACGTATCATGATAGATGATATTTGAATAGCTAGTTAAGCATATGAAAAAATAGAGGGAAAGGCACATTAAAGCTAGATGAGACACCAGTGCATGGCTAAAACTAGACAGCTTATGGTATCAAATGTTGACAAGAATGTGGATCACCAGCCTCTTGTACATTGCTGGTGGGAGGGAAAAATGATAGTCACTTTGGCAAACTGTTTAGCAGTTTCTTAGGCTAAGCATGTATATACCCACTTAGTAACCCAGAAATTCTACTAGATATTAGTACTCAGTAGTACACAATAGAATGCTACTCTGCGATACAAGAGAATGGTGTGATAAACACAGCAGTATGAATGAATCTCAGAAACATGCAGAGTGAAAGAAGCCAGAGACAAAAAATGTGCATACAGTGTGAGTCCAAACATATGGAGTTGGCAAACTGGCAAAACCATCTCTGGTGATACAAATCAAGACAGTGGTTACCTCTAGGGTGTAGGGGGACTGACTAGAAAAGGGACACAAGGGAACTTTCTGGATGATTGAATAGCTTCCTTGGGTTATAAGGGTATATGCATTTGTGAAATTCCATGAATTCTATACTTCAAATCTGAATTTAGTCTGTAAAAACCTCAGTGAAAGGAATATGCAGAAAAATAGGTAAAGATTAAGTTTCTTATAAAACTATAACCCTTTGCTCCTACTTTTTTGCCCCTTTGTAAATCTTTCATTATAGATTGTTAGTAATTATTACATTCTGTGATGGGTTAATAGATGGTTTTGGGCACTTAATTTAAGAAATGGTCAGATTTGGGGGCGCCTGGGTGGCTCAGTCGGTTAAGCGTCCGACTTTGGCTCAGGTCATGATCTCACGGTTCGTGAGTTCAAGCCCCCCGTCAGGCTCTGTGCTGATGGCTCAGAGCCTGGAGCCTGTTTCAGATTCTGTGTCTCCCTCTCTCTCTGAACCTCCCCCATTCATGCTCCATCTCTGTCTCAAAAATAAATAAACGTTTAAAAAAAAAATTAAAAAAAAAGAAATGGTCAGATTTGGTCAGAAGTGGGTTAAAATTAGTTATTTTTACTTTAAATATAATTTTCAATTTGTAATATAGGACCCATATGAGTCTTTGATTTGAGTCTAAATATTGGAAGTCTGAGAAATAGGTATCTAGTTCAAAAAATTTGAAGCTATATGCTTTTATATCCTGAATTCGTTTTATTGATGGGGAAATTTGGCAACTTTTCTTTTTTAATGTGGTAAGATAAATACATTCATGAGTAAATGATGTTGTTTATAATTTTTTGAGAATTATTGAACTAAGAATCCAATATTCAGTGAATTCAACAAAAAAAGAATAATGATTTCCATGAATCTGATGCTTTGTCTTTCTCTCTTTTTGGATGGATTTTTTTTTAACTGTTCTAATAATTCTTGCTAACCAGTTTTAATCATGGTATATTTAAATAATCACTGCAGTCCTTCCACATTTTTCATAATCACTCCTGCAAATGTTTACAAAAATATTTTTATTGTAATTCTCAGGAAAGTATTACTGTTTCAGAGGGAGAGTGAAAGATCTGAGCTAGATTAAAGTCTAATCTCATGGACATGATAGTTTTTGACAATCTCACCTTTCAAGGTGATAAAAGTGGTTTCTAGAGTCCTGACCAATACTCAGTTATACCAATTGAATAAATACCTGATTTTGTTAACAGTTTATCCATTTACCTGGATAAAGAAGATGTGGAAAAGGACACCCAGATGAGAAGTACCCTGGAATCTAATGTGTCCACTAATCACCGTCTGACTATAGCTAGGTTACCACAGTAAAACACATGGTTTTTGGTTCATTCTTCATGAACTTTGGCATACTAACACACTGAGTTCGTAACAGAATCTGATAAAATTACTCTTTATTTAAAAACTTTTTTTTTTTTTTTTATTTTGAGAGAAGGGGAGAATCCCGCACAGGCTCCACGCTCAGTGCAAAGCCTGATATGGGGCTTAATCCCATGACCTGAGCTGAATTTGAGTCAGACGCTCAACTGAACTACCCAGACATCCCTATTTTTATTTTTTATTGAAGTATAATTAACATACGCTGTTATATCGGTTCCAGGTGTTCAGTATAATAATTCAACAACTTTATACTTTACTCAGTGCTCATCATGATAAGTGTACCCTTAATTCCCTTTACACTTTTTAATATACTTTAAAAGCTTAGTTATGTGAATGGTTCTTTAAGAAACATTTTATATTCTACTTAAACATATTTTATGTGCATGAGAGAGATTGAGGGTAGCATTTCTAAATTGGCAAAGCAGCTATAACATACTGTTAAAGTAGGTCATCAAACAGTAACTTAGCAAAGGTTTAGAATAGCTGGACCTCACACAAATAGTTTCAGCATTTAATACATGAGCATAAACCTGTGTTGTTTTCCCATTAAATTTGAGGTACTTGATTACTATTTTACATTACAAAGGATAATTACAGTGATGTGTAGGTGGGGTCATTGGTAAAAACATGATTTTCTGTGCTTGATTAAATTATTCATATTTCTCATTTTCAAATGGTTAATGTTCCTTCTCACTTTGGAAGGATTTGTTAACTAGTCTGTAGGTTATTAATGTATGGGGTTATATGTTCTTTTTGGCTGGATGGTAGGACATGATCTTAATTTTAAAATGTAGAAATGCAGTTGTGCTTAAAGGATTGCATTGATTAGGCGTGCAAACTTATGATGGTTCAGAAATTCTCTATAACTGACATTGTGTGAACTGTTTTTAACTTCTTTAGGTAGCAGCTGACTAAAACAGTATTTATACATTCTGGTCATGGTAAAATTTCCTTAATATTTACATGTATTTATTCAGAGAGGCAGAATAGTGCAGTAGTGAAGAGCATTGACTTGGAGCCACACTGCTTTACTAACTCATGACCTTGGCAAGTTACTTAACCTCTAAGTGCTTTTCTTTTCTTACTTTGTAAAATGAAGATGAAAATAGTACTTACTCTATTTGGTTGTGGTGAGCAATCAGTGAGTTAAAACATGTAAAGTGCTTAAGACAGCACCTGGCATATGGGAAGCATTAGATAAGTATGAGTTGCTGTCGCGATTATTATCTTCATCATCATCATCCTTTTCAAGATTAGCTCTCTTTTAGAGAATAGATTATGATGGTAATTTTTAATGCTAATGATAGGAACTCATTACATAGAAAAGATGTTTTGCGTCGTCTCAAAATAAGTAGTTTCAGAAAAAGTTAAAAGTGCTGTAATTAATTCATGAGGTGAAGATAATAACAGCCTTGAAAAATAATTGATAAGTTTGCATGTTCTATTTGATAATTATGATTATAGTTATTATTGTGTCCTTGCAATTATTTCCTTGCAGTTGTGTTCCAGGGCATGGGTTAGTATGGCACACGTGTACCAAAGGTGGCACATGGGAAGGGTTGCTTTCCTATGGGACAGCTACCACCACCCCACTTTTCTCTGTATTCTAGCAACGGCTGCGCCTAAAGCAGCTTATTACTTGAATTTCTCTTCCTATTCAAGAGGCACATGGGGCAACTCCCTGTGCTCCTATGTCCATGGTCTGCCCCGGCTCAGCTCTCATTCTCTTTCCTGCCACATGAAACCTTAATCTCAGTATTCCGTGATAGGCCCCTTTTAGTGTATTTGGAATTTGTTCAGTGGCTTAAATGTACAGAATTAGATTTTCACTTGATACAGACCACATTAACAACTTTTTTCTTATGTTACCAAATTTAATTATTTTATAATTTCTACTTTCTTTTCAATTCATTAAAATCTGTATTTTAAGAATTGATATTTGTGCTGATCTAACCTGCCTGATGTTTACATTAATATATATTATGGCTACTAGTTTAGGAAAATGAAGCTAATTATTGGCTTCATGCATAAAGAAGTACCTTTAGTTATAGTCAATTAATTTCACGTGCCCTCCCCAACCACCATCCTCGTTACCACCATTCCCTAGTAAAATATCTCAGAATCTTGGTGCCTGCATTTCTGTCTCTTAAGTTCAGTAATACACTGCATACCTGGACTACAACAGTATTTTCTAGGTGGTCTTACTCTTGCCAATCACTCTTCTCATCAAGTCATGTGGCATACCATTTCCAGTGGTACTTTCTTGATTGTTTAGTAAGTATAAATGATTACCCTTGGATTATAGATTTTCCATCATATGCAATACCAAAATGAACACAAGTTTTGGTATCTTCTGGACACCAGGGTGGGTAGATTCAATGGAAGATTCTTCTGGTTGGTGTTGGTTATATAATTTGTATAGTTGGTTAATGTAACATTAAGCATGTTACAAGTAACTTCTTTTAATTTCTAGCTTGGAGATTTTCTTGATTAAAAAGAATGAAGGACTAACATGGCCAGAGCTAGTGGTTGGTGATAAACAAGGAAAGTTTATAAGAGACTCAGCCCAGTGTGCTGCAATAGCTGAACGTTTGATGCATTTGACCTCTGAAGAACTGGTAAGCAATTGTAATAGTAGGGTGACTTTCCAAAGGCCCGGAAGTATGTTATGTGAGGGTTGTGCCATGTTTTTCAAACATTATTTTACATTTACTAATGTTAGAGACACAGATGAGGCACAGACTGGTGTTTGAATGTAGGTTAAAATTCTAATATTCATTCCTTACACTATGTGAATACATATCTGTGTGTGTGGGATTGCTGTATAAGGTGGATGTGCATGTGTATATTTATATATATGTATACACACACATAGATACATATATATTCTCCTTTAGAAGAATCAGACCGATATTGGCAGGGACAAAATTAGGATTTTACTGTATACCTATGCCAATAATCTTCTTGTCATCGTAAAATTTTCTAGGTTATCTTAGGATATCACAGGGGTATATATATACTACAATTAATTATGATTGACAAAATAATTCATTGTAATGATTACAGTGATAATACACTACTCATTCAACTGTGACATTTTGTTGAAAATGTTCCAATCTGATAACTTTTAAGATAATGTTAAAATTTTGAATAAAGCAGGGGTGCCTGGGTGGCTCAGTTGGTTAAGTGTCCAACTTCAGCTCAGGTCATGATCTCATGGTTCGTGGGTTCAAGCCCCGTGTGGGCTTTGTGCTGACAGCTCAGAGCCTGGAGCCTGCTTCAGATTCTGTGTCTTCCTCTCTCCTCCTCTCCCCTGCTCGTGCTCTTTCTCTGTCTCAAAAATAAACATTAAATTTTTTTTTTTAATTGAATAAAACATTATACCAGAATTTCAGTTATATGTTTATTCACCAAAAATTATATCAGCACATGTACAATGTCTGACTTATTGCCATTTGGAGTTAGAGTGATGAGGAAAAAACTGTTAGGAGGTAGTTTATACTATAGGGTTAATTATATCGTAAAGTAGAAAGGAAATTAGAATATTGAAAGTAAATGTCTCTGTCAAAAGAAAACATGGCCAAAATGGAAAAACCAAGTTTCATGTCTGCCAGCAATAGTTAAAAATTTCAGGGGGCACCTGGGTGGCTCAGTCAGTTGAGTGCTCTACTTCGGCTCAGGTCATGATCTTACGGTTCTTGAGTTCAAGCCCCACATCAGGCTCACTGCTGTCACCACAGAGCCTGCTTCAGATCCTTAGCCCCCCCCCCCCCCCCCCCCAGCCATTTGTACTCTCTCAAAAGTAAAAAATGTTGAAAAAAAAAATTTCAGGATCACTGGAAAGCATTTGTAAGACTGTGAAACTTTGATCTAGCCCTGGTGTTAAAACAAGCCCATGCAGACTGCATTGCCCTATGTTCATTCATTCAGCAAGTATTTTTTGTGATAGGGCTCTGGGATATAATCATATAGTTACAGTAGTGGGGTTTGTTATGATATTGTAGATTATTGCTGCTAACTGCCTTTTAAACTTGATTATTTCAAGTGAATATTGGTATATATGAGTAAGTTATTTATGTCTGAACACCAGTGTATTTGGGAAAAACATAGAATCTTGTTATCTGCAGCTGAAGGCTGTCTTGCATGTTTCAAATCTTCATACTTTTTGTTATCTTTCTGCATTGGTTAGAACCTTTAATCCATTGTAAAATAGAAATGGTGAATAGTGAAAGCAGACATTCTTGCCTTATTTGTAAGCTTGGAAAAATGAATATTTCACTGTTAAGTATGGATTATTTTTGTCGTGTTGAGGACATTTTCTTCTATTATACTGAGTTTTTATCATGAAAGGCCATATAGAATTTTGTCAAATACACTTCATTTGTGGTGTAAACCTTACTTGGTCATGATGTATAATCCCTTTTAGGTATTACCAGTTTGGGTTTGCTAATATGTTATTGAGGAGTTTTGCATCTATATTTGTGAGGAATATTGGCCTGTAGTCTTTGTTTTTTCTTTTTACTGTCGTTATTCAGTTTTGGTATCTGGGTAATGCTGATGTCAAATGAAAAGGGAAGTGTTTCCTGCTTGTTCTGTTTCTGGAAGAGATTGTGTAGAGTTGGCATTATTTCTTTATAGAATTTTCCAGTGAAACTGTCTGGACTGGAGTTTTCTTTTTTGGAAGTTTTTAACCATGAATTTAATTTCTTTAATAAATACAGGATTATACTGGGCATCTATTTCCTTTGGCTTTTTTTCAGTTTCCAGTTTCATTTGTTATTACATTGATTATTTTCTCCTTTTTGCTTACTTTGGATTTATTTTGCTCTATTTTTAAAAGTGAAAGTTTAGATGATTGATTTTTTTTAACCTACTTTTCTGTTGAAAGCATTTAATGCTATATACTTTATTCCAAACACTACTTGACCTACCTCCTCCAAAATTTCAGCCTGTCTTCTTAATCCCATTAAGGATGATTTGATTTGGTGCTGTATTTCAGTATTTTATGTGGCTGATATTTATTCCTTGCTTGTTCTTTCTTCCAAGGCAGAACTTTTCATGAATCTCAACTGAAAGTCTAGGATGTTTACCAGGGCTTATCCGGTGTGGGCTCTGATCTCTAAATTTTGTCTCCCAAGTACTTTATTAATATCAGCACTCAGCTTTTGAGCCCCTTGCCTGCTTCTTTCCACTTGTCTTTTCCAGCACAGCTTGAAAATCAGTAAATGCCTAAAGACAAGTAGCAGAATCTTGGGTTCTCTTCTCTGCTGTTCCCCTTTCTCTGTAAACTTGTCCTGTTAAATTCTGGCTGCCTTGATAGTACTGAACTTTTTTTTTTTTTTTGAACATTTTATTTATTTTTGAGAGACAGCAGGGGTGGGGGAGAGAGAGACAGAGACAGAATCTGAAGCAGGCTCCAGGCTCTGAGCTGTCAGCACAGAGCCTAATACAGGGCTTGAACCCAGAAACCGTGAGATCATGACCTGAGCCGAAGTCGGATACTTAACTGAACCATCCAGGCGCCCTGATAGTCCTGAACTTTTCATTTTTGTCCTCTTATCTTTAACATATAGTTAATGGAAAAGGGAAAGGAGGGAGGAGTGCAGAGGGTGCTTTCTCTATGCTACTGGACATATATATATTTTTGAATCGCTGAAAAAATGGCCCCAGCTAATTGCTGATATTGCCTTCCCAGCCAATCATAGCAACCAGACTTGTTTCCATTGATATTTAGGCTGACTAAACTAGGTGGCTCCAAATCCCAGGTGGACATGGACAAGGTTCATCTTCTATCACTTCTATAACTCCAGAGATTTAGTTTCAGAGATTTTCTCAGGTCATTTCATCAAGTTTTCAATAACATGACTGCATTTTGGCAAACGAGGTGTGTGGACATTTGGTCAGTTGTAGAATTATGGTTCTGTTACATACATGTGTATACATAATTTCATAATGCATGTATATGTGCAATTTATCACTTCAGCATTGTGATCCTTGGACTCTGTGAGGGATATAAGGCCAGAGAGTGCTTCTTGCATTTAAGCAATGGAACATATTAAAAGTTCCTTACGTTTATCTCTACTTTTGGCTTATTATTAGCTACACCTTTGTTTTTGTATTAGTGTGTATTTAGTGGTTGTTCTAGAGTTTACACCATACATCTTTAACTCATCACCGTCTTTCTTCAAAAATTATTACATCATTTCACTGTAACTAAAGAGCTTCACAATAGATTTCCATTTCTTCATCCTTTCTATTATTCTCATCAGACATTTTATTTTTACATGTTGTAAACTCAATAACATTATTATTTCAACTTTAATCAGTCAGTTCTTTTTTAAAGAGATTAAAATATGGGGGGGGGGTCTTACATTGGCCCACATATTACACATTTCCTCTGTTCTACATTTCTTTATGTTGATTCATATTTCCATCTGTTGTCATTTTTTTCCTGGCTGAACAGTGTCCTTTAGCATTTCTTGTAGTGTAGGTTTACTGAGTAAATTTTCTCAGCTTTTGTTTGCTGTAAAAATACTTAGGTTGTCGTCCTTTTTAAATATTTTTGGTAAGTATATAAGTCGATGTCGATAGGATTTTTCCCCCTTTCAGAACTTCTGTTATACTCCATTGTTTTCTGGCTTGCATAGTTTCTGATGAGAAGTTGGCTGTCATTTGTATCTTTGTTCCTCTGTTCATAATGTGTTTTCTCCTCTCCTCACTACTTTTAAGATATTCTCTTTATTAGTAGTTTGCAGCAATTTCATTATAATGTGATTTGCAGTGGGTTTTTTAGATGTTTCTTTGACCTTCTTCAATTTATAGAGTTACAGTTTTCATCATTTAATGACCATTTCTTCAATTTTGTTTTTCCATTCTTCGTGCCCTCTTCTAGTTACCCATGTGTTAGACCATTTGATATTTGTTCCACAGGTCATTGCAGTTGTGTTTTTATTTTTTGTCCTCTCTGTGTTTCATTTTAGATAGACTCTCTTGCTGTGTTTCAAGCTCACAGGTCTTCTGCCGTGTCTAATTAGCTGTCAATCCCATCTTTTTTTGCTTTCCACTTCAGATATTATATTCTCATATTTACAGTTCAGTTTGGTTCTTTTTATATATCTTCCGTACCTCTCTCAACATATATGTATTTTTCTGTACATCCTTGATTTTGTAATAACTGTTTTAATGTCTTTGTGGTGATTTCATCATTCTGTCATTTCTGGGTTTTGTTGATTAGGATTTATCAGTCATGGGTCTGAAATTTAGTTTTTAATTACTGTTGTAATCTTGATATTTTAAGTATGAAGAAACCCATTCTCTTATTGTTGATGGTTTGTTTATTTTGTTTTCTGGTCTAAGAATCCAAATCCAGATAAAGAAAAACCTCCTTGTAATGCTCAAGAGTTAGAAGAATGTGATATTTTCTTTGAAGAGAGCTCCAGTTTATGCAGATTCGATGGCATTACATTAAAAACTACTCATGTGGTAAGTTTTTGATCATCACATTTCTAAAAATTTATGAATAAGTACAAGTTATAGGAGATAATAATTAACTGGCCACACATATAATTTGCAAACCTGGCTTGACTGCAAAGCTGAACAGCAAAGTAAATGACAAGAAAACCCTTGAACTTTTTGTTTGATCTTTACGAATTGGTGTGCAAGATACAGGATTTTTAGTCTGTTTTTGTTTTTGGTTTGTTTTTTACTGTTGACTGTTTTATAATATTTGGTGTTTGGGGTTGGGTGGCTATCATCTAAAACTCATTACTTCATGAAGTGGCAGTTTATATCACCATCCCTAATGAAACACTGTTGCCTTATTTTGGTACTGTTGCATATTTGATATCTTGTGGTAAGCTTTTTTCTGTTTAGGTTTTTATATGTGGTTACAACTAATTTATAACCTAATTTTTTCATTTGAAATTATGACATATTTCTTTATGTTCTCACCTGGTTTAACAGCTAGGTAATACTATACAATGTTATTGTTGGTGTTCATGTGTGTATGTATATGTAGTGGTTGTCCTAGAGATTATAGCATGTATCTTCAGTAAATTTTTTCCAATTGCATTATTTATATGCTATTTTTTAAGAATCCCTTCTTTATGTAAAGCCATTTCTGTATTCAGGGGTTTTATCGAATAGAGTTACAGAAGTCAAATTAATGAGTCCTGGACTAAGACTCTGACAAGTCAATTTCCACTGTATATTCTCATTAATAATGTTTGCAGTTATTACCTATTTCACTGCATCTTTACCTGTCCTTTCGTTTTTATGTTTGATCTTTACTAATTGGTGTGCAAGATACAGGATTTTTAGTCTGGTTTTTTTGCTGTTGACTGTTGACTATTTCATGATACTACCTTTGACTATTTCTTTTGTGAAGAATTTTTTCATTTATTTATTTTGGTGTTTCTGACTGACTTGTGTGACCTTACTTCTTCATAAAATGTGTTCCTAAAGAGCATGCATGATAGATTTCTCTTATAAGTAGGTTCTGTCATCAGAAAGTTAAGAAATGTACATATAATCCCTCATTGTACCATAGTTTTTAGAGACAATGTTTGATAAAACATTTCCAGCATTTTGCACATACTCAAACTGTTTAGTCACAGTTCAGTGTTAATTGCTGGTTTAACTCCAATGATTTGCTGTTTGTATATATTGCAAGATGACACCAATGATATGCTGTTTGTATATATTGCAAGATGACCACCATAATAAGTCTAGTTAAATTTTCTCACCATACATACCTATAAATTCTTCTCATATAATGAGAACTTTTAAGGTCTACTCTGTTAACAATTTCATATATTAAGTACAGTATTAACTAATAGTCATCATGCTATAAATTATAGTCCCCTATACTTATTTATAATAAATGGAAGATTATACCTTTGACACCCTTAATCCATCCCCCAGCCACCATCAGATATGAGATATAGAGGAAGGGAGAGAGAATCTTAAGCAGGTTTCGTGCCCATCATGGAGCCCAACATGGGGGTCGGTCTCATGACCATGAAATCATGACCTGACCCAAAATCAAGAGTTGTACACTTAACCAGCTGAGCCACACAGGAACCCCTGATTTACGTTTCTTGATGCTTACTGTTGTTGAGCACCTTTTCATATATGTACAAGTTGATCATATTTAGGTCTTCTTTGGAAAAAGGTCTGTTTAGTTTCTCTAATCATTTTTTTTTAATTGCATTATTTTTTGCTATTTAGTTACAGGAGTTCTTTATAAATTTTGGATGTTAAGCCCTTATCCAGATATATAATTTACAAATATTTTTTTCCCATTCAATAGGTTGCGTTTTCATTTTGTTGACCATTTCCTTTGCTGTTAAGATTTTTAGTTTGAAATAGTCCCACTTGTTACTTTTGCTTCTGTTGCTTTTGCTCCACAATATCATTGCCAAGACTGAGGTCAAGAAGCTCACGGGCTCTGTTTTGTTCTAGGAATTTCAGGCCTTATGTTCAACTTTTTAATCCATTTGAGTGTGTTTTTGTGTATGATGTAAAGATAGTGGTCCAGTTTTCTTTTTTTGCATGTGGCTATCCAGTTTTCCCAAAACCATTTGTTGAAAAGACTGTCCTTTCCCCATTGTATATTCTTGGCTCCTTTATCATAAATTGACCATGTATGGATAGGTTTACTTCTGGGCTCTCTGTTCCTTTGGACTCTGTGTCTATTTCTTATTTTTTACTTTTTTAAATATTTACTTATTTTGGGGGGGGGGAGAGAATGAGCAGGGGAGGGGCAGAGAGAGAGGGAGAGAGAGAATCTGAAGCAGGCTCTGTACTATGCAGGGCTCAATCCCACAAACCATGAGATCATGACCTGAGCCAAAATCAAAAGTCATATGCTTAACTGTCTGAGCCACCCAGGTGCCCCAGGACTCTGTGTCTATTTTTATACCAGTACTATACTGTTTTGATTACTATAGCTTTGTAGTATAGTTTGAACTTAGGAAACATTTTTTAAGATTGCTTTGGCTATTTGGGATATTTTCTGGTTCCACACAAATTTTTGGATTTTGTTCTGTTTCTTGGAAAAGTGCCATTTAGAATTTTGATAGTTTTATTGAATCTGTAGATTGCTTTGGTAATATGGACATTTTAACAATTTTTTCCAATAAGTAAATGTGGAATATCTTCCCATTTATTTTTGTCTTCAGTTTCTTTCATTGGAGTTTTAACAGTTTTCAGTTTAGAAGTTATTCACCTTCTTGGTTAAATTTATCCCTATTTTATTCTGTTTGATGAAATTGTTAATGAGATTGTTTTGTTGATTTCTCTTTCCAGCAGTATGTATGTATACTGTATGTATGTAACTGATATATAGAAACACAACAGCATTTTGTGTATTGCCTTTATATCCTGCAACTTTACTGAATTTATTAATTTTAATCATTTTTTTGGTAGAGTCTTTAGGGTTTTCTATATAATGTCACATCATCTGCAAATAGTGACAGTTTTACTTCTTCCTTTCTGATTTGGATGCCTTTTTATTTCTTTTTCCTACCTAATTGCCCTGCTTAGGACTTCCAATACTATGTTGAATAAAAGTGGTAAGAGTGGGCATCTTTTTCTTGTTGATGATCTTAGAGGAAAAGCTTGTAGCTTTTCACTGTTGAGTTTGATATTAGCTGTGGGCTTGTCATATATGGCCTTTATTATGTTATATTCCCTCTGTACCCACTTTTTGAGAGTTTTTGTAAATGTTGAATTTTGTCAAATGCTTTTTCTGCATGTATTGACATGATCATACAATTTTTATTCTTAATTTTGTTAATGTGGAATATCTCATTAATTTTCAGATATTAAGCCCTCCTTGCATCCCTGCAGTAAACCTCATCCCTGCAGTTTACCTGCAGTAAAGCAAATATATATATTTGCTTTATATATTTAGGTGTTCCTGTGTTGGTGTCGTAAATATTTACAAATGTTATATTCTCTTGTTAGAGTGACCTTTTTATCATTATTTAATGATTTGCCTCTTATTACAGTCTTTGTCTTCAAGTCTGTTGTCTGATGTAAGTATAGCTTACCCCAGCTTTCTTTTGGTTTCCACTGAATGGAATATCTTTTGCGGTCTCTTCACTTTCAACTTTGTGTGTCTACTTCTGAAGGGAGTCTCTTCTAGGCAGCATATAGATGGGTCTTATTTTTTTCTTTCAGTCACTCTATGTATTGAGAATTTAATCTATTTACATTCAGATTAATTATCGATAGGTGTGTACTTATTGCCATTTTGCTACTTAATTTTCTGGCTGTTTTGTAGTTTTTCTATTCCTTCTCTGTCTTCCTTTGTGATTTGATGATTTTCTATAGTGGTATGCTTAAACTCCTTTATCTTTTATCTATCTACTGTAGGTTTTTGCTTAATGGTTATCATGAGGTTTACATTTTTTTTTTTCTCAGTTTATTTATTTTGAGAGGGAGAGAGCATGTGCACGAGCAGGGGAGGGGCAGAGAGAGAATCCCAAGAGAGGCTGTATGCTCAGCACAGAGCCTGACATGGGGCTCAGTCCCATGACTGTGAGATCATGACCTGAGCCAAAATCAAGAGTCAGACACCTAACCAACTGAGCCACCCAGGTGCCCCAATGAGGTTTATATTTAAAAGCTTAGATTTATAACCATTTGTTTTATGTTGATAACAGCTTAAGTCTGAATGCGTTTTAAAGCTATACATTTTTACTCCCTGAAACATTTTATGTTTTTGATGTCACAATTTATATTTTTTTATCTTGTGTATCCCATAATAAATTACTGTAGTTGCGTTTTTGCAACGTTTGTCATTTAACTTTTATGCTACCTTTCTAGGTGATTAACTTGCTATCTTCACATTAGATTTTGAAAGTTATTGTGCATTTACCTTTACCAGTGAGGTTTATATTTCCATATGGTTTTCTGTTACTATTTGGCATCCTTTTTGTTCAGCTTAAAAAAGTCCCTTGACATTTCTTATAGGGCCAGTCTAGGACTGATGAATTCCTTCACCTTTTGCTTCTCTGGAAAACTGTTTCTCCTGCCATTCTGAATGATATCTTTGCCAGGTAGAGTATTCTTGGTTGGAGGTGTTTTTTCCTTCAGCACTTTGATTGTATCATGCTACAGCCTTCTGGCCGCAAAGTTTCTGCTGAAAAAAACTGCTGATAGTTGTGGTGGGGTGGTGGCGGTCCCTTATACATAACAAGTTGTTTTTCTTTTCCTGCTTTCAAGATTCTATCCCTGTCTTTAACTTTTGACATTTTAAACATGACATGTCTTGGTGTAGGTCTTTTTGAGCTCATATTACTTCAAACTTTCTGGAGCCTAACCTTCTGGGCTTCCTGAACCTTCCCTTCCTTCCCCAGGTTTTCCCTTTGTTTATCCATACTTCTGTGCTTAGTGAATATCTTTATGACTGCTGTTTTGATCTCTTCATTGGGTAAACAAACCACTTACCTCCATTTCATTAAGATCTCTTTCTGAGGTCTTATCTTGTTCTTTCCTCTTTGCAACATATTCCTGTTTCTTCATTTTCCTCACTCTGTATTGGTTACTCTGCCTTAGGTAAAACAGCCAGCTTTCCAGGTCTTGAAGGAATGGTCTCTTGTAGGAAGTGAACCTTATTGTTCAGCTCTTCCCTACCTCTCGGTTTTCTCTCAAATTTTTTTGATATTCCAAGCAGCCTATTTTACTTTTAGTGGCTCCTAGCATTTAGGGGTGTACCAAGACCTGTCAGTGTCCCTAAGGGGAGGATCTCAGTCAGCACCTACATTCAGACTGATTGGAAGCCTCAGGCAACAGCTTTTAAGGTATGCAAAATATATAGTCCTAACCAGAAGTCCCACTGTCTGCCAGAACCAGGTAAACTAGAGGTGTCCCCTGGGTGGCAGCCATAAAAATCAGGGTGCCAAGAAAGTGTACAAGTATCTTTCCGGGGGATCCTGGCACTCTGGAAGAATGCAGAGGGATAGTGCAATAATGCCCGCTGGTCTCCGTCTCTAAGAGTATCTCAGCCCCTGTATATTAAAGTAAAAGTCCGTCCCTGGGGCTGAGGTTCCAGGCCAAGCAAATAAGCCTTTTTCACAGAAAGACTTGGGTTAGGTTTCATTCTGTTAGTGCAATGCCCTTATGGTGGTAGCTGGCCAAGAACTGTATCTCCAGTTTTTCGTGTCAGGTGGGACCTGGAAATAAAAGCTCCACTGGATAGGCAATTAGGGGGGACATCCACTGGGTAGCAGCCATAAAAACTGAGACCACCAGATTAAGAACTGGGGTGTGAGATGTGTGGGCAAGCTTTCTTCTGGAAATGCTGTGCCCTGGAGCACAGCAGAAGGAGAGTACAAAGATAGCACCCACCTTCTGAGGTCTCCAGAGAGTTATAACCAGCTCTTAGATGTGTTTAATGAGAAACCTGCCCCCTTGGTCTGCAGCAGTGAAGATAAGCTAATGGGCCTTTTTTACAGAAAGACTGGATACTGCAGTTTTTTGCCTCTGTGCTTTGGCCTTGGGGATGGTAGCCAGTTAACTCTTTGTCCTGTACGGGCTTATGGGACCTGCAGGTATAAACCCCCACTAGCTGCCAGAGCCAGGTGCCCTAGAGGTCTCCCCTGGATGGGAGCCACAAAAATTGGGGCACCAGAAGAGGGTACAACTCCTTTCTGAGAGGTACCAGTGCTCTGGAGTGAGGCAGATGGAGAATGACACCCGCTGGTGTCTGTCCCTTGAGAATAATACAATGTGTCTCTAGATGAGTGTTAAAATGAGTCTCTTTTACAGAAAATCTGGGTACCTTGCAGTCAGCTGCCTCTGTGACTGGTGAGTCTGTGCCCCATGGCCCTTTACTAACAGTTTCTCAATTCAAGCTCCCTTGGCTTTCAAACATCGAAGTTATGGAGGCTCATCTCTCAAGTGCAGGTCTCAAAAGGTGGGGTGCCTGATGTGGGGTTAAACCTGTCATTCCTCAGGGAGTAACTCAGTGTTTCAGGTTCCCTCCTGATTATAGGTGACCATAACAGGGGTACAGTTTATGGTGAGATTATGTCTGACTGCTTTGGTATGGGTTTTTTCCCAGAGGAGATTGTTCCATACATAGCTATAGATTCAGTGTGTCCATGTGAGGAGGTGAGTTCAGGATCTTTCTATGTTGCCATCTTGAACTGAATCTCCTAAATATCTTGTCTTCATCTCAGTTGGGTTAAATTTGAGACCAAAGTTTGGTCTTTGAGACCAGAGACCAAAGTTTCTTTTTACAGTTTTCTGTTATTAGACATTTTGCATAAATATGCAAAGATTGTCTGAAGTAAAAATGTATAAACATTGCTGTTTGTGTATAAGTGGAATGGGTATAAATGGAATAGCTCCAACGAATTAATAAGTACATCTTTGTAAAGGCAGAATTGGCTTGTGAGTGTATTGTATCAAAATCAAGGTCTACCTGGTCAAATGTGTAGTTTCTTGGTATACCCAGGGGGGTACCAGTTGGCTTGTCATTGGAAGAAGGAAACAAAGGAGGCTATAATATTTCAGATGTTCACTGCTACATCCATTCTGGGAATCAAATAGTACTTTATCAACAATTTGTACTTCTTTCTGCAGTGTTTACTCCAAGTTCTCTCTTGATTTCATTTTTCATGACTTTGGCTGTACATGGAAAGGTCAGTATATGTCCTTATAGTTTTAGGAAACAATACTGTAAGAAAAAGGTCAGAACTCTATATTGTAAATGACAGATTTTTCAAAATAGAAGTTCCCTGAAAGAAATGGGAATCAGGGTTAGAATTTAGCATTTTGAAAATAAAATAGTGAATGACTATATGCAGCAGCACAATAAAAGAGAAATACTAAATTTTAAATTTGAGAAAGGAAAGTAAGAAGATGTGGTCACTTGAGTAAAACTCAAGTCAGAATTCAAATACAGTTGATGAGTTATTTTTGCTTCTCTCTAGATCTGTACTATACAAAATATTAGCCCCTGGCCACCTAGTAGTTATTGAGCATTTGAAATTGTAGCTTCTCTGAATTGAGATGTACTATGAGTGTGAAATACACAACCAGATTTTGAAGTCTTAGAATAAAAAATATAAAATACGTTAACACTTTTATATGAATTTTTATGAGATAATAGTTTTTATATGGTTAAATAAATATATTACTAAGACTCCTTTTTCCTGTTTTTATTTTTAATGTGACTACTAGAAAATTCAAAATTACATATGTGGTTTGTAGTAATCTGTAGTGATCAAATTAAACAGGCTTGAGCAAACAAAAGGTGATAGGATATTTTTAAAAATTAAATTACAGTGAGTTTCTAAGATCAGTTGAGATGGTATTCATCATATACTGCTTAAAACAGAAAATTTAAATAGCTGAAAAAAGTATTTGCAACTTATAGATAAATAAAGCCATCAAGACTGGAAGCAGAGGAGTTGCAAAGAGGAAATAATTCTTTTAAGTTAATGTCATTATGAAAGCTAGTACAAAAGGCATGTATCTGATACACTGATTCTTTCCAAAAGATATTAAGGATGAGATCAGAAGTTCAGAAGAAGGAAATACATTTAGAAAGAATGTATTTAGAAATACATTTAGAAAGGAAATACTATTTAGATAAAAAGTATCTAAGCCTATGGTTCTCAAGCTTTTTGGTCTCAGGGTCCCTTTACGTTCTTACATTCCCTGGGGTATCAATTTCTAATACTTGGTCAAATTTGATATAGTGCAAAAAAATTTAAGCTATACAATTTTGCTACTATGGCCGCCATAACAAAGTACCACAGACTGGGTGACTTAAACAATGGAAATTTATAGTCTCTCAATTCTGAGGCTAGAAGTCAGAGATCTTGGTGTTAGCGTGTTTTGATTGTTCTGAAGCCTCTCTCCTGGGCTTGTAGATAGCTGTCTTCCTTAGTCTTCACATGGTCCTCCCCCTGCATGTGTTTGTTTCCTAATATCTTATAACACCAGTCATATTGGATTAAGACGCACCCTAATGACTCAGTTTAACTACCCTTTTAAAGGTTCTGTCTCCAAATACGTCACATTCT
Source organism: Panthera uncia (assembly GCF_023721935.1). Taxonomy (NCBI): domain Eukaryota; kingdom Metazoa; phylum Chordata; class Mammalia; order Carnivora; family Felidae; genus Panthera; species Panthera uncia. The sequence continues at coordinate 28,845,741 of NC_064812.1, forward strand.
GAGGTACTGTGGGGTTAGGACTTAAACATATGACTTTGGGAGGGATACAGCTTAACCCATAAAAATATCCTTCACTTAAATTTTAGCACTTATTAACATTTTGTCACATTTAGTTTTTCTTTGTTTTTCTACCTCCGTTTTGCTAAAATATTTAGGAACAGTTGCACATGCCATGTCCCTTCATCCCTAATATCTCACATGTGCACTGAAGATGAAGGCATTTTCTTATATAAGCACAATACAAGTCAGGAAATTTAACTTTGATATAATACTTTTGTCTAACATAGTTCATAGCAATTTTTTTCCCCTGATTTGGAAACCTATTGCACTTAGTTGTGATGTCTCTTTAGTTTCCTTTAATTTGGAACATCCAGTTACCCGGTCTTTATGTTGTTGACTTTATTTTGTACCTTTTATGGACTATCTCCGATATTTCCTCAAAATCAGATTGACTGGCTACATTTTTGCCAGGAATACCACATAAATGGCATTTGCTTTTTAGTGTCTAACATGAAGGAGAACTTCATGGCAATTTTCCATACTATTATGGCATAAAATTTAATTGGGTGGTATTCACCTGGTTTCCCTGCTCCCAAGTTATCATCTTCCCCTTTGAATTAATAAGTACTTTGTGTGAAATGAAAATAGAAACACAATGTTTTAAAATCTTTGGGATGCAGGAAAAGCCGTTCTAAGGGAGATGTTTATAGTGACACAGGCCTATCTCAAGAAACAAGAAAAATATCAAACAATCTCACCTTACAACTGAAAGAACAAGAAAAAGAAAAAGCCCAAAGTTAGTAGAAGGAAAGTAATGAAGAATACAGCAGAAGCAATTAAAATAGAGAATAAAAAAAAGACCAATGAAACCAAAAGCTCGTTCTTTGAAAAGATAAAATTGATAAACCTTAGCCAGAATCATCAAGGAAAAAAAAGAGGACTCAAATAAATAATCAGAAATTAAAGAGAAGTTAAAACTGACACCACAGAAATAGAAAGGACTGAGACGATGGCAAAAAATTATTTGCCAACAAATTGAATAACCTAGCAAATGGGTAAATTCTTAGAAATATACAATCTTCCAAGATTGAATCAGAAAGAAAAAAATCTGAACAGACTAATAACTAGTAGTGAAATTGAATCATTAATCAATCAAAAAACTCCCAAAAAACCAAAGTCCAGGAATGGATGGCTTCAAAAGGTAAAATCTACCAAAAATTTAAAGAAAAAGTAATACCTACTCTTCGCAAACTTCCAAGTTATAGAAGAGGAAGGAATGTTTACAAATTTCATTCCATAAGGCTAACCTTACCCTGATACCAAAACCAGGCAAAGACACTTAAAGAAAATTAGACCATTATCTCTGATGAATATAGATGCAAAAATCCTCAACAAAATATTAGCAAATCAAATTGAGCAATGCCTTAAAAGGATCATTCACCATGATCAAGTGGGATTTATTCCAGAAATGCAAGAATGGCTTATTATCTACAAATCTGTCAACATGAGATAAACCATATCAACAAAATGAAGAATAAAAATGATAAGATCATCTTAATAGATGCAGAAAAAGCCGTTGACAAAATTTAGCATCCATTCATGATAAAAAATTTCAATGAAGTTAGGTGTAGAAGGAACATAACAGAGTAAATGTCATATATGACAGGGCCACAGCTAACATACTCAAACTGAAAATTTTCCTTTAAGATCAGGAATAAGACAAGGATGCCCACTCTTGCCACTTTTATTCAGCATAGTACTGAGAATTCTAGCTGCAGCAGTCAGACAAGAAAAATAAAGAAAAAGTCATCCAAATTGATAAGGAAGAAGTAAAAGTTAGTAATTCCGCTACTGATATTTACCCAGAGAAAGCAAAAACACTAATTCAAAAAGATAAATGCACCGCTGTGTTCATTGCATTATTTTTTACAATAGCCAACATACGAAAGCAACCCAAGTGTCCATCGATAGAAGAATGGGCAAAGAAGATGTGGTATGTGAATACACACACACACACACACACACACACACACACACTGGAATATTTCTCAGCTATAGAAAAGGGTGAAATCTTGAAATCTTGGGGGTACCTGAGTGGCTCAGTTGGTTGAGCGTCCACCTCTTGATTTCGGCTCAGGTCATGATTCCAAGATTGTGAAATTGAACTTCGTGCTGAACATGTAGTCTGCTTAAGATTCTCTTCCTCTCCCTTTTCCCCTCTTTCCCCACTCGTGGTCTCTCTCTAAAATAAAAAAAATTTTTTAAAAGGTGCCTAGGTGGCTCAGTTGAGCATCCAACCTTGTCTCAGGTCATGATTTCATGGTTCATGAATTCAAGTCCTGCATCAGGCTCTGCACTGACAGTGTGGAGCCTGCTTGGGATTCTCGCTCTCCTCTTCTCTCTGCCACCACTCCTATGCTTGCTCTTTCTCTAAATAAACTTAAAAAATCTTAGAAAAAGGATGAAATTTTGCCATTTTTTGACAATGTGGATGGACATTCGTAGAGGGTATGTGAAGTAAGTCAGACAGAGAAAAACATACCATACGATTTCGTTTATATGTAGAATATATAATATATAATAAGTAAAAAGCAAAACCAGATCTGTAAATACAGAGAACAAACTGGTGAAAAGGGGAGGGGTGGCCAAAATAGGTGAAAGGGAGTGGAAGAAACAGGTCTAGTTATGAAAAGAATAAATCATGGGGATGGAAGGTACAGGTATAAGGAGTATAGTCCATGGTATTGTAATAACACTGTATGGTGACAGGTGGTAGCCACACTTGTGGTAGACATAGCATAACATAAAGACTTGTCGAGTCACTATGTTGTTCACCTCAAGCTAATAGAACATTAGATGTTAAACTGTACTTCAATTAAAAAAAAAAGGTAAAACTGTCACCAAAATAATAAAATACCTAGGAATAAATGTAAAGAGGTGAAAGACCTGTACTCTAAAAACTATAGAACACTGATGAAAGAAATGGAAGAAAACACAAAGAAATGGAAATACACACCATGCTTATAGATTGGAAGAATTTAGATTGTTAAAATGTCCATAATACTCAAAGTAATCTAGATATTCAGTGAAATGCTTATCAAAGTACCAATAGCATTTTTCTTACAGAACTAGAACAAAAAAATCCTGAAACTTGTATGATTCACAAAATACTACTAATAGCCAAGGTATTCTTGAGAAAGAACAAAGCTAGAGGTGTCACAATCCCAGATTTCAAACTATACTACACAAAGCCATAGTAATCAAAACAGTATGGTACTGGCACAAAAATAGATACATAAATTAGTACAACAGAATAGAGAGTCCAGAAATAAACCCAAGCTGATCTTGTCAATTAATACATGACAAATTATATGACAAATAGGGAATATGTATATTCTCTATACAATGGGGAAAATTAATAAATGGTGCTGGGAAAACCACATTGTAAAAGAATGAAACTAGACCTTTTTTTTTACACCATACACAAAAAACTCAAAATGAATTAAACATGTAAATATAAGATCTGAAGCCATTTAATTCCCAAAAGAAAACATAGGCAGTAAAGGCTATGTATCAGCCTTAGCAATATTTTTCTCAATCTGTCTCCTCAGGCAAGAGAAACAATAGCAAAAGTAAACAATTGGGAGTACATCAAACTAAAAATCTTTTGCATGGCAAAGGAAATCATCAGCGAAATGAAAGGTCACTTACGGAGTTGGAGAAGATATTTGTAAATGATATATCCAATAAGGGATTGATATCCAAAATATATAAAGAGCTCCTAGAACCCAACACCAAAAAACTAATGTTTTAAAAAATGGGCAGAGGACCTGAACAGACATTTTTCTAAAGAAAGCACACAGACGACTAAGGTACCTATGAAACAACCTCATGAACCAAGCTCTGCTACCTTCAGACTTTTCTTCTACAGCTTCTTTACCTCTCTCAGCCTTCAAAGAATTGCAGAGTTAAGAGTCTCCCTAGGCTTTGGCTTCAGGGAATGCTGAGGCCGGTTTCATCTTCTATCCATACCACTAAAATTTTCTATCAGTTAAGGTTGCTTTGCTTTCTTATCACTGGTATGTTCACTGGAGTACCACTTTTAATTTCCTTCAAGAACTTTTCCTTTGCATTCACAACTTGGCTAACCATTTGGGGCAAGAGGCCTAGCTTTTGGCCTTTCTCAGCCTTTAAGATGCCTTCCTATTAATTAAGTTCATCTTGTATGGGTGAGGTTTGTGGCACCCAAAACAATTACAATAATTAACATCAAAGATCACCAATCACAGATGACGATAACAAATACAGCAATAATAAAAAAGTTTGAAATATTGTTAAGAATTACCAAAATGTGACTAAGAGACACTGAGCAAATGCTGTTTGAAAAATGGCGCCAATAGACTTGCTCAGCACAGGGTTGCCACAAACTTTGCGTTGTAAAAACAAAAAAAGCTGCATCTGTGAAGCACAATAAAACGAGCTATGCTGTACTGTATGCCATATTCAAAGAGAACTTTCTCCAGTGTTAATAAAAATAAATGATGCATCAATAATTTACATCTTTCCTGTAGAACTTACCTCATTTCCTTTTATGTTCTTTGAGATGACTCTGGGTAAGATATTTAGCCCCTATCTTATTCTATAAATATGATGATGATAATAGTACTTATTTCACAATTATTATAATGAGTAAAATATATTTCAAGCCACCTACACAGGGGTTGGCACTTAGAAAGACCTTAGTAAATGCAAATATCCTTTATTACCATTCTAGGCATCTTCTATACATTCTGCCTTAAATATTATAGTCATCCCAAATTAAACAAATGAAATGAGCAACATTAATGGGGAAAAACACGGCAACTTTAGAGTGATCTTCATGGAAATCATAAAGCATTTAAAAAATTTTATGCCTGAGAAATTTGTGAATAGCTATTAAAAAAACTTGACTCTGTGTTAATCTGGCATATTTAATTTAGAGACAAATTTCTAAAATCTTGCACCATTTCAAAAATAAGAAATGCAAAATTCATTATTCTGTTTGTCATTGTATTGTCAAATAAATTATATTTTATCTATAATTCTAACTGTATGCCCATCACTTTCAATTTTATACTTTCCTATAATGCATATATTTTAGTAGTTTGTAGATCTGCCCATAAAAAGTGAACCAGTTATTCTTGAAATAAGCTTTGGATGCTTTAAATATACTCAAAACCAAGTTTCTGGAAGTTTTAAAATCAAGATTAACTAGTCTGATGATACTAACTGCAAATAATAGTGTACTGTAAGACAAAACATACCCTTTAGATGAAGTAAATAATTTAGAATTCTTCTCTGTGTAGTAAGAGATTGTATAATATTCACTTAATAAATTCCAGCCTGCCTAGTATTCCCCATAGGTAAGTAGATCATGCCACTAAAAAAAAAAAAATGTCACTAAAAGATGTTTGATCCCTCAGTTGGTCAGTGGCCATGATAGGAAAATAGGCTTATAATTCTATTCAAAGGTTGCAAACTAAGAGTAGCTAAAGGAATTGTGTATAAACAGTGATTTAGGATAACACCTAAAAAAGTCTGGTTTCACTTTCTCATGATAGTATTAGAATCTCTTGATAATTATTTATGCTTTTCAATATTTTATTTAAATCTAATTTAGTTAACATATAGTGTAATAATTGTATCAGGAGAAAAATTTAGTGATCCATCACTTACATACAACACCCAGTGCTCATCCCAAGTGCCTTCCCTAATGCCCATCACCCATTAGCCCATCCTCCCTACTCAGTATTCCTCTAGCAACCTCAATTTGTTTTCTGTATTTAGGAGTCTCTTATGGTTTGCCTTCCTCTCTTTTATTTTTTCTTCCCTTCCCCTGTGTTCGTTTTGTTTCTTAAATTCCACATATGAGTGAAATCATATATTTGTCTTTCTCTGATTGACTTATTTCACTTAGCATAATACACTCAGTTCCATCCACATTGTTGCAGATGGCAACATTTCAATTCTTTTTGATCGCTGAGTAATATTCCATTGTATGCTTTTTCCTACTTTTTCTTGCCTTACTTCAATAGCTTGGATTTCCAGCATGATACTGACTAGGAGTAATGAGGGCAAATACCCTTTCCTGTTAGCAGTCTTAGTGGGGAGGAGCATTTGGTCTTTTACCATAAAGTACAGTGTTAATTCTAGGTTCCTCAGGGAGGCAGTTGCCTTTAATTTCTAGTTTGCCAAGCATTTTTATCATAAATGGAGGCTAAAGTATTTTTCTTCGGTCTGTTGATAATGCTGAATTTCACTGATTGATAATTTGAGTGCTGAATCAGCCCTGAATTCCCAAGATACACTATATTTGGTCATGATATATTATCCTTTTTACTTATTACTGGATTTGATTTACTAATATTTTACTGAGATTTTTTGCATTACATTCATCAGGAATAATGGTTTCTCTTTTCTTTTCTTGTCATATCTTTGGCTCTCAGAGTAATGCTGGCCTCATAAAATAAGTTGAGAGTTGTTCCTTTCTTTTGTTTCCTGGAACAGTTTGATATTGTTTCTTTGTTTGGTAAAACACACCAGTGAAGCATTCTACGTCTGGAGATTTCTTTGTTGGAAGGTTTTTAACAATAAATTCAATCCTGTTAACAGATACAGGACTACTGAGGTTATCTATTTCTCCTTGAGTGAAATGTAATGCTTGTCTTTCAAGGAATTTAACTTAAATTATCAAATATATGAAAGAGTTGCTCATACTACTTCATTATTACAACTTAGTGTCTTGGACCTTTATATACATTTTTATTCCTGATATTGGTAATTTCTGTCTTCTTTTTCCTTGGGTTATTCTGGCAAGAGACTTACCTTGATCTTCTCAAAGGACCAGCTTTTGGTTTCATTGCTTTTCTTAATTATTTTCAATTTCACTGATTTCTGCTCTTAGCCTTTATAAATTTTGTACTGCCTATCTCCTTTAGATTTTGTTTGCTCTTCTTTTCCTAGTTTAAGGTGGAAGCTTAAACTATTGAGACATTTTTTCTTTTCTAATATAACCTGTAACGCTATAAAATTCCCTCTAAGCATTGTTTTAGTTGCATCTCACATGTACTATGCTTCATTTTCATTCAGTACAAAATTTCCTAATCTCCTTTGTTAGGTCCACTATGACTCATGGGTTATTCAGAAACATGTTGTTTAATTTCCAGATTGTGGGTTTTCTAAATTTTTCTTTTTTACTAATGTCTAATTTTTTTAAATGTGTATTTATTTTGAGAGAGCATGTGTGAGTGGGGAAGGGCTGAGAGAGAAGGAAAGAGAATCTCAAGCATGCCCTGCACTGTCAGTACAGAGTCTGATGTGGGGCTTGAACTCATGAACTGAGAGATTGTGACCTGAGTGAAAATCAAGAGTCAGATGCTTAAGCAACTGAGCCACCCAAGTGCCCCTACTAATATCTAATTTAATTCTGTTATGCTCAGAGAACATTGTGTTTATGATTCTTATTTTTTTAAATGTGTTTTTTATAGGACAGAATATGGTCTATTTTGGTGAATGTTCCATATCTCTTCTAGGATTCCAATCAGATGTGTGTTAGACTGTTTAATATTGCCTGACAGCATTTAGATGCTCAGTTTTTTGTTTTTAATCCCTGCCCCATCCCCCACTTTGGTTTAGGTTCTACTAATTTTTAATAACCTATTTTCAAGGTCACTAATTCTTTTTTCCATAGAGTATACTGATGAGTTTGTTGAAGCCTTTTTCTCTTGCTGTGTTTTTTTCCTCTAGGATTTTTTTTTCCACCCTTTGCAGTTTCTCTCTGCTCTAATTCTGCATTTATTTATGTACATAACCCATCTCTTCCATTAAACTTTTTAAAATCCCATAGTTATTTTAAGTTCCTTGTCTTGTAGTTCCAAAATATAGATCATCTGAATCTGGTTACCTGGTCTGCTTTGTTTCTTGACAGTGGGATGTTTTTACTTTCTTCATTTTTTTGTGCCTTACAATTTTTGATTGAATACTGGATGTGAGAACAGTAGAGACTGAGGTAAATAGTATTTATGCCTGGGAGTGGACATACTTCTGCTAGGTCATTAGTGTGGGTAGTTATGACAGGAGGGTTGTAAAAAGGCTGATCTAACCTTGAGTTTTGTTGTTATGGTTACCCTCAGTGCATCCCTCGCTTCAAATTCCCCTAGTGTTAAGTTACACTCTGGTGGAGGCTGAGTTGATGGAAGATTTTCCCCAACTCTGCTATTCTGCCCTAAGCTTTGGGCTTTCACTGTACATCTGCCTCTCAGAGACAGTCTCTCTATGCTCTTACTCCTTCTCTAGTGGTAGACTGCTGTTGTCACTTACTTGGTGCTTCCCAGCCTGATTGGGGGGTGGAGGGTGTTGCATGGATGAGGGGTTCAGACTCTTGGCTCAGCCTCAGTCCTGGGCCATGTGTTCTTGGGTTTCAGGGTTTGGGACTTTTTAGTGCTACTGCCCTTCCTCTAGAAAATTTGTAATAGTCTAGGCCCAGGATGATTTAATTTCTCCTCCAGGCACAGAGATGGTGTTTTTAAAAATTTTAATTTTTTTTCGCCTCATCTGCAACAGGTCGTCTTCTGAGCCTTTGGGATGCTAAGATTTAATGCTCTCTCCCAGCGGTTTAAGACTTCTGACACTTACAGAAAAAAATCCAAGAAGGACATTCTGATTTTTCCACAGAGGAATACACTTCCTTCCTAAAACTCGGCACCTTCAGAGCAGCTCCCTTTCTCCTGGTCTTTTTTGCTAGGAACTGGTCAAGGACCATAAGAAAATCTGTAAATCCAAAGAATTCTATACTTGCTGTCACACACTAGGCTTTTGGCAATTTGTTAGTTGAATTCTCAATTATGCAGTTCTTTCTTCTTTCTATGCTCAGATGGAACAGTTCTCCTAGCCCATCTCCTTGGTGACACCTGGTTTTCCTCAGATTTCAAGCTAGTTGGTTTCCTTGTAACCTCAGCTCTCTGATGAATTTTTTAAAAGTAATGATTCTACAAATTACCCAGCCTTTTCTTGTTACATTTGGAGTGACATTATTTCCAGCTTTCTTCATCCTAGGCAGAATCTGGAATTCCTTTGCTTACTATCAATAACATGCCTAAAAAGCCTAGAACTTAAACTTATAATCAGTAAATTAGTGATGGTTCAGTATTCACAAGAGGTTCCATATACACAAGTAGGCAAATTGTGTACTGTAAAACTCCATTCCTCTGACCTATGCTAAAAAAAAAAAAATCAAGGGTGGGCATCTCAGAGGCAACCATCTTTTATCCAAGATTAAAGTGTTTTCTTGAACAGGTGCTTCCCATACTGGATGCTGGCTGGCCAAAACAATAAAATAATCTTGTTTGGGAAGTCTAAATGCCAAAATGAACAATAAACACAATTATTCAGCCAACAGAAGGGCAAAAGACATACCCAGAGAGAATAAAGTAAGTAGAAACCATGGTAGGAGGTAGAAAGTAAGTGACTGAGGTGGATACAGGTATGAGTAGCAGAAGGAAAGAAGATGGTGATATGATCACAATGACACCACAGTGAAGTACAGAACAAGGGACATTTGGTTCTCAAGAGATAAGTAGATTACATGTTCATCAAAACTAGGTACTATTTTCTAAACAACATTCTACTTCTCCTTGAGACCTGACTTGCCAGTGCATTTGTTTGTAGAATGACCCAGTTCTTCATGAGATCTGATTGTTTCCACTGTTCCCTATGATCTTGACATATGTTCATGTTAAACATCCACCTCAAGATAATTCCAGAGGTTTTCTCTGTTCCCTGCAAACTCTAAAAATCCACACTACATAATTTTACCCAAAAGCAAAACAAATCAGTATTAAGATTACAAACTAAAGTAACTAGTTTTGCTAAGTGAATTAAGTAAATGAAAATGAAGTGTGATAACTAAAAAAGTACACTTAAAATCAAGTGCACTTTTGTATGATCCTATAGAAAAAAAAGCATCAGCATAAGAAAATGCAGAAAAACAAAAATATTTGAAGCAGACAAAACGGGGAAAGTGAAACATCCATTTACCTGGCATGGGCAAATTACCTGTAAGAGTCAAGAGTAAGATGCTCTAAGTTTCCCTGGATAGTCAGGAACAGGTACCACAAAGCCCAAGGTCACAATTTGGTATCCAAGACCAAAATGGGACAGCAAATAAGAAAGAAGGAAAGGATGGCTGCTTTGGGCAAATGCTGACAAAAGAAGTAGCCCCCAATAGCTTATTAGGAGTGGAAGGAAGGAACAAAAACAAACCACGCATAACCAGAAAATACGTTTTTAAAATGGAGAAGGCTGAGATTACTTAGTGTAGTGTTAAAGAGCTCTACTCACTTCAGATGTCTCTAAGGGTATTATCATAGACATATACATTAATGTTTACCCTGATGACATTCAACCATCAATAAAATGTTACTTTCTGTTCAGAATGTTCTATATAAGATGTGCAAATAATAAATTTTAGCAAGATTTCATTTAAAAAAGGCTTGAAACATAGTCTTAGCACTTAAATGAGAAGAACTCATTTATACTAGACAATTTACTAATTTGGAAAACTCATTCTTTGCTAATGCCAAATTTATTGCCTTAAAAAAAAATCCTAAACCCATAAACTGGCCAATAAAATACAATTCCACATTCCTTCTATTTTCATGTTTATTAAAGAAAAGATCGTATTTATCTTTAAAGTACTAGTGAAAACTACAATTAGTAAAATATTCTCTAGAGAAAATTTTGAAATGCATTTCAAGTAGTCAATTGATACTTTTTTTTCTTTGTAGAACACTTAGCAAATAAAGACTTTTGAAGATTAAATGTCAAAGACATTTAAAGAACCTCTAATAACTGCTATTACCAAATTAAATTAAAAATGAGTATCAAGAAAAAGATTGTCTGTTCAGAAACAAAGTATTTTTACGAGGCCAGACTGAAAAGTTAATGACCTGAAACTTTAATTCCAAAGCCTATTATTGAATTCCAAATTCAAGCATTCTGTACATAGAATGAATTGCTAAAATTTACACTTTTCTTACTATGCATTAAGTATTGGGTTGATATGCATCTACAACTGTATAAGGAAAAACAATTCCCTGTGTTTCTCCTTTACTCTCACAATGCTACCACACAGAACATTACTGATACCAGATGTGTGGGTTTTCCACACATCAAGTAGTTTTCTGAGACTAGTAGGATATCCTACACAATCTACTTGCAGGTAGTGTCACATCCCACAGGCTAAGGCCTTACTCCCACAAGACTCTCCCAAACTCCCACTTCAGCTGCCAGTCCAAATCCCAGGTTCATCTATACCTGTGACTGGCCATACATCAGGGTTTCAACAACCCTCTCCTTGGGTTCTATAGTTTGCCAAGACAGTTAACAAAATGCACATTGACCAGTTTATTATAAAAAATACAATAAAGGATAATAATGAACATCCAGATGAAAGAGATGCATGATGCAAACTATAGAGGAAGGTGCACAAAACCTCCATTTCCTCACCAGACATGCCATCTTCCTAGTACTTCCATGTGTTCAGCAACTCAGAAGCTCTATGAAGCCTGTACTTTTGGGACTTTTGTGAAGGTTTCATCACACAGGCATGATCAGTCATGATCCTATCCTAAAAGTTAGGAGGTGGAGCTGAAAGTTCCAAGCTCCTAATCATGGTGTGGTCTTTCTGGCAAACACCCCCTATCCTGAAGCCATCCTGGAGCCCACCAAGAGTCATCTCGTTAGAACAAAAGACACTCCTATAACTTAGAGTCAAATACCAAGGGGTTAGCAGCTATGTGTCAGGAACCTGGATCAAAGATCAAATATTACAACAAAAGATGTTCCTAGTGTTCTTATCGCTTAGGAAATTATAAGAGTTTCAGGAACTGTGTGCCAGGACCCAGAGGCAGAACACAATATTTACATATTTTCTATTATTTTACCAACTACCTTATTTAAGCTTCACTACTTAAGAATTAGGAATACGATCCCATTTTATAGAAGAGGAAGCTCAAACTTAAGAGGTGAAGAGATTTAAGTTAGGAAGCTAGTAAATGGCAACTGGGATTTCAGTTCAGATGTGCTTCCAAACCCATGTTCTTAATCACCACCACAGCATGTTCTCCCAAAGCCCATTTTATTTTATTTTTTAAGTGTATTGATTTATTTTGAGATACAGCATAAGTGGGGGAGGGACAGAGAGAGGAGGAGAACCCCAAGCAGGCTCTGTGCTGCCAGCGCAGAGCCCTGTGCAAATCAAAACCACAGGGAATCATCACCTCACACCAGTGAGAATGGCCAGTATGAAAAAGAAGTAAGAAGTGTTGGTGAGGATGTGGAGAAAAGGGAACGCTTGTGCACTCCTTGTTGGAATGTACATTGGTGAAACCATTATGCAAAATGCAAGAATGGAGGCTCCTCAAAAAATTAGAAATAGAAATAACCACATAATCCAGTTATTCCATTTCTGGGTATTTATTCAAAGGAAATAAAAACACAAAATCAAAAAAAAAGCACTAACCCCCATGCTTATGGTAGCATTATTTATGATAGTCAAGAGCCAACATAGGAGAACAATATGTGTACATTGATGGATCAATGGATTTTAAAAATATGTATATACATACAATGGGATACTTTTTATCCATGAAAAAGAAGGAAATCTTGCCATTTGTGACAACATAGATGCATTTTGATGGCATTATACTAAGTGAAATAAGTCAGACAAATATATGATCTCACTTATATATGGAATCTCTAAAAACAAAACAAATGAACAAACAACAATAGATTCCTAAATACAGAGAATTGATGATTGACAGAGGGAATGGGGGTTAGAAGATAGACAAAATAGGTGAAGGGGATTAAGAAGTACACACAGGGATCAAAAGTACAGCATAGGGAATAATATAGTCAATCAAATTATAACAACTTTGGTGACTTTTGTAACTAATCATGGTGAGCATTTTGTAATGTATATGATTGTTGGGTCACTATGTCATATACCTAAAATTAATATTGTATTATATGTCAACTATGCTTCAATTAAAAATAAATAATAATAATTACTATAAAATGGGCTTTTGCAGGGGTGGGGGTGCCTAGCTGGCTCAGTTGGTTAAGCATCCGATTCTTGATTGGTTTCGCCTCAGGTCATGATCTCACGGTTCGTGGGTCCAAGCCCCATGTTGGGCTCCATGCTGACAGTGTTGAGCCTTCTTGGGGTTCTCTCTCTCTCCCCCCACTGACCCTCACCCCTCTCCCCCATTCACTCACTCTCAAAATAAACAAAAGAAAAATATTTTAATGGGATTTTGGGATGCCTGGGTGGCTTCTTTGGTTGAGGGTCCAGCTCTTGATTGCAGCTCAGGTCACAATCTCATAGTTTGGTGGGTTCAAGCCCCACATCAGACTCTGCACTGACAGTGCAGAGCCTGCTCGGGATTCTCTGTCTCCCTCTCTCTCTGCCCCTCCCTCCCACTCGTGCTCACTCTTTCTCCCAAAAATAAACAAAATGTAGTACTTTGACTCTAATGGAGATAGGTAGAAAGTAAGTGAGAGTGGAAGAGAAGAAATATTTAAGTCAGAATAGGGGGCCCATTTTTTTTTTCCTAGGAAAAATGTACCAGTTTTAAGTGTTTCAATGTTATATAAACAAAGCTACAGTAAACATCGTTGTAGGTGTATTTACATAAAAAACATGTATAGTCTGTGAACACTGTCTGCCATCCTCTTCCCCTTCTGAGGAAGACAAAAGTTCTATCCCCAGGCACTGCTGGGGCAACAGAAATTGGGTTGCTCTGTCACAGAATTCTCCTGTGACCAGGAGCCTATGCCTGCTCAGCTGTACCAATAAATCCTCTTCCTGGAGAGCCACTTCACAGTTTTCCCTACTGAATACAGGTCAGGTCTCTCTCATTGGAACCCAACATTTTATTCTCCAGTCTTCCCTGAAACTCATGAAAGCAATTCAATATTTATCAAGTACTATGCATGTTTTCTACATTTGATGTTATTTTGTTGGTGTGGTATTTAGGCATTTTTAACTGATGATAACATTTCTATACAGAATATCATTTCAACCTATTTTCATTAAAAGAAGTATTCCTATAGGTAGAATTCAAATATAAATCTCAATCCGATGGTTTTGTATTAAAAATGAATTCCTTTAGTCATGAGTATTGCAATAAATATTATTAGCATAATAAACATTCTTGACATTGATACTGAAATTAAACAGTACATCAACTTAAATAATTTGTAAACAGATTTGAGTTTGAATCTCAGCTTTGTGGTTTTTCTTTGTATCCTAGAACAAGTTCTCAAACTCTCCATGTTCTTTTATCTCTTAAGTGCAGATAATAACAAGCGTGTTGATTGTTGAAATTAATATTTATAACATGCCTTGTATATATAGCACATGCTCATAAATCTTAGCTATCATTGTACTTAGTAATTGTTACAAGTTCCCATTTGTAAACTTCATATTTGTAATTCTGTGGTTTAAAAAGTATTCTGCCTATAAATGAGTGTTTTATATTGTGTTTTAAACTAGGATACTAAGAATTAAGAGGCAGTATAGTGTAGTGGTTAGGAACATAGATGCTGGGTTCAGTCTCAGCTCCACAACTTACTACCAGGCTGACCTTGGGCAAGTGACTTTGCTGAACTTTAAAATGGATATAACAGTAGCACATTTCTCCCAGGGGCATTTCTGAAGAGGTAATCAAACTGCCTGTATAAACAGTTTAGAAAACTTGCTGACATAGAGAGCTGTGTGTCAGTTATTGGCATCATCATTATCATTATTAATTTGTTGAGTAAATTATTCTTTGTCACTATTTTAGGTGAATCTTGGAAGCAACCAGTACCTTTTCTCTGTCATAGTGGATCCTAAAGAAATGCCCTGCTTCTGTTTACGCCATGATGTTGATGCCCTACTCTGGCAACCACACTCCAGCAAACAAGATGATATGTGGGAGCACATTGCAACTTTCAATGCTTTAGGTATAAAGCAAGCTCTTTGACAGCATTTTCCATTATGTCAGAAGTTAGGGTCGTTTTTTTTTTTTTTAAGTTCATTTCTTTTTTCTTTTTCTTTTTCTTTTTTAATTTGAGCTGTCTTAATTACCTTTGGATTGATTTGTGCTATATTTGGTTGCTTTTACTATAGTTGATGAATGTTAGTACTTTTGGAACAGAACCAATCTATTTTTATGCTTGTACAGAAGATCAGCACAGAGTAGAAATCAAAGTGGTTATCTCACCACTTGATTCTTCTAATCAGTCATTTGTTTATTCCAAATAAGCTATGCGGTATTAGAATATGAACAGTGGGTTTGACAATACCCTACATGGAACTTGTATTCATGTTTCTTCAGAGTAATCATCAAAAACATCATAGAATTGCTCAAAGGAAATGCATTTTAAAACTAGGGCTTGAAAAATGTTAAGATACATAATTGTAGACTTACGCAATAATTCATTTTATGTCAAACTATATTAGTATTGTATGGGAGAAGTTTTTTTAATATAAATTAGGCACAGTTACTGCTTTATTGAGTGATTATTTTAAACTGGGAACAGGAAGTAAAATTATATATTCTGAATACAACCTTAATTATAGAGGAGATTGGTCAATTATCCTTTATAGTTAATAATGTAGGCTGCTAAGCTGGTTAATTCAGACTCCAAATGGATTTTTATGACCTGAAATAAAGAGTTTTATTGAAAAATTTGAATATAAAATTTCTGGCCTCTATATAATTCCTCTTTTTTAATTCTGAGTCTTCTTTTTTCAGTAAGGAAATCTCTGTCACATAATTTTTATATGCTTAGATTCTCCATTTGTATCCCTAAGTCTGTTTAGAATTCTGCTTAAGTTAAATCAACATTACATTTGATATGTAGTCTCGAGACATTATATACATTGTTAATTTTCTCAAGGTTAGCCCAGAGAGCTAATTCTAAAATACTCAGGTATCTACATCCTCTTCACTGTTTCCTCTTCAAACCCTGTTTAATGATAAAACCAATATTGATCTTCCTGTGCTCTACCTAGAGTTCCTTTGGTCGTTATTTGATGAGATCACTTTACGTTAGTGTTCTGTTTTTATCCCACATGTTATAACATTCAGTAACCATGTCCCAGTCTGAAAATCCTAATTTATACTTCAGAACATAAATACCCTTTTAACCTGTAAAGATAATTTTTTTAAAAGACAAGAATAAGATTTTACAGAGTTTAATTAGTTTTCAAGGGATGTTCTAATTAAGTTTTTAAAATTAGATGCTTAAATTTTCATTCCAACTTGTAGTGATCTCAAGGTTCTACTTCTGGGAGCTGAAGTACAACAAAATCCTGTTACACTGTGGGCACTGGTGTATAAAAATACCACTAACATTATAGAAATAATGAGAATGCATTGTCACATTAGCATTTTTAGGCTTGGGGGCTATATTATGAACACACTCCTGAAATAACTTTATAGTGGTATCCTATAAATATTTTCCCATTTATTTGATAAAAAAGATTCTGTAATCCACATCTGTGATTGATGAGCTTAATTATTTGGCATTTAAAGATAGTTTGACATGTGTTTAGTCCTTTTGATTTTTAGATTTTTAGTGTCCTAATTATTCACAGAAATAAGGAACTATATTGTGTTTTTCTTAAAGAGATAAAACCCTACCTATTTTGTTCCTTAAGAATTAAAGCTCTATTTTGGCACCAATTGGGAGAAATTGTAAGTAGTCATCAACGGTTCAGAATTCAAACACTGTTGAATATTTATGGTGTATATTTTATCGAGGCATTTTAGTTTATAATAAAAACTGGGAAATACTAAATGTGTAATCACATTTTCCTTCTTTTTAATATATGGGTTTTTATTTGTTTCATAACAGGCTACGTCCAAGCATCAAAGAGAGACAAAAAATTTTTTGCTTGTGCTCCAAACTACTCATATGCAGCCCTGTGTGAGTGCCTTCGTCGAGTGTTCATCTACCGCCAGCCCACTCCCATGTCCACTGTACTTTACAACAGAAAGGAAGGCCGGCAAGTAGGGCAGGTTGCTAAGCAGCAAGTAGCAAGCCTAGAAACCAATGATCCTATTTTAGGCTTTCAGGCAACAAATGAGAGATTATTTGTTCTCACTACCAAAAACCTGTTTTTAATAAAAGTAAATACAGAGAATTGATCACCCCAACATGTCAGCTTTTCTGTACTGAGAAAAGTATTCAGTGGTAGCCAGAAAGCTTAGTAGTTATACTATAACCTGTTAAGTTTTACTACGTTAAATAAATTATCTTATATGAATTTTTTATTTTTTAAAGGAAATTGGAAGTATATTCAAGAGATTATGATTCTATAAAAGCTATGGAATGAAGCTGCAAATTTAGAGAAAATTTACTTCTGTAAAAAATGTAAAGTATTAGTAGAATGATTTTTTTAAAAAGTCTGGAATTTCATCTTTTATATGAAAGATGTACAATTCAGTGTTTAAAAATAAAAATATTTATCACATACTCTTTGTTCATTGATAGTTTCTTCCTTCTGTACCTGTAGAACTTTTGGATTACAGTTAAACTGTTGGTTCTTGTAAATACTCATTTAAGTGGACTGAATAGCTGAGGTAGAGGGGGGAAATAGAACAGAAGTACAGCAGGTCCAGTATTGTTAAAGTTTGCTGAAATACTAAGATTTGGGGTTTTTTTTCCAAAAATTTTTTCCATTTATTTTTTATTCATTTGCTCTTCCAACAGGGATAGACAAAGAGAGATGATAAAGTTCCATAAAGTGTGGCTCTTATCCATTGTTATACAACAAACCACCTCAAAACTCATTAAAACAAGACTATTTGAAAATCTATGATTCACTGATGTGGCTGTCTCTGTTCTGCATGGCTCCAGTAGGCTAGACTTGTCTTATTCCTGTGATAGAGCAGACATTGCAAGAGGGCAAGACTGACACACAAGAGCTTATCAAGCCTGTGTTTCCATCACATTTGCTCTTCTTCCATTGAACAAAGCAAGTCACATGGTCAAGTCTAGAGTCCGAGAGGGACTGCACAGGAACACAGCAGGAGGTATAATTCATTGGCGCCATTAATGTGATAGTCTGTCATACAAATTATGATTTATCTTGGTAGTTCTCCTTAAACTTCTACAGTTAAAAAAAATAACCCTGGGGCACCCGGATGGCTCAGTCAAGTGTCCGACTTGAGCTCAGGTCATGAGCTCACAGTTCTTGAGTCAAGTCCCACGTCGGGCTCTGTGCTGACAGCTTGAAACCTGGAGTCTGCGTCAGATTCTGTGTCTCCCTCTCTCTCTGCCTCTCCCCTGCTCATGCTCTCTCTCTCTCAAACATTAAAAAAAAAACAACCTTGTTTATACATTAAATATATTGTGTCATGAATTGTAGTTTTTCATTTCCTTAGATTTTTTGGGGTTTGCATTTACCTGGAAAAGTGTTTACTTTGGAGGAAAAAGATGGAGATTACATGCATGTTCTAAACACTTAAAATGCAGTTTCCTAGAGAGAAGTACTGGGATGCTACATAAAAAAATTGGGGAAGTCCAGAGAACTGGTAATGAAAGCCAGAGTCCTAACAGTGCTCTTAGTATTTAGGAATGAGGTGGCCTGGGTTTCGAGCATCATAAGGTCAGAACACAGAAAAACAAGACACAAAACTGTATTTCCAGAACTTTTCTGTGCTGTAAAACTTAATGACACAAAAGAGTATTGAGACAGTGAATTATTAAAAACTTTATTATGTGACAGGAGATTTAAATCTTTAAAATTTTCCCCAAGGATCATAAGTACCCTCTTAGGAAATATAAGAAAAATGCAGATTAATGTGCTCCTTAGTTAACCATATGGCTATGTGTGTATGTATGCATATACACACAAAGTTCCAGGTAGTAATAAATTTTATTTTCTTCCTGTGATTTTTAACATAATGTTGAATTGGAAACTATCAGGATAAGTAGTCCTGATTTTTGCATCTTGACCTATCTTAAGAGAGTAATACATCCAGAGCAGTGATTCTAAGCTCTGATTTCTCGAAATGTTTTAAGAATCCCATAAGCCTATAAATCAACTGAAACAATTTTCTACACTTTAAAAAATAAACACACAAATAAGGCTCACCACAAGAGTCTCTTAATGATAGAGAACTATGGGTTGAAAGGGGGAGGTAGGTGAGAGATGGGCTAGATGAGTGATGGGTACTAAGGAGGGCACTTGTGATGAGCACTATTGTATGCAAGTGATGAATCACTGAATTCTACTGAAACCAATATTGTATGTTAAAATTTAAAAAAATAAGGCATATGCTATAAGTCTATGGCATAATACAACTACCTCGTATTTTGTCGATTTTTATCATAAATTATGAGCAGGAATTTATGATAGTAATAAAGTAGTACTTTATGTGCTTTTCATATTAAGAGTCCCTTAACAATATTCATTATTTCATACAAATCAAAACCACACTTAGATATCACCTCACGCCAGTCAGAGTGGCCAAAATGAACAAATCAGGAGACTATAGATGCTGGAGAGGATGTGGAGAAACGGGAACCCTCTTGCACTGTTGGTGGGAATGCAAATTGGTGCAGCCACTCTGGAAAACAGTGTGGAGGTTCCTCAAAAAATTAAAAATAGATCTACCCTATGACCCAGCAGTAGCACTGCTAGGAATTTACCCAAGGGATACAGGAGTACTGATGCATAGGGGCACTTGTACCCCAATGTTTATAGCAGCACTCTCAACAATAGCCAAATTATGGAAAAAGCCTAAATGTCTATCAACTGATGAAGGGATAAATTGTGGTTTATATACACAATGGAGTACTACGTGGCAATGAGAAAGAATGAAATATGGCCCTTTGTAGCTACGTGGATGGAACTGGAGGTGTTATGCTAAGTGAAATAAGCCATACAGAGAAAAACAGATACCATATGTTTTCACTCTTACGTGGATCCTGAGAAACTTAACAGGAACCCATGGGGGAGGGGAAGGAAAAAAAAAAAGAGGTTAGAGTGGGAGAGAGCCAAAGTATAAGAGACTCTTAAAAACTGAGAACAAACAGGGTTGATGGGGGGTGGGAGGGAGGGGAGGGTGGGTGATGGGTATTGAGGAGGGCACCTTTTGGGATGAGCACTGGGTGTTGTACGGAAACCAATTTGACAATAAATTTCATATATTGAAAAAAATAATAAAACAAAAATTAAAAAAAACTTAAAAACCCTATATTCTTTAAAAAAAAATTCATTATTTCAACATTTAGTAAGCATCAACTATATACCATAACCTCATGTTTCCAATGTTGAGGATAATGCATTGCTAAGTATAAAGAGACAAAGAGTCTACCTTAAAGAGTTTTCCAGGTAAAGTTTCTCTTTGGAGGAAAAAAAAGTGGGAGGGGGTAAGTGGAGTAGTGCTTCTCTAAGAAAGAAGTCTGACCAAGTCCGGAACCCATACAAGAATTAGGCAGAAGTGTTGCCAATAGGAAGGGGAGAAAGAGGATAAGGGAATTCAAAAATTAAGAATGGTAAAAACTGATGCTTTCAAGTAATATACAATTGTCAGATTTCTGCATACAAAGGAAATTACTATACAGATTAAATCACCATTGCACAGGCATTTCTAACATTTTATAAATGTGATTAAAGAGATAAATGGTAAGTTTATGTATGGCAAATAATATAATACAACTAGTATTGTACTAGTCATTGCTGATTACTGGAAGAATATTTTAATTACATCTTAGTACTAAGGGTGTCTTACCAAACAAGTAAATGTAATTTAGCTGGTAAAAATTATGCCTAATATTAGAATGTTGGAATAATAAATGAAAAATAGCCCCTCTCAAATTAGTATGAAGGAATTATGAGCAAAAACAATGAAGATAAAAGGTAACCAATCAGGTACCAAGATATATTATGAAGTGGTAAACAAGTTGGTATATCATTGGATCCGTAAATAGACATATTTTTTTATTTACTTAAATGTGTATAATCTCAGACCCAGAAAACAAAAATATGAGAGAAACTAATGGATTATAAAATGTAAAATTTCTTTATGACCTGATTCTATAACAGTGGTAAAAGAAAACAGACTGAGAGAAGATACTTGTCGACGCATAATAGAGGAGGGTTAAAATCTAGAATAATCTAGAATGTCAAAACACTATTTTTTCATAATAAAAAAACTGCAAAATAGGGAAGCAGATAAAAGATATTAATAGCCAATTTACTTTTAAAAAGATGCTCAGTCTCCCAAGTAATCAGGGAAATTGGTAAAAAATGTAAATTTTTAGAATATGACATATTGACCAAGGTGGGGGAAAATGGGAACTCTCCTACACTGTTGGTGGGAGTGTCAGTGGGTACCAAAGGACAGTTATAAATACGTATTCAAATAAATAGTGCATTTTCCATAATCCCAGAAATACTGGAAGACACTCAACATGTGCCCAGCGCGGTATATATAAGAATATGCATTGTGGTGATGTTTCTAATAAAAATTTGGAGAGATCTAAATTTCCATTTTAGGGAAGTAACTAAATTGTAATATTTTTACATTAGAATAGTATATATCAATGTTTATTAAAAGCTTGAAGTTACATCCCTCTTTATGGGTCTGAAAACTCCCTGACACCCAGTATGTAAGTAATACTTTTCCGCTTTCTCATAGGAGAAAGATGCAGTTAAATTTTAACACCTGGGCAATTTACAACAGGATCTGTGTGTTTTCCAAAAGGATAGATAATGCCTGTGAGAACTCTTTCTTTGTTCATAAAAACGTATTTTTTGAATCATTAATGTATATATTAAAGAGGGAAATATCCCTTAGTGCCTCAAAGGAAATAGGAAAGTTAAGATTGTATGTTGCCTTGTTTCCTAAGTTTCTACCATGGGAAGGAAATAAAAACAGCCAACCCCATGACTTTTCTTTGAACAAGTGTTTTGGGTTTAAAAGGAGGCAAGCCATGTTCCAAGAGAAGTCACTTGTGTTGGATCCATTACCAGCCACATCCATCTTGAGGTTCTGTTCCACCTGTCCTTTCCTTCAGCCGACTAACCCAGGCACACAATATGACTGTGTCAGAATGTGACTGGCAAGATCAGTTACACAAGTATTTATCAAGCCTCTGCTTGTGTCACATTTTCTCATATCATACTGGCCAAAGCAGATCACATAGCTTATCCCAGAGTTAGAGTGGAGTACCCTGCAAAGTTCCATGGCAGAGGACCTAGATATGAGGAAGGCGAGGAAATGGAACCATTTTTGAAATCTATTACATGTACCCCATACTATGTCCAAACAATGTAGATTTCTAGCCTTTTCCCCTCACTTCATGGCACACAGAAAATTATACTTATAGCACACTAGGGGTGCTCTTGGCCAGAAGTGACTTGGCTATCTAAGGACCAAGGGATTAAATATCTAGGTGACCTGTAACCTATTTGCAACACACTGATGTAAAGTCTAAGAGGTATGTGCGTACTCTGAATGTCATTTATAATTAAGGGCTATAATCAATTTTCTTTAAAAAAATTATTGAAAATTTTTATTTTAGAAAACTATACTGTGTCATTGATATCCAAAATGTATAATTATTACCATTTCAGATGTTCATACATGTCATTGCATGAGCTTTTGTTTTATTTATTGTTTAATGTTTATTCATTTTTTGAGAGAGAGCGCAAGTGGGGATGGGCAGAGAGAGAGTGAGACACAGAATATGAAGAAGGCTCGAGGCTCTGAGATGTCAGCAAAGAGCCTGACGTGGTGCTCAGACTCACGAACTGTGAGATCATGACCTGAGCTGAAGTTGGACGCTTAACTGACTGAGTCACCCAGGTGCCCCTGCATCAGCTTTTAAAGTGAACTTTTTTGACTTCTGTGGAAGATGGTAGCATAGGAGGATCCTAGGCTTACCTTGTTCCATGGACATACCTAGATAAAACCCACCTCAGTGTAAATAACCCAGAAAATGACCCAAAGACTGGCAGAACAGACCATCCGCAGCTAAATGTAAAGAAAAGGCCATATTGAAGAGGGTAGGAAGGGCAGAGACATGGTTCAGAGCCAAAGTGTTCAGGCAACTGTCCACAGGAGGGACACCATGGGCACAAAAGGCAAAAGGAGCAGGCCCTGCACCAGGCACCTCAGGCACAGGGGACCTGCACAGGAAAGATGAACACCCTAACATTTGACTTTGAAAACCAGAGGGGCTTAACTTTTGAAGTTCTTACAGTGAGGCTTAAAACCTGGAACTTTACAAATCATGGGGTCAGCTCTGAGAGCCAGAGAGTGACAGGAAACTGTCCCTGCCCTTGAAGAGGCAGTACCACAAACAGCCCCACTTAGATACAGCACAGAAACAGCAAATTGAAAGACTCCTGGGGGTACAGGAGGGAGATTTGTTTGCTAATCTTGAGGCCCATGCTGATGGGTAGTTCTCCAAGAACAAAGGAGCTGGTGGGGGGGGGGGGCTCTCCTCTCACTCCCCACCCCCTCCCACAGCCTAGATACATGGACACCTGTGGGAATGAGCATAGCTTGAACACTTTCTACTTAGCTTGGTAACAGTATGCCCTGGACCTGCATACTTGTGCAGATCTGCCCCCATCTCAGATTCCTCCCACAGCAAACCAGCACCAACCTAACACTGCATGCCCTAAGCCCTGCATTCTCCTATGGACTTGCCCCCTCCAAAACACCTTTGGTATGAGTCCATCCAAAGATGTGTCACAAGCTTGGCAGTGTGCAAGCAGCCCCGATGGGTCAGCACCACCACAAAGTGACTCCTGCTCACGGAGAGGAGAAGATAACCACCACCACACACCCTTCCTGTGGTCCCAGCAGTGGACTGCAGGCCTCTCCCAACAATGACAACTTCTCAGGGACAACACCAGGGAAGCACCCTGCAGTTCTGTGCTGCTGCAGCTCTGGCAAATGCCTGGTCTGACCCTACTCAAGCCCAAAGCAGTCCCATACTGGCCCACTAACACAGGAACAAAACCCTGCCACAATAGACAAAGAGAGCCATTGCAGCTGACTGGACTAAGGGCAAATGCAACTCAGCCACAAGAGTAGGGTGCATGTAAAACACAGGATGACAACCGTGAACTGCCAGGTTCTGGTAAACAGGGAACATTGTAGTGCAGGACACTCCAAGACCTCTGCTTTGTAAGTCCAATACTTTCAAGAGCAGGAGACATAGCTGATTTTCTTAACACACAGAAACAGACCCAGAGTTAGGCAAAATAAGAAGACAGAGGAGTATGTCCCCAATGAGGGAACAGGAAAAAAAAAAGCACAGCAAGAGACTTAAATGAAATGGATATAAGTAATATACTTGATAAAGAATTTAAAGTAATAGTCACAATGATATTCTCTGGACTGGAGTAAAGAATGGAGGGCTTCAGTGAGACTCTCAACAAAGAGATAGAAAGCTTAAAAAAGAACCAATCAGAGATGAAGTACTCAATAAATAGTACTAGAGAAAAAAGAATGGATCAGCAACCTGGAGTGCAGAGTAATAGAAAGCTATCCAGCTGAACAAGAGAGAGAAAAAAGAATAAAAAATGAAAAGAGATTAAGGGATCTCAACAACACCATTAAGCGTAGCAACTTTCCCATTATAGGGATTCCAGAAGAAGAAAGAGAAAAGAGGGCAGAAAATTTATTTTAAGAAATAATAGCTGTAAATTTCCCAATCTGGGGAAGGAAACAGGAATCTCGATCTTAGAGGCACAGAAAGCCCCCAATAAAATCAACCCAGGGAGGTCCATGCCAAGACACATAGTAATTAAAATGACAAAAAATGGTGATAAAGAGAGAATTTTAAAAGCAGTAAGAAAAAAGTTACATACAAGGGAAATCCCATAAGGCTATATCAGCTGATATTTCAACAGAAAATTTGCAGACCAGAAGGGATTGTCCTGATATATTCCAAGTTATGAAAGAAAAAAACCTGCAACCAAGAATACTCTATCCAGCAAGGCTATCATTCAGAATAGGAGAGGTTTCTCAGACAAACAAAAGTGGAAGTAATTCATCACCACTAAACCAGTCTTACAAGAAATGTTAAAGGGGACTCTGGAAATGAAAGACCATAAACAGGAGTAAGAAAATTAGAAAGCACAAAAGCAGGAAAATTAAGTATATCTATAAAAATCCATCAAGGGATTCACAAAATAAAATGATGTAGAGTATGACACTACATACTGGGGGAAGAGGAGTAAAAGTTTAGTGCTTTTAGAATGGTTCAAACTTAAGTGACCATCAAATTCATATAGACTGCTATGTGTATGAGATGTTATATATAAACATAATGGTAACCACAAATCAAAAACCAGTAATAGATACACAAAAAATAAAGATAAAGGAATCCAAGTAGATCACTGAAGGAAACCAGCAAACCATGAGAGAGAAGAGCAAGAACTAGAACATGGAAGAACTACAAAAACAACCATAAAACAAGGAACAAAATGGTGGTAAGTACATACTTATTAATAATTACTTTGCATGTTAATGAACTAAATGTTCCAATCAAAAGACAGAGGGTGATAGAATGGATAAAAAAGCAAGACCCATCTATCTATATGCTTCCTATGAAAAGACTCATTTCAGGCCTAAAGACTCAAGCAGATCTAAAATGAAGAGGGTGGGAAAAGCATTTATCATGCAAATGGAAGTGAAAAGAAAGCTGGGGTAGCAATACTTATGTCAGACAAAATAGATTTTAAAACAAAGATTATAACAAGAGACAGGGAAGGACATTACATAATCATAAAGGAAACAATCCAACAAAAAATATAACTATATATAAAATATATATATTATATATAATATACAAATATATGTGTAAATATTTATGCCACCAATATGAGAGAACCCAAGTACATAAAGTAGCTAATAACAAAAATAAAGGAAGTAATCGATAGTAATAAAATAATAGTAGGGGAATTTAACACCTCACCTACATGAATAGATCATCCAAACAAAATCAACAAGAAAATAGGGGCTTTGAATGACACATTGGGCCAGATGAATTTAATGGATACATTCAAAACACTCCATCCTAAAACAGCAGAATACACAGTCTTTTCAAGTGCGCATGGAACAAACTGGATTATACATTGGTCCAAAAAACAAGTCTCAACAGATTAAGAAAGATTAAAGTCATACTATGCATCTTTTCTGACCCAATCCTATAAACCTAGAAATCAACCACAAGAAAAAATCTGGGAAGAACACAACTACACTGAAGTTAAATAACATGAAGCAATGACTGAGGAAACCAAAAACTCAAAGAAGAAATAAAAAATAAATGGAAACAAATGAAAATGAAAACACATGGTCCAAAATCTTTGGAATGCAGAAAAAGCTGTTCTAAGAGGGAAATTTATAGTAATACAGGTCTACCTCAAGAAGCAAGAAAAATTTCACATAAACAACCTAACCTGACACCTACAGGAGCTAGGAAAAGAGCAAACAAAACCCAAAACCAATAGAAGGAAGGAAATATTAAAGATTAGAGCCAAAATAAATGGCAGAAACAATAACAAAATAGAACAGATTAATAAAACAAAGAGCTGGTTCTTAGGAAAGATCACCAAAATTGACAAAACTTTAGTCAGACTCAAAGAGAGAGTGAGAGACACTGAGAGAGACCAATCTCATATAAACAAAATCAGAATGCAAGAGGAGAAATAACAACTGACATCATAGAAATAAAGAATTATAAGAAAATACTATGAAATATTATATGCCAACAAATTGGACAACCAAAAGAAATGGATAAATTTTTAGAAACCTATAACCTACCAAATCAGGAAGAAACAGAAAATTTGAATAGATTATTAGGGATAAAACTGATGTAGTAATAAAAAAAAATTGCCAACAAACAGTAGTCTAGGACCAGAGTGATTCACAGGTGAATTCTACCAACCATTTAAATAAGAGTTAATACTTATTCTTCTCAAACCATCCCAAAAAATAGAAGAGGAAGAAAAGCTTCCAAATTCATTCTGTGAGGTCAGCATTATCCTGATACCCAAACCAGATAAAAATATTACAAAAAAAAAAAAAAAAAAGCAGAGAACTCTGATAAACACAGATGCAAAAGTACTCAATAAAATGCTAGCAAACCAAATCCAACAAACATTAAAAAAAATAATAATCCACCATACTCAAGTGGGATTTATTCCTAGGATGCAAGGGTGGTTCAATATTTGCAAATCAATCAATGTTATACATCACATCAAAAGAGAAGGGATAAAAACCATAATCATTTCAATGATAAAGAAAACACATTCAACAAAGTACAACATCTATTCATGATAAAAACCCACAATAAACTAGGTTTAAAGGGAACTACTTCAACATAATAAAGGCCATATAAGAAAAACCCACAGCTAGCACTTTGCTCTATGGTGAAAAAATGAGAGATTTCCTCTTAAGATCAGGAATAAGACAAGGATGTCCATTCTCACCACTTCTATTTACCATGGTACTAGAAGTCCTAGCCACAGCAATCAAAAAAAATAAATAAATAAATAAAAGGCATAAAAATGGGTAAGGTAGAAATAAAACTTTCACAATTTGCAGATGACATGACACTACATATATAGAAAACCCTAAAGACTCCATCAAAAACCTACTAGAACTGATAAACGAATTTAGTAATGTTGCAGGATACAAAATCCATATATAGAATTCATGGCATTTATATACACTAATAATGAAATAACCAAAAGAGAAATTAAGAATCCCTTTTACAATTGTACCACATATTAAAATACTTGGGAATAAACTTAATTAAAGATGTGAAAAACTTGTACTCTGCAAACTGTAAAATACCAATGAAAGAAATTAAAGATGACACAAACAAATGGAAAGATATTCCATGCCTGTGGATTGGAAGAACAAATATTGTTAAAATGTCCACACTAACCAAAGGAATCCACACATTTAATGCAATTCCTGTCAAAATATCAACAGCATTTTTCACAGAACTAGAATAAATAATACTAAAACTTGTATAGAACCACAAAAGACCCTGAATAACCAAAGCAATTTTGAAAAAGAACAAAACGTGGTATCATAATCCCTGATTTCAAGATATACTACGAAACTGCAGTAATCAAAGCAATACAGTACTGGCATAAAAGTAGACGCATAGATCAGTAGAACAGAATAAAGACCCCAGAATGAAACCCACAATTATATGGTCAATTAATCTTTGACAAAGGAGGCAAGAATATACAAAAGAAAGAAATCTCTTTAATAAATGGTGTTGGGAAAACTGGACAGCTATATGCAAAAGAATGAAACTGGACCACTTTCTTACACTGTACACAAAAATAAACTCAAAATGCATCAAAGACCTAAATGTGTTACCTGAAACCATAAAAATCCTAGAAGAGAGACAGGTAGTAATTTCAATGACGTCAGCCATAGCAACATTTTTCTAGTTATGCCTCCAGAGGCAAGAGAAACAAAAACAAAAATAAACTGTTGGGACTACATCAAAAGAAAAAGTTTCTATGCATCAAAAGAAACAATCAACAAAACAATAATAGAAGATATTTGCAAACGACATGTTCAAAAAGAGGTTAGTATCCAAAATGTATAACTCCACTAACACTCAACTCAACTAAAAAAAAAAACCCCAAGACTTCTCAATAATCCAATTAAAAAATGGGAAGATGGGGCAACTGGG
Source organism: Panthera uncia (assembly GCF_023721935.1). Taxonomy (NCBI): domain Eukaryota; kingdom Metazoa; phylum Chordata; class Mammalia; order Carnivora; family Felidae; genus Panthera; species Panthera uncia. Next base: position 28,874,523 of record NC_064812.1, read on the forward strand.
TGGCTCAGTTGGTTAAGCATCTGAATTTGGCTCAGGTCATGATCTCATGGTTTGTGAGTTCAAGCCCCACATTGGGCTTTGCACTAACAGTGTGGAGCCTGCTTGGGATTCTCTTTCTCTCCTTCTCTCTCTGCCCCTCCCCCACTCACACTTTCTCTCTCAAAATAAATAAACTTAAAAAATAAAAAATAAAAAATGATAAGAAGACATGAACAGATATTTCTCCAAAGATGACACAGATGGCCAACATGAAAAGATGCTCAACATCACTAATCATCAGGAAAATGCAAATCAAAACCACAACAAAGTATCACCTCACACCTATCAGAATGACTAGAATCAAAAACACAAGAAGCAAATGTTGGCAGGGTGTAGAATAAAAGGAATCTTTGTGCCCTGGTGGTGAGAATGCAAACTGGTGCAGCCACTGTAGAAAATAGTATGGAGGTTCCTCAAAAAATTAAAAGCAGGTTACCATATGATCTAGTAATCCCATTATTGGGTATTTACCCAAAGAACACCAAAACACTAATTCAAAGATATATGCACCCCTATGTTTACTGTAGCATTATTTACAATACCAAACTATGGAAGCAACCCAAATGTCCATCAATAGATAAATGGAGAAAGAAGTGGTGTGTGTGCCACACACACACACACACACACACACACACACACCATTATATATAATGGAATATTACTCAGCCATAAAAAAGAATGAAATCTGGATGGAAAATGGATGGATCTGGACAGTATAATGCTAAGTGAAATCAGTCAGTCATAAAAAGACAAATATATGATTTTACTTATGTGGAATTTAAGAAACAAATGAACAAAGAAAAAAAAGTTACAGACCAAAAAAACAGACTGTTAAAAACAGAAAACTGGTGGTTGGCAGGGGAGGTGGGTGAGGGGATAGGTGAAATAGGTGAGGGGAACTAACAGTACACCTACCATGATGAGCATGGAGTAATACACAGAACTGTTGAATCACTCTATGGTACATCTAAAACTAACACAACACCATGTTAATTATACTGGAAATTTTAAACCTTACTGAAGTATGGTTTGTACACAATATTATGCTTATTTAACGTACAATTGGATCCATTTTAATATATTTTGGTATAAATTATACATATGTGATAATATGTAATGTATATTACATGTGTATTCGTATATACTTAGTGAAATAATCACTATAAAATAAATCTGGAGTGGCTATATTAATATCACACAAAATCAATTTCAGACCAAAGAATTATACCAAGGATAAAGAAGACCGTTTCATAACAAGGGTCAGTTATGCAAGAGGACATAAAAAAATGTTTAAAGTTTATGTATCTAATAACAAAGCTTAAAGATACACAAAGCAAAGACTAATAAACTATAGGAATAAACAAAAAATCAATAATTACAGTGCAGATTGGAATACACTTCTTTTGGTCATTGATAAAAATAAGCAGGCAGAAAATCAACAAGGATATAGAAAATTCAAGTTATGCTATCAACCAAGTTGACTTGATTGAAATTTATAAAAACATACTATCCAACAACAGAATATTCTTTTTTTATTTAAAAAAAATTTTTAGCATTTATTTATTATTCAGAGACAGAGAGAGGCAGAGCATGAGCAGGGGAGGGGCCGAGAGATGGGGAGAATCCGAAACAGGCTCCAGGCTCTGAGCTGTCAGCACAGAGCCTGACGCGAGGCTTGAACCCACAAACCACGAGATCATGACCTGAGCCGAAGTCAGATGCTTAACCAATGGAGCCACCCAGGCGCCCCGAGTAATATTCTTAATCTTAATAAACATTCTTAAGTGCAAACATCATATTTATCAAGATAGACTGTGTTCTGGACCATAAAACAAATCCCAATAAATCAACAAGTATCAAGACATGTCCTCTGAGCAAAATAGAATTAAATTAGAAATCAGTAACAGAAAGCCCTTTAGAAAATCGCCAAATACTGTGAAATTACATACAGACTTGTAAATAATTCAAATAAAAAATATCAAACAGTAATCAGAAAGTGTTCAAAATGAATATAAATGAGAACTATTAAAATTTGTGATGTTGTTATAGCAGTATTTAAAGGCAATTTGTAGCACTGAATGCTTTTGTTAGAAAAGAAGAAAGATCTCAAGTCAATGACCTTAGCTTCTAATTTCAAAAACTAGAAAAAGTGGAAGCTCAACCCAAAGTAAGTGGCAAAAAAGAAATAGTAATTATTAGATTATAAATCAATGAAATAAGAATCAAGAAAATCAATGAAACCAAAACTTGGTTCTTAGTAAGAATTGATAAAATTAACCTGCAGCTAAGCTCATCAGGAAAAGAAAAAAGGAGGAGAAAAATTACCAATATATTCTATTCCATTGGTCTATGTGTCTGTTTTTGTGCCAGTACCATGCTGTCTTGATGATTACAGCTTTGTAAAGGCTAAAGTTTTGATGATTACAGCTTTGTAAAGGCTAAAGTCTGGGATTGTGATGCCTCCCACTTTGGTCTTCTTCAATTATTACTTTGGCTGTTCAGGGTCTTTTGTGGTTCCATACAAATTTTAGGATTGCTTGTTCTAGCTTCGAGAAGAATGCTGGTGCAATTTTGATTGATATTGCACTGAATGTGTAGATTGCTTTGGGTAGTATTGACATTTTAACAATATTTATTCTTCCAATCCATGAGCATGGAATGTTTTTCCATTTATTTGTATCTTCTTCAGTTTCCTTCATAAACCTTCTATAGTTTTCAGCATACAGATCTTTTACATCTTTGGTTAGGTTTATTCCTAGGTATTTTGTGCTTCTCGGTGCAATTGTGAATGGGATCAGTTTCTTTATTTGTCTTTCTGTTGCTTCATTATTAGTGTATAAGAATGGAATTGATTTCTGTACATTAATTTTGTATCCTGCGACTTTGCTGAATTCATGTATCTGTTCTAGCAGATTTTGGTGGAGTCTATTGGGTTTTCCATGTATAATATGTCATCTGCAACAAGTGAAAGCTTGACTCCATTTTTGCCAACTCCAGAATTGGACCAACAAAAGTATAGCCAACTAATCTTTGACAAAGTAAGAAAGAATATCCAATGGAAAAAAGACAGTCTCTTTAGCAAATGGTGCTGGGAGAACTGGACAGCAACATGCAGAAGAATGATACTAGACCACTTTTTTATACCATTCACAAAAATAAACTCAAAACGAATGAAGGACCTGAATGTGAGACAGGAAACCATCAAAACCTTAGAGAAGAAAGCAGGAGAAAACCTCTCTGACCTCAACCACAGCAATTTCTTACTTGACACATCTTAAAAGGCAAGGGAATTAAAAGCAAAAATGAACTATTGGGACCTCATCAAGATAAAAAGCTTCTGCACTACAAAGGAAAAAATCAACAAAATTAAAAGGCAGTCAACAGAATGGGAAAAGATATTTGCAAATGACATATCAGACAAGGGCTAGTATCCAAAATCTATAAAGAACTCACCAAACTCCACACCTGAAAAATAAATAATCCAGTGAAGAAATGGGCAGAAGACGTGAATAGACACTTCTCTAAAGAAGACATCCAGATGGCCAACAGGCACATGAAAAGATGCTCAGCGTCACTCCTCATCAGGGAAATACAAATCAAAACCACACTCAGATATCACCTCATGCCAGTCAGAGTGGCTAAAATGAACAAATCAGGAGACTATACATGCTGGAGAAGATGTGGAGAAACGGGAACCCTCTTGCACTCTTGCTGGGAATGTAAACTGGTGCAGCCACGCTGGAAAACAGTGTGGACGTTCCTCAAAAAATTAAAAATAGACCTACCCTATGACCCAGCAATAGCACTGCTAGGAATTTACCCCAGGGATACAGGAGTGCTGATGCATAGGGGCACCTGTACCCCAATGTTTATAGCAGCACTCTCAACAATAGCCACATTATGGGAGAGCCTAACTGTCCATCAACTGATGAATGGATAAGGAAGTTGTGGTTTATATATACAATGGAACACTACTTGGCAATGAGAAAGAATGAAATCTGGCCTTTTGAGCAACTTGGGTGGAACTTGAGAGTGTTGTCCTAAGTGAAATAAGTCATACAGAGAAAGATAGATACCCTATGTTTTCACTCTCATGTGGATCCTGAGAAACTTAACAGAAGACCATGGGGGAGGGTAAGGGGGAAAAAAGTTACAGAGAGGGAAGGAGGCAAACAATAAGAGACTCTTAAAAACTGAGAATAACCTGAGGGTTGATGGGGGGTGGGAGGGAGGGGAAAGTGGGTGATGGGCACTGAGGAGGGCACTTGTTGGGATGAGCACTGGGTGTTGTATGGAAACCAATTTAACAATAAATTTCATTAAAAAATTACCAATATAAAGGAATGAGAGAAGTGAAATTACTACAAATTCTACAGATATTTTAAAATATGAGAATATTATAAACAACTTTATTCCAATAATTGGAACAATTCAGAAAACATGGACAAATTCTTTAAAAGACACAAGTGACCAAAGCTGAGTCAAGAAGCTTTATATCTATGTCTAAAATGAAACTTATAGTTAAGAATCTTCCCACAAAGACTCACAGACCAGATGGCACCACAAGTGAATTCTACCAAGTATTTGAAGAAATAATATCAATTCTACACAAACTTTTAGAAAATTGAAAAAGAGGGAATATTCCCCATCTATTTAAAAAATCCAGCATTATCCTGATACCAAAACCCAGCAGAGACAATACAATAAAGGAAAACTATATGCTAATATCCTTCATGAACATGAATGCAACAATTCTTATCACAATTTTAGCAACTTAAAGGATTAAATAAAGGATATAAAAAGGATAATACATTATGGCCAGGTAGAGATTATCTGAGCAATGAAAGTTTGGTTTTAGATTTTAAATACACCTCAATGAAATTTACCATATCAATGGACTAAAAAAACTAACAAACATAAGATCTTATCTGTAGGTATTTAAAAAGTTTTGGATAAAATCTAACATTCTCATGAAAAACTTACAGCAAACTGGAAATGAAAGGGAAATTCTTCAACCTGATACAGGTAACATAATACTTAATGGTGAAAGACTTAGCACTTTCCCCACTGCTGCACTCCCCTATCCTTCCCACCAAGATCAGAAACAGGGTAAGAATCTCTGCTCTCACCACTTCTATTCAAAATTGTACTACCAGGTTCTAATTTGTACACTCAGGCAAGAAAAATAAAAGACATCCAGATTTGAAAAGAAGTAAAGCTGTCTTTCTCCACATGTAACATGATCATTTGTGTTGAAAATCCTTTGGAATTTATAAATAAATACAAAATAAAAACAAACTACTACAACTGTTAGTTTATTAAAGTTGCAGGAAACAATATCAATATACAAAACTCAACTATTTCCATATCCTACCAACCAACAATCAGAAACTGATGTAAAAACAGTAGCACAGTTAGTTGTGGTGAGATGTTTCCACAGGTTTATCTATAGACTTGATTCAATCAATCAAACAGTCCTAACATGCTTTTTTCTTTTTAGGTAAAATATGGTACAAAGGACCTAGAATACCAAAAAGAATAAAAAAGTCTTAAACCACCAGATTTTAAGGTTTATTATAAAGCTATAGTAATCAAGACAATGGACAACATGGTATTGGCATCAAAACAGATGAAGTGATTGATAAAATGGAGAGTCCAAGTACAGATGTAGATATATGGACATACATGATCAATTGAATTTAGACAAAAATATGAAGGCAATTCACTGGAGAAAGGATAATTTCATCTCCCAAATTGGTGTTGGAACAATTGGATATCTATTTTCACCTTTTTATTAGAGTGAATAATGGTTACCCAAAGATATCAGGTAATAATCCCTGAAACCTATAAATATTACCATATAAAGAAAAAATGATGATGTTAAAGATTTTACATGGAGAGATTATCCTGGATATCTAGGTGGACCCTAAATTCAATGACAGTGCCTTTATAAGAAAGAGATAGAGGGAGATTATAAACACAGAGAAGAGGTTATGTGAAGATGCACACCAAAATTGGAGTGATGTCCACAAGGTAAGTATTCTGACAGCCACCAGAAGCTAGAAGAGGCAAATAATGGATTCTCCTCCAGATCATGCAAAGAGAGTATGGCCTTCCTGACATGTATATTTTTAATTTCTGACCTCAGATCTATGAGAGTATATGTTTCTATAATTTTAAGTCACCAATTTTGTGGTAATTTATTATAGTGGTCATAAGAAACAGCCTTGTACCAAAATTAAAATGGATCATAGATTTAAAATTTACATTTTAACTTTGTAACTTCTAGAAAATAAAAGAAAATCTTTGTAACATGAGGCTAGGCAAAGATTTCTTGCTTAGGACACCAAAAAGGAAGATCCATTGACGAGAAAATTGATTAATTGAACTTTAAGATATTATGTTCTTTGTAAGATTTAGAATGAAAGACAAGCCACAGACTGGGAGAAACTTTTGTAAATCACTTATCTAATAAAGGACTAGTATCCAAAGTTATAAATAACTCACTCAAACTCATCAAAAATCGGTAAGAAAATAATCAAACGAGGAGCACCTGGGTGGCTCAGTCTGTTAAGTGTCCAACTCTTGGTTTTATCTCAGGCCATGGTCTCACGATTTCGTGGGTTGGAGCCCCAAGTCAGCTGACACAGAGCCTGCTTGGGATTCTCTCCCTCTCTATCTGCCTCTCCCCCACTTGCTCTGTCTCTCTCAAAAATAAATAAATAAACTTAAAAAAAATAATCAAATGAATAAATGTTTTTAAATGGGCCAAAGTATTAAACAGACATCACGTCAAAGGAGATATAGGAGTAGTAAATATGCAAATGAAAAGATGCTCAACATTATTACTTGTTAGAAAATTGCAAAATGAAAACGTAATAAGATATGACTACATAGCTATTGAAATGCCTCAAATTTAAGACTGACCATATCTAGCATTGGCAAGGAGTAACTGGAATTCTCATACACTGCTGACTGGAATTGTGAAATGGAAAATCACTTTGGAAAATAGGCAATTTTCTAGAATGTTAAACATATCTACCTCATGGTTGAACCATTTCACTTACCCATTCTCTTACCCAAGAGAAATGAAAGTATATTCCCATGCAAAGACTTATACATGGCCAAATCATTTGTAATAGTCAAACCTGAGAATAAACCAAATGTCCATCACAGATGAATAAATTCACTGTGAGATATCTATGCAATAGACTGTGACATGGTAATAAAAAATAAACTATTGATATAATTAACATGGATGAATCAGAAAATAATTATGCTGAGTGAAACAAGCCAAAGTATATACTAAATTACTTAATTTGTATAAAATTCTATAAAGTGCCAACAAATTTATATTGATAAGAAACAGATCAGAGGTTGCTAAGTGGGAGGGGTCAAAGGAAGATTATAAAGGGTCATAAGGAAACATTTTGAGGTAGTAGATGTGTTGTCTTAATTGTGATAATTTTATGAGGGAATATGTAAGTCAAACTTTATTCAAGAGTATGCTTTAAATGTGCAGTTTAGGGGCGCCTGGGTGGCTCAGTTGGTTAAGCGTCCGACTTCAGCTCAGGTCATGATCTCACGGTCCGTGAGTTCGAGCCCCACGTTGGGCTCTGGGCTGATAGCTCAGAGCCTGGAGCCTGCTTCCGATTCTGTGTCTCCCTCTCTTAATTTAATAAAATTAAATTAAATTTTAATTTAAAATTAAAATTTTAAGGATTAGGTTTTGAATTTTATCAAAATGTCATTCTATTGGTATAATCATGTTTTTTACTCTATTCTTTTATTAATAACTTGTATTGCAATAGCATTTTAGTACACATTTCCTATATTTTGGGCATCAGTATCCATGCCCCTTTATTTTGGTAGCTATCCCGTAATTTCTTTCTGAAACCATGTGCTTGTATGTCACTGGCTCCATTCTTGGCACCATTACTTAAAGCTAAACTAATCAGTACTTTGCCATGCACTGGTTATGATGATTGGCTCATAAAAGGACACCTGATTCATTCAGAACCAATGATTCACGATGAGCATTTACTGTAACTTCTGGCACAAAGACATGCTGCTGGATAGGAGAATGAAGCGATATAAACAGAACCAAATTTGTCACTATAGTAAGTTGAAAATGTCTCAAAATATGGGACCAACAGAGGGATGGAGCTAAGAGGCTGTGTGAGAGAAAATAGACCCTGATTATATCATCTAGTGTACCTAGTAGTGTATAAAGCTAGATCTATTCTTGGATGTTTGGGTAATGTGAGTCATAAGATATCTTTTTGCCTAAGACTTTTGGTCAAAAGAAGCCTGATTCCAAGATGAGAAATTCTTTTAATATGTAACTATGCTCTTCACATTGAGATTTTATTCTAGATTTTTACATCTGAGTTTATGGATGATAGTTAAATTATGTTTTTATCAACAGCAGCAGTAAATATGGGTATGTAAATAAATTACAAGTGCTTTTGAGAAGGGGAAATTTTTTTCCATGTCAAAATAGTTCTGCTACTCTCCTCAAAAATGTATATTTATGAAAATAAATTTAGAAAACAACTTATTTGGTACCAGGGAGGGAAGATAAAAGATTTATGAGATCCTTCAATTCTGAAACTATATTTTCTGACTTTGCCATTTTTTCCATGTGCCCACACTACAAATTTACTCTAAATGGGAGAAAAATCTGTAGAATATTGTATTTTTAAGCCATTTAAATGTTTTCTATAATTATTTTTTTTAATTTGAAATTCATTTCAATGCTTGCTAAAATATCCGTTAAAGGTATTTATTTCTGGAAAAATGGTACCAGGGGAATATTGAAGAAGACTGAATATATTCTTGACATTAAAACAAATATTGCTCTTTTACCTGCCATGTGTATTTCCCCCAGGAAAAATATGGTTTGGCATGCAATGTTAATTCAGTCACTGAAATTATGAAATGAACAACTCTGAAATAAATGTTATTCTTCTCTGGTCCTTTACTCAATAGCACATATATTTTCAGTGTTTTTCTCTGTCTGCAAATACATACCTTGCTAAAGGAAAAAAGAATGAGGATATCTTAATGGAAGTACAAGGTAATAAAAGTATGAAGTGTATCCTCTAATGTTGGTATAATAGATTTTACTGGTACTTCGGGAACCCAGTTGGAACCAGATAGGAGGAAAAACAACTGAGAAATCAAGAATGGCAAACAAAATGGAAAGCTAAAAGGAAAACAGCCTGGCAGTTCCTTAAAAGGTTAAGCATAGAATTACCATAGGACCCACCAATCCCAAGCCTGGGTATAAACCCAAAAGAAATAAAAACTAGTACATAAATATTCATAGTAGCATTACTCATAATAGCCAAAAGTATAACAAATGGATGGATGGATAAATATGTGATAGATCCATACAGTGGGATATCATTGGGCAACAAAAAGGCATACATACTACAGCATGTATTGAAAATATGCTATGTTTTTGAGTAACTTTGCTAAGTGTCAAAGATATCAAAATGTGAACACAGATCTTCAAGTTTTGTTTAGTAAAATAAACATGATTTAGGAAGTTGGCTTTTCTCCAATACCTACTCTGTAAAATGGGGACAATAATACATTCCCCACAGAGTTGTAAGGATTATAGATTATATAGAGTGCCTAATTATCCATATATGCTGGTTTCCTCAAAAGGCTTTATAGTGTCTTAAAGAATACACAACTGATAAATAAGAAATAATTGCAACAGCATGATATTGGATGTTAGATAAGTTTTTTCCCCTATAATTGGCTTCTAAGCTCACAGAAAGAGAATAAAGATTGTTAAGCAGGTTACTTGTAGCCTTGAGGAACCAGCTGTTGAGGGCACCAAGGCTTGCTGAGAGGCCAGTGTTCCCAGAACCTATACTACCAGCATTCATACTCCTACTACCTCTAGGTAATTTTCGAGAACTTAGATGGAGAGAGAAATTTCCCAGTTGGAGAAGGGAGAGAGAGAGAATTCCTGACAAGTTTTCCTCCCTAAGGAGATGCTGAGAATTCCTTGTAAAGCTTGGAGGTATCAAAGAAGAATAATTGCATTTGTTTTCTAGTCAGATTTCTGCTTAGCTATCAGGGTTTTCCACCTGTCCTTTGCTACTGGAACAGGGTAAAGAGCAGTGTAGACAGATGATTTAGTGGTGGGATACCAGTGAGGAAAAGGGACAAGAACCCTGAACTGAGCTCCTGATGCCTAAGAAGCATGGAGAAAGGTTCTCTTCATGGCTGTAGGCACTAGTGTTAGGAGTAAAGAGAATCAATGAGATTGGAAGCCAGAGATTCTCCAAGGACAGACACAGTACGTGACACTGAAGCACTATATCTGAGAGCAGCTGCAAAGTGGGTGCAGTTATATGGGAGTAAGGTAGACTATCTCACAGGGGCAACCTTGATTCTGAAAGTCTCAGGGATGAGGGGAGATGGAATGAAGTTGGCTAGATATTTGCACGTTAGTAATAGCAGCAATAGATCATGATATAGTGATTCAGCACCTGGCTACTGCAACCAGACTGCTTAGATTCATACACTCAGGATTAGGGGCAAGTTGTAGAAGGAATACATCGTCTTTAAGTTGGGACATCCTGTGCTAGAGGTCCAACCTTTTAAACTTCTTTGAAAACTTTCTGTAAGTTAAGGACAGAAAATTCTTTCAAAAACAACAAATAAACCCCTTGGGATATTGAAATAGAAGATAGACTAACAACACTATGTTAAATTTAAACATTCATCTAGGGGCGCCTGGGTGGCTCAGTCGGTTAAGCGGCCGACTTCAGCTCAGGTCACGATCTCACGGTCCGTGAGTTCAAGCCCCGCGTCGGGCTCTGGGCTGATGGCTCAGAGCCTGGAGCCTGCTTCCGATTCTGTGTTTCCCTCTCTCTCTGCCCCTCCCCCGTTCATGCTGTGTCTCTCTCTGTCTCAAAAATAAATAAACGTTAAAAAAAAATCTTAAAAAAAAAAATAAACATTCATCTAAATTACAGGTTGGAATCTTTGCCTTAAAGTACATAGGAGCCACAAGCATTTCAAAAATCTATTTCTTAAAGGTAATAACAATATTACAGCTAATATGTAAATAGCACCTACTATGTACCAGCCATTGTTCTAGTACTTTACATATTAACTCTTTTCTCATAACAATCCTATTATTCTACTAAAGAGGAAACTAGGACATGGAATTTAAGTAACCTGCCTTAGTTATATAGCAGTAAGTGGCAGAGCCTGGATTTGAACCAAGGCAGTACGGACTCTAGGGAGCTCTTAACCACTTTTTAAATCTGCTTTACATGCACAGGTAGTGAATTGTCCACATACTTCTTGATGATGGTGGTGGTGGTGGTGATTTCTTGTCATATATGTCCCAAGTCTCTAGGATTTTAAACAGATGGAATTTTGGACATAATTATATTTCTCAATTATTGCTTTTATTTTATTGCTTGGTTAACTTTTCTTGGGGTTATCTGTATTCAATATCTTCAGATACAGAGGCTTTGGGAAAGTGAGTAATTAAACATATTTAAGTCAAAAAATAAATTAAAAATGTTTAATCAATGAGAAAATTTGGTTTACGATTTTAGAAATTCATGATTTCACCCCATGCTTGTTGCAGTGGGTCTAGATAATTTCAATTGTGGTTTCCATACCATTGCTTTTGAATTTCTTCCAGGTGCATGCTTTTTAATGGTTTCCCCAGGGATCTGACAAATGGCCAGCCCCAGCTGTATGATAATTCTAATGAGGCCTAACAGGGTCATTAAAGTTTGGGATGATGAGAAGAAAAACTACTATCCAACTGCTTCTGAACAACCTTCATTAAGCAATCCTTCTTGCATAGTTTTTTTATTCTCTTTTCTCCAGGTTTTGGCTCCCCGTCTCCCCCCTATTTTAACCTTGAGTATTTTAGTTCTCAAGGAATAATTTCAATCTATGTTGAATACTGGGCTAAAGGTACTTATTTAATTACCCAAAGACCATGTTTTACAAAGATAGCAGCCACCTAAGCCCCCAGATTTACCCAGCATCCATGAGTCATTAAGAAAGCAGGAGAGCCTGTTGACCTATTTGTCAAATCTGCCCACTGCAGAGTCGGATGCAGTGACAGATTTTTGAAAGGAGTGAACTTCTTTGTAGCAATTTAACTAGTGGTTTCTACAGCATTCCTGGTAGGACTCTGGAATGATGACTCCTAAGAATTGACTCATTGTAGGTAGCTAAAGAAAGCAGTACAACTCATCTGTCCCTTAGCAAGTGTTCTCACTTTGATGTTAACCAGTATTGATCCTAGGTCTGAAGGCAAGCATACTAACTTTTTAAACTGATGTGAAATTAGAAACTGCAGTCAGTTCATTGTCATCAAAAACCAAATATAAGGGTGGAGTTGGAAATGTAACTTTTAATAAATAAGAAAATTCAACATTACCATAAGCATTATAAGTGGTTTAAAGAGAGGCTTTGGCAACTGTACTCCTTAATTTTCTCTAAGAATTATATTGAAAATCATATTTTAAAAACAATTATATATTGATATCATTATTATGCTTTTACCTTCACTCAGATGGAAATAATAATTTTGTAAGTACACTAGCATATATTCATACAATAAAATACTATGAAGATATTAAATATTATTATGAAGAACTTTTATTCACATGGGAAAATGCTTATGGTCTAAAGTGAGGTGAATAAGGTAGAATATGAAATTGGGTATGATTTATTACCTCAAATATCCAAAACTTTACTTTTTAAAAAGAAATTAGCAGAAAATGTTATACAATATGTTAAAATCCTAGCTACCATCAGACTTTGAAAGAGAATTTTATTAGGAAGTTATCCTAATAAGACATTTGGAAACACCAGCAGTTTTCATGGAGCTAGAACAAATAATTCTAAAATTTGTATGAAACCAGAAAAGACCCCAAATTGCCAAAGTAATGTTGAAAAGCAAAAGCAAAGTAGGAGTCCTTATAATTCTGGACTTCAAGCTGTATTACAAACTATGGTACTGGCATAAAAACAGGCATATAGATCAATGGAATAGAATAGAGAACCCAGCATTGGACCCACAAATGTATGGCCAACTAATCTTCAACAAAGCAGAAAAGAATATCCAATGGAAAAAAGACAGTCTCCTCAGCAAATATTGGGAAAACTGTACACCAACATGCAGAAGAATGAAACTGGACAACTTTCTTACACCATGCACAAAAATAAATTGAAAATGGATGAAAGACCTAAAGGTGAGACAGGAAACCATGAAAATCCTAGAGGAGAAAGCAGGCAAAAATTCTCTGACCTCAGTTGGAGAAACTTCTTACTAGACACATCTCCTGAAGCAAGGGAAACAAAAGCAAAAATGAATGACTGGGACTTCATCAAGATAAAAAACTTCTCCACAGTGAAGGAGACAATCAACAGCTCTAAAAGGCAACTGACAGAATGACAGAAGATATTTGCAAATGGCATATTACATAAGGGTTAGTGTCCAAAATCTATAAATAACTTATTAAACTCAACACCACAAAAATAAATAATCTGGTTAAGAAATGGGCAGAAGAAATAAACAGACATTTCTCCAAAGAAGACATACAAATGGCTAACAGACACCATGAAAAAATGCTCAACATCACTCACCATCATGGAAATACAAATCAAAACCACAATGAGATACCACCTCACCCCCGTCAGAATGGCTAAAATTAACAACTCAGGAAACAACAAATGTTGGTGAGAATGCAGAAACAGGAATCTTCTTGCACTGTTGGTGGGAGTGCAAACTGGTGCAGCCCCTCTGGAAAACAGTATGGAGTTTTTCTCAAAAAGTTAAAAATAGGACTACCCCACCACCCAGCAATTGCGCTACTAGGTATTTATCCAAAGGTTACAAAAATACTGTTTTGATGGGACACATGTACCCTGATCTTCTTTATCTGCACTATCAACAATAACCAAACTGTGGAAAGAACCCAAATGTTCACTGACTGATGAATGGATAAATAAGATGTGATATGTATGTAAGATGGAATATCGCTCAGTCATCAAAAAGAATGAAATCTTGTCATTTGCAATGACATGGACAGAAATAGAGTATATTATGCTAAGCAACATAAGTCAGAGAAAGACAACTACATATGATGTTACTCATATGTTCACTAAGATGAACATAGGGGAAGGGAAGAAAAATAAGATAAAAACAGAAAGGGAGGCAAACCATAAGAGGCTCAACTATAGAGAACAAACTGAGGATTGCTGGGAGGAGGTGGGTGGGGATGGGCTGAATGGTTGATGGGTATTAAGGAGGGCACTTGTGAGGAGCACTGGGTGTTACGTGTAAGTGAAGAATCACTAAATTCTATCCATAAAAACCAATACTACATCATGTTAACTAACTTTAAATAAAATCTTGGAAGACAAATACAGGTTTCTAGGTGAATCAATTACAGTTGAAAACCACAGATCTAACAGACAACAGGAACCACTGAAATTTTTTACCATTGTCTGGTATACATTAAATTAGTAATAAAAATGTACAAATGAATGAATGTTGACACTATACCACCAGATCCCCTTGTTATGGGTTATAAAGTTTTGTTCATGTTTTATTTAAAAAAAAAAGACATTCAAAGTGAAGTTGAATAAGTGAGATGTAAAGGCAACAGATTGTGATTAATAAATCTCCATGTACAGGGAAATGGATTTAATTTTCTTAGTATTACTAATGAGAAAGGGAAAAAGGAGAAAGAAAAGGGTAGGAGATGGGAGAGAATGAAATGATGTTAAAAGGCAATGAGATATGCAACATGGCTGTGCCTCAGGACACAGCCTTCATCAAACCTGTAGTGCAGTCTTCTAAACTCACAAATGTGATTTTTAGAGAGGTTGTTGATAGAAGAGGCTGTCATGTGCTGGGGTTTGTTCATGGAGTGATACATGAAATATGCAGGATGTTGGGCCCCCATCAATGCTGGGTCCCCATTGCAGGAGTGGTGGAGATAATGTAAACTTTGCAGGAATTGACTAATGTCTTTGGAGGGGTTGTGTATGGTTTTGGTTTTCATAAGTGATGGGTTCAGAACAGAGTTGGAGGGTGGTTAGGAAATTTCACTCACATTAGAATCACCAGCTTTATACCCACATTAAAAACTATTTTAAGCAAGGAATTTGATTGTAAGTGACAGAAGCACTTGTTGAAAGGGTTTGAGATGCATGAATCTGGGACCTGGGAGCTTGAAGGAGAACTTAAACACCACTGACGCACATGCTTTATTGATTCTCTATTGCTAGTGTATCAGCTTCATTCTCTCCTGATGCTCACTGGATTTCTCCATCTGCTATAATGTGACTGTCAACACTTTACAGTATTATATCCTAACAGCTTTGTGATTAGCTTAAGTTGGAAAAAATCAGCTGATGGCACAGATGGGCTTGACTTGATTTGTGTGCTCATCTTTGTGTGTGTGTGTGTGTGTGCAATCATCTCTTTTTAATCACTGTGGCTAAATGAGCAAGTTTCTCTAAAGGTTCAGTTGTGGAGTAGGGATTCGGCCTGATACTAGATTAGAGGAGGCCAAACAGAGCCCATAGGAGGATTCAGAGCCTAGCTGGTCTCCATAATACAAACAAGCAAGCAATAAAACACCCAAGTACAAAGAGTACAAAGAGCCATAAATCAGGAATTTTAAACACTGTCATATGGCTCCAGGGGAAATAGCTATAACCATGGATTGTCTGAGGCCTACTAACCCTTCGGGCTATAAAGATCAGAATGTGTGGATGCCGGTTGTACAATCATCCAAGAAGAGTTTTCCACATTACTCAATCTTTAGATCCATACAAGATCACATTCTAATATGGACTGACAACCAGAAGATCATGTAATAAGCATTTAATAAGTACATAGGAAATCTCCTAAATAAATAAACAAGAAAACAAATAACAAAACCAATAAGCTTCCCTAGCAATTCCATAATTCTTGAGGGAGTCCTTATCTCTCTGCAAGACAGCTAATCTTCCTTCCTTCCCCCTTACCTCTTCTCAGACTCCGTAAAAACCACTTCTCCTGTGCCCTTCTACATGTCTTTGGGTTTTGCTCTTTGCTGGCAGCAGCTTATCAGATAAACTCATCTGTGCTAATGTGTGACTTCACCCAGGTAACAGGGCTTATTGTTGACTACAAAGGATAAATCTACCTTGTATCCAAACCGTCCCCCTGGGCCAAATTACTTTCCTCTAAAATGCCAGTGTATTTTTCATTAAATTGCTTTCAAATCCTTCAGGTTATTAGGTTTATGGCAGCCCCATTAAGCAGAACAATAATGATTTATGTAAGCAGTTAAGCCAGAATCTTTGTTCTGTTCAATAAAAACCTTCACGGGTCTGCTGCTGGGTTCTTAGGTCTTGTAGCCTTGCATTGTAAGATTATTACTCTATGACTTAGATGATCTCCCTATTTTGTTTCCCAAAAGCCTATCAGCCCTCCGTGGAACTGTTAATCAGAATTCACAGCATAGAAAACATGGCTGTGATGTTCAAGTCTCTGCCTACCAAGCTGCAGGGCCTTTGAATCAGGAGAGAGACATCTTATAAAACTTCCAGATCTACCCCTTTATGGGCCTTGTGACTTAGCGTCTGTCTCTCTCTTTTTTTTCTTTTCTTTTTAAATTATTATTTTTATTTCAAAACAATTTTTTTAAATGTCTATGCACCCCTGAGAGACAGAGAGAGATAGAAAGCGAGTGGGGGAACAGCAGAGAGAGAAGGAGACACAGGATCCGAAGCAGGTTCCAGGCTCCTAACTATTACCACAGAGCCCAATGTGGGTCTCAAACCCGCCAGATCATGGCCCAAGCCGAAGTTGGCCACTTAATCAACTGAGCCACCCAGATGCCCCTATTATTTTTTTTTAAGTATAATTTATTGTCAAGTTAGCTAACATACAATGTATATAGTGTGTGCTTGGCTTCAGGAGTAGATTCCCATGATTCATTGCTTACATAGAGCACCCAATGCTCATTTCAACAAGAGCTCTCCTCAGTGCCCATCACCCATTTCCCACTCTCTACCGCCCCTCCCCCAACACCCTCAGTTTGTTCTCTGTATTTGTCTCTTATGGTTTGCTTCCATCTCTGTTTGACACTATTTTTTTCCCCTTCCCTTACCCATGGTCTTCTGTTAAGTTCTCAAATTCCACATAGAAGTGAACATGTATGATATCTGTCTTTGACTGACTTATTTCACACAGAATACCCTCCAGTTCCATCCATGTTGTTGCAAATGACAAGATTTCACTCTTTTTCATTGCTAAGTAGTATTCCATTGTATATATAAACTACATCTTCTTTATCCATTCATCAGTTGATGGACATTGGGTTCTTTCCATACTTTGGCTATTGTTGAAAGCGCTGCTATAAACATTGGGGTACATGTGCCCCCTATGAATCAGCATTCCTGTATCCCTTGGGTAAATTCCTAGTAGTGCTATTGCTGGGTTGTAGGGTAATTCTATTTTTAATTTTTTTGAGAAAACTCCACACTGTTTTCCAGGGTGGCTGCCCAGTTTGCATTCCCACCAACAGTGCAAAAGCGTTCCCATTTCTCCACATTCTTGCCAACATCTGTTGTTTCCTGAGTTGTCATTTTGGCCACTCTGACTGGTGTGAGGTGGTATCACAGTGTGGTTTTCACTTTTATTTCCCTGCTGATGAGTGATGTTGAACATCTTTTCACGTGTCTGTTGGCCATCTGGGTGTCTTCTTTGGAAAAGTGTCTATTCATGTCTTTTGCCTATTTCTTCACTTGATTGTTTTTTGGGTGTTGAGTTTGATAAGTTCTTTATAGATTTTGGATACTAACCCTTTATCCCATATGTCATTTACAAATATCTTCTCCCATTCTGTCAGTTGCCTTTTATATTTGTTGATTGTTTCTTTTGCAGTGCAGAAGTTTATTTCCCTTGTCTTTGGAGAGGTGTTGAATAAGAAGTTGCTGTGGCTGAGGTCAAGGAGGTTGTTGCCGGTTTTCTCCACTAGGGTTTTGATGGTTTCCTGCCTCACATTTAGATCTTTCATCCATTTTTTAATTTTTGTGTATGGTGTAAGGTATGGTCCAGTTTCATTCTTCTGCATGTTGCTGTCCAGTTCTCCCAGCACCGTTTGCTAAAGAGACTGTCTTTTTTCATTGGATGATGTTTGATTTCATTCCATTGGTCTATGTGTCTGTTTTTGTGCCAATACCATACAGTCTTGATGATTACAGCTTTGTAGTAGAGGCTAAAGTCCAGGATTGTGATACCTCCCATTTGGTTTTCTTTTTTAACATTACTTTGCCTTTCGGGGTCTTCTGTGGTTCCATATAAATTTTAGGATTGTTTTTTCTAGCTCTGAAAAGAATGCTGGTGCAATTTTGATTTGGATTGCATTGAATGTGTAGTTTGCTTTGGGTAGTATTGACATTTTAACAATATTTGTTTTTCCTATCTATGAGCATGGAATGTTTTTCCATTTGAGGCTTTGAGGCTTCTTCAGTTCTTGCATAAGTTTTCTATAGTTTTCAGCATACATATCTTTTACATATTTGGTTAGGTTTATTCCTGGGTAAATTATGGTTCTTGGTGCAATTGTAAATGGGATTGCTTTCTTGATTTCTCTTTCTGTTGCTTCATTATTGGTGTATGGAAATGAAACCTATTTCTGCACACTGGTTTTATATCTTGCAACTTTGCTGAACTCATATATGAGTTCTAGCAGCTTTTTGGTGGAGTCTTTCAGGTTTTCCATGTAGAGTTTCATATCATCTGCAAAAAGTGAAAGTTTGACTTCTTTCCCAGTTTTGATGATTTGTATTTCATTTTGTTGTCTGATTGCTGAGGCTAGAACTTCCAACACTATGTTAAACAACAGTGGTGAGAGTGGACATCCCTGTCATCTTCCTGATCTCAAAGGGAAAGTGCTCAGTTTTTCTCCATTGAGGATGATAGTAGCTGTGGGCTTTTCATATATGGCTTTTGTGATGTTAAGGTATGTTCCTTCTATCCCAATTTTCTTGAGGGTTTTTATTAATAAAAACTGTATTTTATTTATTTGTATTTAATATGATGTATCACATTGGTTGATTTGCGAATATTGAACAACCCCTACATCCCAGGAATGAATCCCACTTGATCATGGTGAATAATTCTTTTAATATACTGTTGGATTTGATTTGCTAATATCTTGTTGAGAATTTTTGCATCCATGTTCATCAGGGATATTGGCCTATAATTCTCCTTTTTAGTGGGGTCTCTGGTTTGGGAATCAAAGTAATGCTGGCTTCATAGAATGAGTCTGGAAGCTTTCCTTCCCTTTTTATTTTTTGGAACAGCTTGAGAAAAGTATGTATTAACCCTGCTTTAAATGTCTCATAGAATTCCCCTGGGAAGCCATATGGCCCAGGACTACTATTTATTGGGAGATTTTGGTAACTGATTCAATTTCTTCAATAGTTATGGGTCTGTTAAAATTTTCTATTTCTTCTCATTTGAGTTTTGGTAGTGTGTGTGTCTAGGAATTTGTCCATTTCTTCCAGGTTGTCCAGTTTGTTGGCATATAATTTTTCAAATCATTCTCTAATTGTTTGTATTTCTGTGGTGTCGGTTGTGACCTCTCGCCTTTCATTCGTGATTTTATCTATTTGTATTCTCTCTCTTTTCTTTTTGAGAAGTCTGGCTAGGAGTTTATCAATTTTGTTTATTCTTTCAAAAAACCAGCTCTTAGATTCATTGATCTGTTCTACTGTTTGTTTGTTTTTTTAATTCTATATTGTTTATTTCTGCTGGCTTTGGGGTTTCCTTTGCTGCTCTGTTTCCAGTTCCTTTAGGTGTGAAGTTATGTTTTGTATTTGGGATTTTTCTTATTTCTTGAGATAGGTCTGGATTGCAATGTATTTTCCTCTTAGGACTGCTTTTGCTGCATCCCAGAGGATTTGAACTCTTGTGTTTTTATTTTCATTTGCTTCCATATATTTTTAAATTTCTTCTTCAATTGCCTGGTTGACCCATTCATTATTTAGTAGGATGTTATTTAACCTCCATGCATTTGGAGGCTTTCCAAATTTTTTCTTGTTGTTGATTTCAAGTTTCATAGTGTGTTATTTGCAAATATGCATGGTATGATCTCAACTTTTTTATATTTATTGAGGGGTGTTTTGTGACTCAGTATGTGATCTACCTAAGGGAATATTCCATGTGCACTCAAGAAAAATGTATATTCTGCAGCTTTGGGATGAAAAATTCTGAATATATCTGTCAAGTCCATCTGGTCTAGTGTATCATTCAAGGCCATTATTTCTTTACTGATTTTCTGCCTAGATGCTGTTGTAAGTGGAGTATTAAAATCCCCTGAAATTACTATATTCTTATCAATAAGATTGCTTAGGTTTGTGATTAATTGATTTATATACTTGTGCTTTCAAGTTGGGGGCAGAAACATTTACATTTGTTAGCTCTTCTTGATAAATAGACTCCATAATTATGATATGATGTAATTCTTCATCTCTTGTTACAGCCTTTAGTTTAAAATCTAGTTTGTCTGATATAAGTATGGCTACTCCAGCTTTCTTTTGACTTACAGTAGCATGACAGATAGATCTTCCAGAGATGATAGATCCCCTCACTTTCAATCTGAAGTTGTCCTTAGGTCTAAAAGGAGTCTCTTGCAGATAGCATGTAGATGGATCTTGGTTTTTTACCTATTCTGATACCCTATGTCTTTTGATTGTGGCATTTAGCACATTACATTCAGATTTATTATTAAAAGATATGGATTTAGTATCATTGTGTTTATCTGTACTTCTCATCCTTGTGGTGATGTCTCTGGTCCTTTGTAGTCTTTTCAGCATTCCACTCCGAGTCCCCCTTAGAGATTCTTGCAGGGCTGGTTTAGTGGTCACGAACGCCTTCAGTTTTTGTCTGGGAAAGCCTTTATCTCTCCTTTATTCTGAATGACAGCCTTGCTGGATAAAAGATTCTTGGCTGCATATTTTTTCTAATCAGCACATTGAATATTTCCTGCCACTCCTTTCTGGCCTGCCAAGTTTCAGTGGACAGGTCTGCTACTACCCTTATGTGTCTACCCTTGTAGGTGAAGGCCTGTTTGTCCCTAGCTGCTTTCAGAATTCTGTCTTTATCTTTGTATTTTGCTAGTTTCACTATGATCTGCCATGGAGATCTACTCCTGTTAAATCTGAAGGGAGTTCTCTGTGCCTCCTGGATTTGGAGGTCCTTTTCCTTCCCCAGATTAGGGAAGATCTCAACTATAATTTGTTTAAGTAAACCTCTTGCCCCTTTCTCTCTCTTCTTCTTCTTCTGGAACTCTTCTGGAACCTATGTTATGGATATTATTATGTTTCATTGAATCACTTAGTTCTCTAATTCTCCCTTCATGGTCTAGTATTTTCTTATCTTTTTCTCGACTTCATCATTTTCCATAATTTTATCTTCTATTTTCCTTATTCTCCCCTCTGCTTCCTCCATCCTTGCTATCACTGCATCTAGTTTACTTTGTACTTCATTTACAACATTTCTTAATTTGTCGTGATCACTACAACAATAGATTCTCTGCTGTCTTCTATGTTTTTCAAGCCTTTTTATGACTATTAATCTAAATTCTTGATCATATATATTGTTTACATCTGTTTTGAGCAATTCTCTAGCTGTCATTTCTTCCTGGAATTTCTTCTGAGGCGAATTCTTCTGTTTCATCATTTTCGCTGGCTGTCTTTTACATCTTTTAATAGCTTGCTATGTGTCCTACACCTGTGAGCACGACTATTTTAAAAAGGGGTCAAATACTCTCCAGGGCCTGGTCCTTCAGAAGGTGCTTTTGGAGTATGTTGTGTGTTCTCTGTTGTGACTTTGGTTGCTCTTTCTCCCTACTTGTAGTGGTGATTGGGACCTTCCACCAGGTGTGCTTTATTTTGTTTGTTGAAGTAACCCTGAAAAAACTTTAAAAAGGTATGGTGGGGTGGAAGAAGACTTATCCCATACAAAGAGAAAAGACAGGGGCAGGGAAAAAGAACAGGTAAAAACAATGACCAGGCAGAGAGTCAGAGAAACTATACCTCTTAAACCAGACAGAGAGAGAGAGAGAGAGGAAAATAACTAAGGAGATACAGAAGAAGTGTAAAAGGATAGATTTAAAATGTCTGCTGAAACAAACCAAAAACCAGAATAATAAGAATAGAGAAGGATCAAATCAGAAAATGCAAAACTGCTGGACCAAAAATCTGATGGTGCTTTGGAACCAGTGGCTGTGCTGGTCTGGAGGAGGGGCTGTCTGGTTCAGTCAGTGTCAATCTTGCTCTGTTAGATATGCAGTTACCAGGCATGGAGGAGTGTGGTTTGGTGTAGGTGGGTCCTGCCTCCACTGTGGTTCCCTTGTGCATTCCCAGAAGCCCCACCCTGTTAGTGACGGGGAGAAAAATGGTGATACCCCAGTCTCTCCTCCCTGGTCTAGTGTCCCAAACCACTCTGTTCAGGCAGTCCTCACAGTGCTGTGTGGGCACAAGCTGGCTGGTTTGTTCCACTCCCCAGTCTCCCGCACCCCCTAGGCACTTGTCTGGGTTTCAAGCCCTTATGCCTTAAAGGATCCCATTCCACGTGCCCTGGTTCAGGGGTGTTGCTACTCTGCCCAGCCAACAAAGGGCCTCTGGCTGACAGGCACCTACAGGGTCTTTTGTCGTTGGAGCCACTATATAACTTCTTCCCAGAGCACTCAAGGAAGAGGACTGCTCTCTGAGCTTGCTCCCGAGACTGGGGCTGGCTCCCTCCCTCCCCAGGTGCATGTACAGGGTGGCAGGCCCTAGTCCAGAGAAAGTCCTGCAACTCTGGACCGTGTTAGAAATTGGTTCTTTCTTTTTTCCCATACCCTGGCCCATGGTCTGGGGAGGTCTTTTTCTTGTCCAAATACAGTCCTACACTTCCACAGCCTCTTTTCCTCTTCCTTTTGTCTCTCCACAGAAGGGTATCCTTTCCCTCTGTGCCTACACAACCTGTTTTATCTCTCCCAATTCGCAATAATGCACCTATGGCTCACCAAGTTGTCCCCATGGGCCCCTGGATATGTTTTGGTCACTCTGTAACCTGGATTCCTGGAATTCCAAGACTTCTGGCCTCAATACTGCTGTGTTTGAGGGAGGAGGGAACTTCAGGTCCCCCTACTTCTCTGCCATGTTGACTTCTCCCCCTGGGTCTCTCTCTTAATGAACTTCAGTTTCACAGCTGTAAGGTGGGTAACAATACCTCACTGAGTGTTGCAAAAATTAAATACTGAATGAACCACTCTACCAGGCTGGAGTGTTTCCAGCCTCAGTTCCATTTCTTGCCTTCCCCACACTTTGCTCTTCTGTTGCAAGTGTGTGGAGTTCTGCAGTCTGCATTTCCCTAGGTTCCCAGATTCCAGCGGGGAATCAGCCAATGGGGAACACTGATTTGGGATCAGAGGTATACTAAGAGAGGAGCCAAGGTATTTTCCCTGTCTTCTCTGCCTTGGGTGATATTATCTGGTACATTCTGTCTCCTTAATTGCCCCATTTCCTGATGGTTAGATATACCATGGTGTTAGCTTCTTCCATGTGATCCCTGGCCCCCGGGATTTGGTAATTCCTCCTCCTCTCTCTCCCCTTAGCCTATGAGTATTAATCCTAGTTTTTTTTTTTGTTTTTTTGTTTTTTTGTTTTGCTTTAGGAATCTCTGCCTTGCCTTAGTATGCCCTGTTTACCTTCTCAGTTCTTCAGTGCCCATGTAGCCAATTCCCTGCATTAAATTAAATCTTTTACAAGTTCCGGTGGCTCTGTTTCCTGCTTAGTCCCTAACTGATATGACCCCATAACATTGTAATGGTACATATTAAGTATTTGCTTTGCTTTGTTGAGATTGCTTAAACTTGTACTTTAGGATGAGATTGTTAAAGAAACCCAGAGCTGGACAGCAGGTAAAAAGTAAAAACAGATTCCATTCAGGAATTACTGGAGTAGGGAAAAAGAGACCTCAGCATAAAATTGGGGTCAGTTCCAAATACAGCCTTGTCAGTGGAGATTTATACCCAAGGAGCAATGCAGGGATCAGTGAATGTAAATTAATTAAGAGGGAAACATCAGGAGGAGGGAGGGAACCCTAACAGGATTCTTGCTAAAGGCAAGACAAAGTAATTAGATGTCAAGGATTGGGGGTGAGGGATTTCATCAGATATCAAGATGATCAGATATCAAGAAAGGGAGGGGAGTAGCTCTGTAAACTGCCTTAGTGAGACCTGGGAAGATGGCGGCATAGGAGGATGCTAGGCTCACTTCTTCCTGCTGATCACTTAGATTCCAACCACATCTGCCTAAATAACCCAGAAAACCACCAGAAGACTAGCAGAACAGACTCTCCGGAGCCAAACGTAGACAAGAGACCCACAGAAGAGGGTAGGAAGGGCGGAGAGGCAGTTCAGGCTACATGGACTGGTGGGAGGGAGCTGGGGCAGTGGAGGGGCAGCCCACCCAGCAAGGCAGAGCCCCCAAAATCTGGCTGGCAAAAGCAGAGGGGCCGGACTCTGTGAGTTCTGACAGCCAGTGGGACTTAACATCTGTATTGTTAAAAGTCAACAGCTCTGCTCTCAGAGTAGGGAGGGTGAGAGGACGCCGGGAGTGAGGGTTGTTGAGCCCAAGAAGACAGAGCTCAGTTCAGCAGGGGAACAAAGGTGCTGGCCAGCACCATTTCCCTCTCCCATCCCCCAGCCAAAATTCCAAAGGGAACTAGTTTCCCTCACTGAACTTGCTTGCACCACACAAACTCCCAATGCTGTGCTTCTGTGGATCTGTCCCTCTGAAGGGCCTGCCTCCCTCCCGATGCTGCAGGGTCCCTCTCACGGGGGGCCACAGACAGCCAAGCTAGCTAAGTCTGCCCCTCCCACCCCTGTGCACCTTGTGGATCCATCCCGGCTAATACGCTCTTGGCCAGATCCCATCAAAGCAGCACAACAAACCTAGAAGTGTGCAAGTAGCCCAGACAGGAGCCACACCACTCCGCAGTGAGTCCTGCCCCTGGGAGAGGTACACACCAGTCTGACTGTGGTCCCAGCAGTGGGCTAGGGGCAGACATCTGGTCTGACTGCGGCCCCACCCACCAATACAAGTTACTCCAGACAGCACAGGGGAAGTGCCCTATAGTTTGGAGCTACCACAGGGACTGAATGAATGATGAAATGGAAGAATTCTCCTCAAAAGAAACTCCAAGAAGTAGCGACAGCTAACGAATTGATCAAAAATGATTTAAGCAATATAACAGAACAAGAATTTAGAATAATGGTCATAAAATTATTCGCTGGGCTTAAAAAAAGCATAGAGGACAGCAGAGAATCTATTGCTACAGAGATCAAGTGACTAAGAAATAGTCATGAGGAGCTAAAAAATGCTATAAATGAGGTGCAAAATAAAATGGAGGTGACCACAGCTCGGATTGAAGAGGCAGAGGAGAGAATAGGTGAATTAGAACATAAAATTATGGAAAAAGAGGAAGCTGAGAAAAAGAGATAAAAAAATCCAGGAGTATGAGGGGAGAATTAGAGAACTAAGTGATGCAATCAAATGGAACAATATCCGTATCCTAGGAATTCCAGAAGAAGAAGAGAGAGAGAAAGGGGCTGAAGGTATACTTGAACAAATTATAGTTGAGAAATTCCCTGATTGGGAGAAGGAAAAGCCATTGAAATCCAAGAGGCATAGAGAAGTCCCTTCAGACATAACTTGAATCGATCTTCTGCATGACATATCATAGTGCAACTGGCAAAATACAGGGATAAAGAGAAAATTCGGAAAGCAGCTAGGGATAAACAGGCTCTAACTTATAAAAGGAGACCAATAGGACTAGTGGCAGACCTATCTACTGAAACTTGGCAGGACAGAAAGGAATGGCAGGAAATCTTCAATGTGATGAACAGAAAAAAATATGCAGCCGAGAATCCTTTATCCAGCAAGTCTGTCATTTAGAATAGAAGGAGAGATAAAGGTCTTCCCAAACAAACAAAAACTGAAGGAATTCATCACCACTAAACCAGCCCTACAAGAGATCCTAAGGAGGATTCTGTGAGTGAAATGTTGCAAGGACCACAAAGTACCAGAGACATCACTGCAAGCATGAAACCACAGACATCACAACGACTCTAAACCCATATCTTTCTATAATAACACTGAATGTAAATGGACTAAATGCTCCAACCAAAAGACATAGGGTATCAAAATGGATAAAAAAAAAAAAAACAAGATCCATCTATTTGCTGTCTACAAGAGACTCATTTTACACAGAGGAAACCTTCAGATTGAAAGTGAGGGGATGCAGAATTATTTATCATGATACTGGAAGTCAAAAGAAAGCTGGAGTAGCCATACTTATATCAGACAAACTAGACTTTAAAGGCTGTAACAAGAGATGAAGAAGGGCATTATATAATAATTACAGAGTCTATCTATCAGGAAGAGCTAACAATTATAAATGTCTACGTGCCAGATACGGGAGCCCCCAAATATATAAAACAATTAATCACAAACATAAGCAACCTTATTGATAAGAATGTGGTAATTGCAGGGGACTTTAACACTCCACTTACAGAAATGGATAGATCATCTAGACACACGGTCAATAAAGAAACAAGGGTCATGAATGATACATTGGACCAGATGGACTTGACAGATATATTTAGAACTCTGCATCCCAAAGCAACAGAATATACTTTCTTCTCGAGTGCACATGGAACATTCTCCAAGATAGATCACATACTGGGTCACAAAACAGCTCTTCATAAGTATAAAAATACTGAGATCATACCATGCACACTTTCAGACCACAACGCTATGAAGCTTGAAATCAACCACAGGAAAAAGTCTGGAAAACCTCCAAAAGCATGGAGGTTAAAGAACACCCTACTAAAGATTGAATGGGTCAACCAGGCAATTAGAGAAGAAATTAAAAAATATATGGAAACAAATGAAAATGAAAATACAACAATCCAAACGCTTTGGGGTGCAGCAAAAGCAGTCCTGAGAGGAAAATACATTGCAATCCAGGCCTATCTCCAGAAACAAGAAAAATCCCCAATACAAAATCTAACAGCACACCTAAAGGAAATAGAAGCAGAACAGCAAAGGCAGCCTAAACCCAGCAGAAGAAGAGAAATAATAAAGATCAGAGCAGAAATAAACAATATAGAATCTAAAAAAACTGTAGAGCAGATCAACAAAACCAAGAGTTGGTTTTTTGAAAAAATAAACAAAAATTGACAAACCTCTAGCCAGGCTTCTCAAAAAGAAAAGGGAGATGACCCAAATAGATAAAATCATGAATGAAAATGGAATTATTACAACCAATCCCTCAGAGATACAAACAATTATCAGGGAATACTATGAAAAATTATATGCCAGCAAATTGGACAACCTGGAAGAAATGGACAAATTTCTAAACACCCACACTCTTCCAAAACTCAATCAGGAGGAAATAGAAAGCTTGAACAGACCCATAACCAGCGAAGAAATTGAATCGGTTATCAAAAATCTCCCAACAAATAAGAGTCCAGGACCAGATGGCTTCCCAGGGGAGTTCTACCAGACGTTTAAAGCAGAGATAATACCTATCCTTCTCAAGCTATTCCAAGAAATAGAAAGGGAAGGAAAACTTCCAGACTCATTCTATGAAGCCAGTATTACTTTGATTCCTAAACCAGACAGAGGCCCAGTAAAAAAAGAGAACTACAGGCCAATATCCCTGATGAATATGGATGCAAAAATTCTCAATAAGATACTAGCAAATCGAATTCAACAGCATATAAAACGAATTATTCACCATGATCAAGTGGGATTCATTCCTGGGATGCAGGGCTGGTTCAACATTCGCAAATCAATCAACGTGATACATCACATTAATAAAAGAAAAGCTAAGAACCATATGATCCTGTCAATCGATGCAGAAAAAGCATTTGACAAAATTCAGCATCCTTTCTTAATAAAAATCCTCGAGAAAGTCGGGATAGGAGGAACATACTTAAACATCATAAAAGCCTTTATGAAAAGCCCACAGCTAATGTCAATCTCAACGGGGAAAAACTGAGAGCTTTCCCCTGAGATCAGGAAGATGACAGGGATGTCCACTCACCGCTGTTGCTTAACATAGTGTTGGAAGTTCTAGCATCAGCAATCAGACAACAAAAGGAAATCAAAGGCGTCAAAATTGGCAAAGATGAAGTCAAGCCTTCACTTTTTGCAGATGACATGATATTATACATGGAAAACCCTATAGACTCCACCAAAAGTCTGCTAAAACTGGTACATGAATTCAGCAAAGTCGCAGGATACAAAATTAATGTACAGAAATCAGTTGCATTCTTATACACTACTAATGAAGCAACAGAAAGACAAATAAAGAAACTGATCCCATTCACAATTGCACCAAGAATCATAAAATACCTAGGAATAAATCTAACCAAAGATGTAAAAGATCTGTATGGTGAAAAGTATAGAAAGCTTATGAAGGAGGGGTGCCTGGGTGGCTCAGTTGGTTAAGTGTCCGACTTCAGCTCAGGTCATGATCTTGCCGTCCGTGAGTTCGAGCCCTGTGTTGGGCTCTGTGCTGACAGCTCGGAGCCCAGAGCCTGCTTCAGATTTTGTGTCACCCTCTCTCTCCACCCCTCCCCTGCTCATGCTCTGTCGCTGTCTCAAAAATAAATAAAAACATTAAAAAACAATTTTAAAAAAAGAGAAAACTTATGAAGGAAATTGAAGAAGATACAAAGAAATGGAAAAGCATTCCATGCTCATGGGTTAGATGAATAAATATTGTTAAAATGTCAATACTTCCCAAAGCAATGTACACATTCAGTGTAATCCCAATCAAAATTGCACCAGCATTCTTCTCAAAGTTAGAACAAGCAATCCTAAAATTTGTATGGAACCACAAAAGACCCCAAATAGCCAAAGTAGTATTGAAGAAGACCAAAGCAGGAGGCATCACAATCCCAGAATTTAGCCTCTACTACAAAGCTGTAGTCATCAAGACAGCATGGTATTGGCACAAAAACAGACACATAGACCAATGGAATAGAATAGAAATCCCAGAATTAGACCCACAAAAGTATGGCCAACTCATCTTTGACAAAGCAGGAAAGAACATCCAATGAAAAAAAGACAGTCTCTTTAACAAATGGTGCTGGAGAACTAGACAGCAACATGCAGAAGAATGATACTAGACCATTTTCTTACACCATTCAAAAAACAAACTCAAAATGGATGAAGGAACTGAATGTGAGACAGGAAACCATCAAAACCCTAGAGAAGAAAGCAGGAAAAAACCTCTCTGACCTCAGCTGCAGAAATTTCTTACTTGACACATCTTCAAAGGCAAGGGAATTAAAAGCAAAAATTAACTATTGGGACCTCATCAAGATAAAAAGCTTCTGCACTGCAAAGGAAACAATCAACAAAAGTAAAAGGCAACTGACAGAATGGGAAAGATATTTGCAAATGACATATCAGACAAAGGGCTAGTATCCAAAATCTATAAAGAAATCACCAAACTCCACACCTGAAAAACAAATAATCCAGTGAAAAAATCAGCAGAAGCCATGAATAGACACTTCTCTAAAGAAGACATCCAGATGTCCACAGGCACATGAAAAGATGCTCAACGTCACTCCTCATCAGGGAAATACAAATCAAAACCACACTGAGATACCACCTCATGTCAGTCAGAGTGACTAAAATGAACAAATCGGGAGACTATAGATGCTGGAGAGGATGTGGAGAAATGGGAACCCTCTTGCACTGTTGGTGGGAATGCAAACTGGTACAGCCTCTCTCTGGAAAACAGTGTGGAGGTTCCTCAAAAAATTAAAAAAATAGACCTACCCTATGACCAGCAATAGCACTGCTAGGAAATTACCCCAGGGATACAGGAGTACTGATGCATAGGGGCACTTGTACCCCAATGTTTATAGCAGCACTTTCAACAAAGCCAAACTATGGAAAGAGCCTAACTGCCCATCAACTGATGAATGGATAAAGAAGTTGTGGTTTATATACACAATGAAATGCTACTTGGCAATGAGAAAGAATGAAATCTGGCCTTTTGTAGCAACGTGGATGGAACTGGAGAGTGTTATGCTAAGTGAAATAAGTCTACAGAACAAGACAGATACCATATGTTTTCACTCTTACGTGGATCCTGAGAAACTTAACAGAAGACCATGGGGGAGGAGAAAGGGGTAAAAAAAAGTTACAGAGAGGGAGGAAGCCAAAGCATAAGAGACTCTTAAAAACCGAGAATAAACTGAGGGTTGATGGGGGGTGGGAGGGAGGGTCGGGTCGGTGATGGGCATGAGGAGGACACCAGTTGGGATGAGCACTGGGTATTGTACGGAAACAAATTTGACAACAAATTTCATATTAAAAAAATAATAAACTGCCTTAGCAAGATTCTTTCTACAACTAAGTGATGCAGGACTGACAAAGATGAACATCAAGATCAAGACCTAGGGAGCTTGGCGGAGCCTGACTAAAGTCAGTCAAGAAGAGAGTCCCTGTCAATTTCTAAATATATTTCACTAATCAGTATAAAGAAGTAATATTTATGATACCATAAAGGATATAGTAGCATGTTAATAAAACAATTTCAAATCCCTGCTTTATTATATACCTTTATTCCAAAGGTCTGGAAACCAAGAGATAATAACCAGAGGAGCAAAAACAGTATACATACTATTTCTTTTAATATATATTAGTGGTATTAAATATCATAAATATCATCTCCCTGAATGCAATATTAAGAGTATTTCCTTTAGCCATAAAATGACCAATATTCTGTGGGATTAAGACATTTTTTTAAAGTAGGCTCCACATCCAGTGTGGAGCCCAGTGCAGGGCTTGAACTCACAACCCTGAGATCAAGAATCAGATGCTTAAACAACAAAGCCACCTAGTCACCCCTATTCTGTGGCTTCATTCATTACTTGTATGAGAATTTAGAGACTGAAGAACTAATCCCTATATTACTGTAGCAGAGATGCTAAATAACCAAATAACACACAATTTCTCCTTTGGCTGATTATCCATCCCCATCTTGCTGGTAGCATCATCATAGCAATGGGACAGGAACCTGTCAGAATGCTTCATTATCATCCCCCAAAAGCTGCTTCACTTGGTCTCAGTTAATGGCATCAATGACCACCCAAGCTCCTCAGACAGCTACCTCAGAGTCACTATGGACCTTTCTCATGATCTTACTCCCACATTCAATTCACTTTTGGATCTCTACAAAAAGCATTTAGTCCCCATAGCCATGATCTCAGACCAGTCATGATATCAACCTGGACACTATTGATATTCTGGACTGGATGATTCTTTGTCATGGGGGCTGTCTAGTGCATTGCAGGAGGTTTAACAGCATCCCTGGCCTCTACTCACTGGATGTCAGTATCACTCCTTGCATAGTGTAAATGAAAAATGTTTCTGGATATTGCCATTTTGTCACCAATAAGACCCCCACTCCTGACTCCTCTTCTTCACAGGAACGTTAGTCTAATCTTTTAGAGGCAAACAACAGGAAAAGCTCCATCTGGCCAGTTTGAGTTCAACCATCGGCTCACACCTGCACAGATGGACCATGAAGTGTCCAACAGTTACCTCTACTCATTATAATGTTAAAATCTCTGGCCCAAGAAGGAGCACAAACCTCACTAACATAATATGTGATGCATGTATAGGCATGTTTCCTAAATATATATACATGATCATATAACCACCTCTACATACAATGACAAAACCTCCCTTTCTGAATATTCATCATAACCCTAAATAAAAGGAACCCACTCATCCTGCCTGGGAGATTCACAGCTTTGGCTGTCATTCCCTAAGATCATCTTACTTGCTGCAAATAAAGTTTCCTTTGTGTGACAACTCCACCTGGTATAGTTTCTACCTGTAACTCATCAAGGAGCAAACTCATGTTAGTTTGGTTACAAAATGTCCTGGGGTGTTGGAGGGCAATATTACCCCCATTTAAGAGTCCCTGTCTTAGACTAGAGTCTGGAGACTATTGTGGTAGCCTTTTATCTGCTATCTCTCTTATCTCCTGTTTTTGTGTAATCTAGTTTAATGTCATATGAGAAATTTTACAGCAGATAAAGCCTTTTGCAATGTAGCTTCTAGCTCTTTGCAGCTTAATCTCCTGCTTCCACATACCAGGCATCTTAAGCTCCAGTCACCCTGAAAACCGCTCTATCAATACTCCAGATCCTTGTAGGCCTCAGTACTTTTGCAGAGGTGGTTTCTTTGGTCAGGTATGTGTGGTATGTCTTTCTTTGAAGAGAAC
Organism: Panthera uncia; assembly: GCF_023721935.1. NCBI lineage: Eukaryota > Metazoa > Chordata > Mammalia > Carnivora > Felidae > Panthera > Panthera uncia. The sequence continues at coordinate 28,906,942 of NC_064812.1, forward strand.
TCCTGTGCATCCCTAAATGCTTAGGTGAGATGCTCTGTTACCATTTCCTGATGTCCTCAGGTACAATTACTAACTGTCTCTATTAAGTGGGCTCTATATTTGTTCTTTTTTTAAAAAAATAATTATTCTTATATTAATTTAAGTGGACCGAATTGGTCACAAGCTGTTAAAACCTGAGCTTCTTCCCTCATAGTTTTGGACTTGAGAATGAACACATCATATCAAGTTTCTCTCTGGTGGCTGAAGGTGGACCCTATACAACTTGGAAATTTTTCTTAGATAGCTGATCTGGAAGGAGAGAAAATAATGGTAAAGAAGTACAAGGAGAGAAAATATCAATTCCTAATGAAGTTCAGGAGTCCAGTTCCAATATTCCTGAAACCCAACATGGTGGTGTGATCCCCCAGCATCCTCATAATACATTCTCCTTTAGGCTTTTGTTGGCTTGAGTTCAGCTCCTATTACTGTCCTACTTAAGACACTGGCAGGGCTACTACATCACAAAAGGTAAGAAAAAAAATACCCCCAAAAAACAAACAAAAAAACCCATTTGTTACTAGTCTCAAAACAATGATCAAGACAGCATTTAAGACAGTGACTAAGTAAGGTCCTTTTCTGGTCTTCCCAGGCATATTCAGGCAAAGGAGAGAATTTGAATTTTTACTTCAGATACTCATTCTTATAAAATTAGAAGATACAAAAAATTTTGTGTCTTCAAATTCTTCACTACTCAGCTTACGAAGTCTCAAATTTTGATTTTGTAAAATTTTAAACATTTAACATCACTGGTTTCTCTGTTGTATCTTTTATTCTTCATCAATTTCTTTCAATAAATCTGGCCTATTTCCTCAAGTTGCAACAAACAAAGATTTTTGAACAAAGAATACATAATTTTTTAAGCTCCTTCCACTTTTGTGGATGATTTGGTAACTACAAAATATTTGAATTACTTTCAGCTTTAGTAAAGATAAACATGCATATTTCAGAAGAAGTATATTTTCAATTGAAAAGTCACACTGAAGAAATAGGACATGTACCCAAAATAATCAAAACTAGTAAAGAAAAAAAAAAATACAGTGCTCCTCTTGACCCCAATCTGTGGGTTGCCAAATGAAGTAATAGATTAAAAACAATTTTGAGGTACTTAATTCACCTACAGTTGGCTCTTGATAGGCCTTTTCTTTATTGCCCAGATAGCAGAGACTGCATATTGCTTACCTTTTATTCTCAAAGTTGAGTACACTGCCTGTCAAATCATAGATGTTTAATAAATGGTAGTCGAATAAAGAAAAACATCCTAGGCTCCTGCCACCTATATTGTTGGTCTTTGTCAAAGTTATAGTCATTATCACTCTATTTGTCAGAGGCCATTTCAGAAAACAGAAACTATATTAGGTATTTCAAACAGAGGGGATTTAATACAAAGAAATAGTTACATGAGTGATAGAAGGTGGAAGCACAGCAAGGGGATGCTGAAGTAAGCTGGAGGTGATAGCTCCAGGAAGAAACCATTCCACTATTGCCCCCTGGATCTGATGAAATAGTCGGGTTAGGGGTTAACAGTTGGAGTAACAGTTGGGGTTACCTTGCAGGTCATAGCAGAGTCCCTGAGGACTAAAAGAGGGGCTGAAGAGTGTCTCTGACTCAGGTAGTGTTAAAGGAAACTGGAAACGAGAGCAACTACTACCACTAAAGCAATGCTGACAGGTGTTCTTCTCCATTTGTCCCTCCTTTCAGTCTCCTTGGAGTACAGTGTTTTTCAATTAGGCATGATTTTATTTCCTAGAAGATATTTGCAACTTCTGGAGACATTTTTGGTTGTCACACTGGGGTGGAAAATGTTATTGACATCTAATGGTAGAGACCAGTGAACCTCAAGTAAACAATGTGGAGTTCCTCTGCTCTGGCCAGACAGTGGAAGTCCCCCATCACAATGTTACCCAACACAGGAGAAGGATGTCACCAAGATGGTGACATAGGTCATTCCTGATGTTGCTCTCACCTCACAAGAAACATAACTAACAACTATCCATGGAAAAGACACCACAGAAAATCCTAGAACATAGGGGTGAGGCTGAAGTACCTCCACTCCCCCACCATCCTGGCACCACAGAGGCAAAGATAGGCTGTGCAGAACCACATAATTCTCCCATGAGCCTATGTTCCTCCAGTGGGAAAAGAGAATCCAGGGTGGACATGCAGCTTCCTCAGCATTGTGGGTCACTTATTGGGACCCCAACTCTGGTCCTGTTAGACAGGGCTTGTGGGGGAATCTGTAGGGCTTGACCACTGGGAATCTCATTGTGATGGAGACAGGGAGAGGAGTTTGCAATAACCAGCACTCAGATCATGGAAGACAGAATTCCTACCTGCAGTGTTCAAGTAGTAGTCCCAATCAGCAGTTTTGTCCATCTGCAGAGACAAGATGGTGGTGCAGTATGACCAGGAAACTTGGTAGGTGCAGGTCTGCCTGGTTTGGGTTCTCAGATGAAGAGTCTTGATAGCTGTGGAGCCTGGTCTGTTCCTGCTAAGGCAGGGGAGCTGAGTCATAGTCCTAGACCCACAGCTGAGGGTAGCTACATAGGCCAACTGCATAGTCATAGTCTGGCCTGCTGCTGAGTATATCTCCCAGCCCTAACTGACCAAAAAGTCTGGTTGGAACACCTAGAAGCTGTGTAGTTCGGCAACGCTTGGCTAAAGAGTTCAGCAAGCAGAGCTAAAGGTCCCCAGAGCAGAGCCCAGTCACATAGATCGGCCAGGAAACTGGAGGAGCAGGTTGGCTTGAGTTAAGATGACAAACAACCTTTTAGAACTTTGAACTAGTATGCTTGTCCTACCGAGGCAGAAGGACTAATTTATAGCCCTACCCACTACTGAGTGCAGCTCCTAGCCCTTCCCAACCAGAAAGCCTGATCGGAAACATTTGGGAAGCTGTTTGGAGTTGGTCCTCATGTTTTACTCAGGCAGAAAAGCTAATTGATAGCCCTACCCACTGCTGAGTGCAGCTCTCAGCCCCTCTGAACCAGAAAGCCTGACTGGGAACACCTGGGAGGCTGCCTGAAGCTGACTCTCATGTTTCACTGAGGCAAGAGAGCTAATTCATAGTCCTTCCTACTGCAGAATGCAGCTCCTGGGCTTCTTCAAACCAGGAAACCTGACTGAGAACCCTTGAGAGGCTACTGGGGCTGGCCTTTCCATTTTGCCCAGGCAGAAGAGCTAATTAATAGCCATGCCCACTCCTGAGTGTAGTTCCTGGCCCTGTATGACTAGAAAGTTTGGCCTGGACACCTAAAGGGGAAATAAAAAAGTATCTTGAAACAAACAAAAATGGAAATACAACATACTAAAATGTAAGGAATGCAGCAAAAACAGTTCTAAGAGGGAAGTTCATAGCAATTAACACCTATCTTAAGAATCAAAAAAATCTCAAATAACCAACCTAACTCTATGACTCAAGGAACTAGAAAAAAGATCAAACTGAGCCCCAAATTAGCAGAAGGAAGGAAGTAATAAAGATTAAAGCAGAAATAAGTGAAAGAAAGAATAGGAAAATAGAAAAGATTAACAAAACTGAAGAGTTGGTTCTTTGAAAAGATTTTTAAAAACTGACAAACGGTAGCTAGACTAACCAAAGGAAAAAGAGAAGACCCAAATCAATAAAATTATAAATAAAAAAGGAGACATTACAACTGATACTGCATAAAAGCAAAAAATCATTAAGAGGCTACTATGAGCGACTATATGCTATCAAACTGGAAAACTAGAAGACATGGAAAAATTCTTAAAAAAAAAATACAACCCACAAAGACTAAATTGGGAAGAAATAGAAAATCTGACCAGACCAATTATTAGAAGGGAGATTGAATCAGTAATCAAAAGTCTTTCAAATAAGAAAAACTCAGGACCAAATGGCTCAAGTGATGAATTTTACCAAACATTTAAAGAATTAACACCAATTCTTTTCACACTTCTCCAAAATATCAGAGGAAGGAACACTCCCAATCTCACATTACCAGGCCAGCATTACTCTGATACTAAAGCCAGAAAAGGCAACTATAAGAAAAGAAAACTATAGGCCAATATCCCTGATGAATATAGATGCAAAAATTCTCAATAAAATACTATCAAGTTGAATTCAGCAGTGAATTTAAAGAATCATTTACCATAATCAGGTGTATTTATCCCTGGGATGCAAGAACAGTTCAACATACCTAAATCAATAAATATGATATATCACATTAATGGAATGAAATAAAACTTATATGATTAGCTCAATAAACATAGAAAAATCATTTGACAAAATCCAACATCTGTTCATGATAACAATTCATAACAAATTAGGTATAGAAGGAATGTACATCAACATAATAAAGGCCATATATGACAAGCCCACAGCTAAAACCATACTCAGTAGGGAAAGGTTGAAAGCTTTACCTCTAAGATCAGGAATAACACAAGGGTGTCCTCTCTCACCACTTTTATTTAACCTAGTACCTAAAGTTCTAGATAGAGCAAGCAGGTAAGAAAAAGAAATAAAAAGCATCGGAATTGGAAAGGAAGAAGTAAAACTGTCACTATTTGCAGATGGCATGATACTATTTATAGAAAATCCTGGACTCCACCAAAAAGCTGTTAGATATAATCAATAAATTCAGTTAACTTGCAGAATATAAAATTAATACACAAAAATCAGTAGTGTTTCTATACACTAACAATGAATTTTCTGGAAAAGAAATAAAGTGATCTCATTTACAATAGCCTCAAAAATAGTAAAATCCTTGGCACAAAACAGACACTCAGATCAATGGAACAGAATAGAGAACCCAGAAATGGACCCACAAATGTATGGCTAACTAATCTTTGACAAAGCAGGAAAGAATATCCAATTGAATAAAGACAGTCTCTTCAGCAAGTGGTGCTGGGAAAACTGGACAGCAACATGCAGAAGAATGAACCTGGACCACTTGCTTACACCATACACAAAAATAAACTCAAAATGGATGAAAGACCTCAATGTAAGACAGGAAGCCATCAGAATCCTTGAGGAGAAAGCAGGCAAACACCTCTTTGATTTTGGCTGCAGCAACTTCTTACTCAACACGTCATGGAGGCAAGGGAAACAAAAGCAAAAATGAACTATTGGGACCTCATCAAGATAAAAACTCCTGCAGTGCAAAGGCAACAATCAACAAAAGTAAAAGGCAACCGACAGAATGGGAGAAGATATTTGCAAACAACATATCGGATAAAGGGTTAGTATCCAAAATCTATAAAGAACTGATCAAACTCAACACCCAAAAAACAAATAATCCAGTGAAGAAATGGGCAAGAGACATGAAGAGACTTTTCCAAAGAAGACATCCAGATGGCCAACCAGCACATGAAAAAATGCACAACCTCACTCATCATCAGGGAAATACAAATCAAAACCACAATGAGATACCACCTTACACCTGTCAGAATGGCAAATATTAACAACCCAGGCAACAACAGATGTTGGCGAGGATGTGGGGAAAGGATCTTTTTTGCACTGCTGGTGAGAATACAAGCTGGTGCAGCCACTCTGGAAAACAATATGGAGGGTCCTCAAAAAATTAAAAATAGAACTACCTTACAACCCAGCAATTGCACTACTAGGTATTTACGCAAGGGATAGAGGTATGCTGTTTTGAAGGGACACATGCACCCCAATGTTTACAGCAGCACTATCAACAATAGCCAAAGTATGGAAAGAGCCCAAATGTCCATCGATGGATGAATGGATAAAGAAGAAACACACACAATGGCATATTACTCGGCAATCAAAAAGAATGAAATCTTGCCATTTGCAACTATGTGGATGGAAGTGACTAACAAAATTAGTCAGTCAGAGAAAGACAAATATCATATGGCTTCACTCATATGTGGACTTTAAGATACAAAACAGATGAACATAAGGGAAGGGAAGCAAAAATAATACAAAAACAGGGAGGGGGACAAAACATAACAGACTCTTAAATAAAGAGAACAAACAGAGGGTTACTGGAGGAGTTGTGGGAGGTGGGGGTGGGCTAAATGGGTAAGGGGAATTAAGGAATCTACTCCTGAAATCATTGTTGCACTATATGCTATCTAATTCGGATGTAAATTAAAAAAATAAAATTTAAAAAATTAAAAAAAAGAGAAATGTTTGCTCATCTTGCAGAACACTTGTAGAACAAGTTACTCACAATCCAAGGTTTTATTATATTTAATAAATGTTTTTACAAGTTTACAGAAAGTAATAAAATCCTTAGGCATAAACCTAACTAAAGAGGTGAAAGATATCTACATTGAAATCTATAAGACATTGATAAAACATATCAAAGAAGACACAAATAAATGGAAAGGTATCCTGTGTTCATGGATTGGAAGAATTGATATTGTTCAAATATCCATACTACCAAAGGTATCTATAGATTCAATGTAGTTCCTATCAAGAGTCCAATGGTATTTCTGAAAGAAGAAAAAAAAACCTTAAAATTTATATGGAACCAAAAAAGACCCAAATAGCTAAAGCAATCCTGAGAAAGATGAACAAAGTGGGAGGCATCACTTCCTGATTTCAAACGATATTATAAAGCTATGGTAATCAAATACTATTGTACTGACATAAAAATTGATACACAGACCAATGGAACAGAATTGAGAGCCCATATATGGTCAGATGATATTTGATAATGGAGCCACGAATACTCAAAGGAGAAAGGCAGTCTCTTCAATAAATGGTACCGAGAAAATTGGATACTGACATGTAAAGTAATGAAACTAAACCCCTATACTATGCACCCACAAAAATTAACTCAAAATGGATTAGACTTAACTGTAAAACTGGAAATCATAAGACATAGGAAAAAGCTCCTTGACATGGGTGGTGGCAATGATTTTCTGGGTATGACACCTAAAGCACAAGCAACAAAATTGGAAATGAGTAAGTGCGACTACATCAAACAAAAAAGGCTTCTGCAAAACAAAACAATCAACAAAATGAAATGACAATTGATGGAATGGGAAAAAATATTTACAAATTGTATATCTGATAAGAGCCTAATATCCAAAATATATAAAGAACTCATACTACTCAATAGAAAATAATAATAATAATCCAATTAAAATGGGCTGATGACCTGAATAGACATTTGTCAAAAGATTTATAAATTACCAACAGGTACATGAAAAAGTGTTCAACATCAGTAATTTCTAGAGAAGTGTCAATTAAACCACAATGAGATATCACCTCATACTACTTAGAATGGCCATCATCAAAAAGATAAGAGATAACAAATGCTGGCATGGATGTGGAGAAAACGGAATCCTTGTGCACTGTTAGAAGAAATGTAAACCGTTACAGCTACTATGGAAAACTGTATGAACAAACATTCCTCAAAAAATTAAAAATAGAAATACCATATGATCTAGCAATTCTACTTCTAAGAACATATCTGAAGGAAATGCATCCCCATGTTTATAGCAGCATTATTAAAAAAAAACATTTTTTAAATGTTTATTTATTTTTGAAAGAGAGAAGACAGGGCGCAAGCAGGGGAGGGACAGAGAGAGGAAGACGCAGAATCCAAAGCAGGCTCTAGGCTCCGAGCTGTCAGCACAGAGCCCAAGGTGGCGCTCAAACCCACGGGCCATGAGATCATGACCTGAGCTGAAGTCCGATAGTTAACCGACTGAGCCATCCAGGAACCCCTATAGCAGCATTATTTTTAATAGCTAAGACATGAAAACAACTTAAATTTCCACTGATGGATCAATGGGTAAAGAAGTTGTGGTGTATATATATATATGTATAATGAAATATTATTCACCATAAAAAAAAAAGGAAACCCTGTCTTTTGTGACAACATGGATGGTGTTTGAGGGCATTAGGCTAAGTAGTCAGCCAAGACAAATGCTGTACTATCTCACATGTGGAATAAAAACAAACAAATAAGCAACAACAACAACAACAAACCAAACTCCTAGAAAAAGAGAACAGAGGTGGGGATGGAGGAAGGGGGAATGGTACAAACTTACAAGTAAGTAAGAAAAATAAGTACTAGGGATATAAATAAGATAAATAAATACTAGGAATATAATTTACAACATGATGACTACAGTTGGCACCATTGTACGGTATATTTAAAAATTGTTAAGACAGTAGGTCCCAAGAGCTCTAATCACAGGAGACAAACATTTTATTTTCTTTTTTGTATCTATATGAGATGATGGATGTTAACTAAACTCAATTGTGGTAATCATTTCACAATATATGTAAGTCAACTCATTATGCTGTATACCTTAAACATATGGGACTGTATATCAATTATATCTCAATAAAACTCGATTAAAAAAAAAAAAAAGAATCATCTAGCCTAAAATGTCAACAGTGCTGAGGTTGAGAAAGCTTGCTTTAGCATGACCCAAATGAAGGCAGATGAGAAGGCAGTTTGGAAGTGAAGTTTTCAGTCTTTGCCCCACAATATTAGAGTAGAGCATAAAAGAGTAGATTTGGATCTCAAAGGTAATAAGTAAATGACTGGCATAATAATCTGTCTAGGAAAATCTCATTCCTGAATATAGAGGGGGTGTAAGTGTCCATGGGCCAAGTAAAAGAGAAGAAATGAGACTAATTTTCAAAAATAAATATAAATGGTTTAAAATTTTTCTAGTGTTTGGTTACATGGCATAGTGGTTAAAATATGAAGGATATGTTGGACATGATATGACTTGAAATACAGCTTAAATGGTGTGCATGCAATTCACTTTGAACCCACATCGGGGATCCTCAAAGCGAAAAGCAGGCATCCTCCATAAAGTTACTGAGGTATAAGGAGAGGGCATTATTATTGCTGATCTGGAGGATGATCAGGTTAACATCTTTGTTATCACTCTCAAGATATTAAATCCCACAGTGAAAGAGTTCTGTGAATCTGTTTATTCTTGGTTTTTCTGGTTCTAATGCTGTGTAATAAATTTCTTACAAACGTGGTGGCTTAAAACAATGACATTTTATAATTCTTATGGATTCTGAGGGTCAGAACTTTAGTAGTTTGGACATAGTAGGATGACATGATGCCTGTCCACAATGTCTGGGACCTTAGCTGGGAAGACTTGATGGTTAGAGGCTGGCAGCATGAGGCTCCCTTATTCACATCTATGGTTTGGGTTGATCGAAGACTAGGGAAGGTGACCAGAACACCACCCATGGCCTCTCCACGTGGCCTGGCTTCCTCTGAGTATGGCGTTCTCAGCGTGGCCAAACTTCTTAAATGGTAGCATAAGGCTTGAAGCCCAAGTGTTCCTGTGAACTCAGAAGAAGCATATCACTGTTATGATTGAGCCCTGTAGCTACAGAGTATCACTTCACTGTATTCTATTTATTGGAGCATTCACAAGCTTGCCCTGCCTCAGCAGAGAGTGACTCCACTTCTAGATAGGCTGGGAAAGGTGTCAAGGTCACATTACAAAGAACACAGAGGTGGATACTGTTGTTGCCATCAACAACAAAACGTATACTCAAAATAAGTATTTTGAGAGAGCAGGAATGGGGTTTTCTTCACAGAAAGAAGGAAAATCTGGTATAAGTGGAGAGTGTCCTGAATCCCAAGTGCTATGTTCAAATTTAGTTCTGTCCCTCCAATTCTAGTTGTACAATCTTGGAAAGATTACTTCATTGTTTAGCTGCAGGTTTTTGTTTCGTTTTGTTTTTTAATCTGGCAAATGGATGATACTTAAAGCTTTTTAAAAATGTAAGATTCTTGATCTCAATGAACTCTACTGGGGAAAAGATCACATGATAAGTGAGTGTGCATTCACTGTGCATGTGAGTTAAATAAGAAAAAAACAGAGGTTTCTCAGGAAGCCAAAATAGAAAATGTACGAAAAACAAACAACAAAAAAAATGGGTATCAAGTGGGATGAAGAAATATTTCAGTTTATAATCATTACATTTTTATTGCTAAAAAGATGATCAGAAACTTGTTAATCTAATCTCTGCCATTTAATAAGAAAACCAAGGCCCAGAGAAGTGAAGTGAATGAGGGAAGAAACTTTTTTTTTTTTTAATTTTTAACGTTTATTTATTTTTGAGAGAGAGAGAAAGAGAGAGAGAGTGCGCTCAAGTGGGGGAGGGGCAGAGAGAGAGGGAGACACAGAATCCCAAACAGACTCCAGGCTCTGAACTGTCAGCACAGAGCCCCACACGGGGCTTGAACTCACAAACCATGAGATCATGACCTGAGCCAAAGTCGGCCACTCAATGAACTGAGCCACCCAGCGGCCCCAAGAAAACTTCTTTTTTAGAGAATTTATAAGAAAAATATTTGAAGAATCTTTTATATTCATTTCAGATGCTTACTTTTGTACTTACTACCAGGAAAACAAATGAATATCTGAAGAGACTTAACATAATCCTTTGAACAATTTAAATTTGTAGAAATATGTATCAAATTTTTTGTTTTGGTCTTTTCAGGACTATTTGAGGTATGTGCAAGGGATCTGTTAAAAATATAGGGTTAAGTCAAATCCAAGGAGAGACCCTTGGTCATTCTGAAACATGGGCAGATGGGCACTATTTGGGGTCTCCATGTATGCTCAGATTGGTGGGCTCTCTCTGAATTTATTTTAGTCTCTGCGGGGGAAAAACGATTTCCTCAATAACAAAACATCTGCACCGGTGAGCTTGGGCCTGGCGATGTGGAGGTCTTGAGATGATCTCTAGTAGAAGATCATCAACAGACATGAAAGAACCTGGACTGAAGATCAGGTGGTAGGAACTCAGTCCTGGCCCTTCCTCACTGTGGGTAAATCATAGAAGCCCTCTCTTGGCCTTTCATTTCCTCCATTCCAACTTAATTATGTGCTATCTTTTTCTTTTTTTTTTTTTCAATATATGAAATTTATTGTCAAATTGGTTTCCATACAACACCCAGTGCTCATCCCAAAAGGTGCCCTCCTCAATACCCATCACCCACCCTCCCCTCCCTCCCACCCCCCATCAACCCTCAGTTTGTTCTCAGTTTTTAACAGTCTCTTATGCTTTGACTCTCTCCCACTCTAACCTCTTTTTTTTTTTTCCTTCCCCTCCCCCATGGGTTTCTGTTAAGTTTCTCAGGATCCACGTAAGAGTGAAACCATATGGTATCTGTCTTGCTCTGTATGGCTTATTTCACTTAGCATCACACTCTCCAGTTCCATCCACGTTGCTACAAAGGGCCATATTTCGTTCTTTGTCATTGCCATGTAGTACTCCATTGTGTATATAAACCACAATTTCTTTATCCATTCATCAGTTGATGGACATTTAGGCTCTTTCCATAATTTGGCTATTGTTGAGAGTGCTGCTATAAACATTGGGGTACAAGTGCCCCTATGCATCAGTACTCCTGTATCCCTTGGATAAATTCCTAGCAGTGCTATTGCTGGGTCATAGGGTAGGTCTATTTTTAATTTTCTGAGGAACCTCCACACTGTTTTCCAGAGTGACTGCACCAGTTTGCATTCCCACCAACAGTGCAAGAGGGTTCCCGTTTCTCCACATCCTCTCCAGCATCTATAGTCCTCTGATTTGTTCATTTTGGCCACTCTGACTGGTGTGAGGTGATATCTGAGTGTGGTTTTGATTTGTATTTCCCTGATAAGGAGCGACGTTGAGCATCTTTTCATGTGCCTGTTGGCCATCCAGATGTCTTCTTTAGAGAAGTGTCTATTCCTGTTTTCTGCCCATTTCTTCACTGGGTTATTTGTTTTTCGGGTGTGGAGTTTGGTGAGTTCTTTACAGATTTTGGATACTAACCCTTTATCCGATATGTCATTTGCAAATATCTTTTCCCATTCCGTTGGTTGCCTTTTAGTTTTGTTGGTTGTTTCCTTTGCTGTGCAGAAGCTTTTAATCTTCATAAGTTCCCAGTAATTCATTTTTGCTTTTAATTCCCTTGCCTTTGGGGATGTGTCGAGTAAGAGATTGCTATGGCTGAGGTCAGAGAGGTCTTTTCCTGCATTCTCCTCAAGGGTTTTGATGGTTTCCTGTCTCACATTCAGGTCCTTTATCCATTTTGAGTTTATTTTTGTGAATGGTGTGAGAAAATGGTCTAGTTTCAACATTCTACATGTTGCTGTCCAGTTCTCCCAGCACCATTTGTTAAAGAGACTGTCTTTTTTCCATTGGATGTTCTTTCCTGCTTTTGTCAAAGATGAGTTGGCCATACGTTTGTGGGTCTAGTTCTGGGGTTTCTATTCTATTCCATTGGTCTATGTGTCTGTTTTTGTGCCAATACCACGCTGTCTTGATGATGACAGCTTTGTAGTAGAGGCTAAAGTCTGGGATTATGATGCCTCCTGCTTTGGTCTTCTTCTACAAAATTACTTTGGCTATTTGGGTCTTTTGTGGTTCCATATGAATTTTAGAATTACTTGTTCTAGTTTCGAGAAGAATGCTAGTGCAATTTTGATTGGGATTGCACTGAATGTGTAGATAGCTTTGGGTAGTATTGACATTTTGACAATATTTATTCTTCTAATCCATGAGCATGGAATGTCTTTCCATTTCTTTATATCTTCTTCAATTACCTTCATAAGCTTTCCATAGTTTTCAGCGTACAGATCTTCTACATCTTTGGTTAGATTTATTCCTAGGTATTTTATGATTCTTGGTGCAATTGTGAATGGGATCAGTTTCTTTATTTGTCTTTCTGTTGCTTCATTGTTAGTGTATAAGAATGCAACTGATTTCTGTACATTAATTTTGTATCCTGCGACTTTGCTGAATTCATGTATCAGTTCTAGCAGACTTTTGGTGGAGTCTATGGGATTTTCCATGTATAATATCATGTCATCTGCAAAAAGTGAAGGCTTGACTTCATCTTTGCCAATTTTGATGCCTTTGATTTCCTTTTGTTGTCTGATTGCTGATGCTAGAACTTCCAACACTATGTTAAACAACAGCGGTGAGAGTGGGCATCCCTGTCGTGTTCCTGATCTCAGGGAAAAAGTTCTCAGTGTTTCCCCATTGAGGATGATGTTAGCTGTGGGCTTTTCAGAAATGGCTTTTATGATGTTTAAGTATGTTCCTCCTATCCCGACTTTCTCGAGGGTTTTTATTAAGAAAGGGTGTTGGATTTTGTCAAAGGCCTTTTCTGCATCAATTGACAGGATCATATGGTTCTTATCTTTTCTTTTATTAATGTGATGTATCACGTTGATTGATTTGCGAATGTTGAACCAGCCCTGCATCCCAGGAATGAATCCCACTTGATCATGGTGAATAATTCGTTTTATATGCTGTTGAATTCGATTTGCTAGTATCTTATTGAGAATTTTTGCATCCATATTCATCAGGGATATTGGCCTGTAGTTCTCTTTTTTTTACTGGGCCTCTGTCTGGTTTAGGAATCAAAGTAATACTGGCTTCATAGAATGAGTCTGGAAGTTTTCCTTCCCTTTCTATTTCTTGGAATAGCTTGAGAAGGATAGGTATTATCTCTGCTTTAAACGTCTGGTAGAACTCCCCTGGGAAGCCATCTGGTCCTGGACTCTTATTTGTTGGGAGATTTTTGATAACCGATTCAATTTCTTCGCTGGTTATGGGTCTGTTCAAGCTTTCTATTTCCTCCTGATTGAGTTTTGGAAGAGTGTGGGTGTTTAGGAATTTGTCCGTTTCTTCCAGGTTGTCCAATTTGTTGGCATATAATTTTTCATAGTATTCCCTGATAATTGTTTGTATCTCTGAGGGATTGGTTGTAATAATTCCATTTTCATTCATGATTTTATCTATTTGGGTCATCTCCCTTTTCTTTTTGAGAAGCCTGGCTAGAGGTTTGTCAATTTTGTTTATTTTTTCAAAAAACCAATTCCTGGTTTTGTTGATCTGCTCTACAGTTTTTTTAGATTCTATATTGTTTATTTCTGCTCTGATCTTTATTATTTCTCTTCTTCTGCTGGGTTTAGGCTGCCTTTGCTGTTCTGCTTCTATTTCCTTTAGGTGTGCTGTTAGATTTTGTATTTGGGATTTTTCTTGTTTCTTGAGATAGGCCTGGATTGCAATGGATTTTCCTCTCAGGACTGCTTTTGCTGCATCCCAAAGCATCTGGATTGTTGTATTTTCATTTTCGTTTGTTTCCATATATTTTTTAATTTCTTCTCTAATTGCCTGGTTGACCCACTCATTCTTTAGTAGGGTGTTCTTTAACCTCCATGCTTTTGGAGGTTTTCCAGACTTTTTCCTGTGGTTGATTTCAAGCTTCATAGCATTGTGGTCTGAAAGTATGCATGGTATAATTTCAATTCTTGTAAACTTATGAAGGGCTGTTTTGTGACCCAGTATATGATCTATCTTGGAGAATGTTCCATGTGCACTCGAGAAGAAAGTATATTCTGTTGCTTTGGGATGCAGAGTTCTAAATATATCTGTCAAGTCCATCTGATCCAATGTGTCATTCAGGGCCCTTGTTTCTTTATTGACTGTGTGTCTAGATGACGTATCCATTTCTGTAAGTGGAGTGTTAAAGTCCCCTGCAATTACCACATTCTTATCAATAAGGTTGCTTATGTTTGTGAGTAATTGTTTTATATATTTGGGGGTTCCGGTATTTGGCGCATAGACATTTATAATTGTTAGCTCTTTCTGATGGATAGACCCTGTAATTATTATATAATGCCCTTCTTCATCTCTTGTTACAGCCTTTAAATTAAAGTCTAGTTTGTCTGATATAAGTATGGCTACTCCAGCTTTCTTTTGGCTTCCAGTAGCATGATAAATAGTTCTCCATCCCCTCACTCTCAATCTAAAGGTGTCCTCAGGTCTAAAATGAGTCTCTTGTAGACAGCAAATAGATGGGTCTTGTTTTTTTATCCATTCTGATACCCTATGTGTTTTGGTTGGCTCATTTAATCCATTTACATTCAGTGTTATTATAGAAAGATACGGGTTTAGAGTCATTGTGATGTATGTATGTTTTATGCTTGTAGTGATGTCTCTGGTACTTTGTCTCACAGGATCCCCCTTAGGATCTCTTGTAGGGCTGGTTTAGTGGTGACAAATTCCTTCAGTTTTTGTTTGTTTGGGAAGACCTTTATCTCTCCTTCTATTTTAAATGAAGACTTGCTGGATAAAGGATTCTTGGCTGCATATTTTTTCTGTTCAACACATTGAAGATCTCGTGCCAATCCTTTCTGGCCTGCCAAGTTTCAAAAGAGAGGTCAGTCACGAGTCTTATAGGTCTCCCTTTATAAGTTAGGGCACGTTTATCCCTTGCTGCTTTCAGAATTTTCTCTTTATCCTTGTATTTTGCCAGTTTCACTATGATATGTCGTGCAGAAGATCGATTCAAGTTATGTCTGAAGGGAGTTCTCTGTGCCTCTTGGATTTCAATGCCTTTTTCCTTCCCCAGTTCAGGGAAGTTCTCAGCTATTATTTCTTCAAGTACCCCTTCAGCACCTTTCCTTCTTTCTTCCTCCTCTGGGATACCAATTATGCGTATATTATTTCTTTTTAGCGTATCACTTAGTTCTCTAATTTTCCCCTCATACTCCTGGATTTTTTTATCTCTCTTTTTCTCAGCTTCCTCTTTTTCCATAACTTTATCTTCTAGTTCACCTATTCTCTCCTCTGCCTCTTCAATCCGAGCCGTCATCGTTTCCATTTTGTTTTGCATTTCGTTTAAAGCATTTTTCAGCTCCTTCTGACTGTTCCTGAGTCCGTTGATCTCTGTAGCAAGAGATTCTCTGCTGTCCTCTATACAGTTTTCAAGCCCAGCGATTAATTTTATGACTATTATTCTAAATTCACTTTCTGTTATATTATTTAAATCCTTTTTGATCAGTTCATTGGCTGTTGTTATTTCCTGGAGATTCTTTTGAGGGGAATTCTTCCGTTTGGTCATTTTGGATAGTCCCTGGAGTGGTGTGGACCTGCAGGGCACTTCCCCTGTGCTGTGGTGTATAACTGGAGTTGGTGGGGGCGGCCGCAGTCAGAACTGATGTCTGCCCCCAGCCCACCGCTGGGGCCACAGTCAGACTGGTGTGTGCCTTCTCTTCCCCTCTCCTAGGGGCGGGATTCACTGTGGGGTGGTGTGGCCCGTCTGGGCTACTTGCACACTGCCAGGTTTGTGGTGCTGGGGATCTGGCATATTAGCTGGGGTGGGTAGGCAAGGTGCACGGGGGCAGGAGGGGCAGGCTTAGTTCACTTCTCCTTAGGTGATTCACTTCAGGAGGGGCCCTGTGGCAGCAGGAGGGAGTCAGATCCGCTGCCGGAGGGGTGGCTCCACAGAAGCACAGCGTTGGGTGTTTGTGCGGAGCGAGCAATTCCCTGGCAGGAACTGGTTCCCTTTGGGATTTTGGCTGGGGGATGGGCGGGGGAGATGGCACTGGCCAGCGCCTTTGTTCCCTGCCAAACTGAGCTCTGTCGTCCGGGGGGCTCAGCAGCTCTCCCTCCCTTTGTCCTCCAGCCTTCCCGCTTTCCAAGCAGAGCTGTTAACTTATGACCTTCAGATGCTAAGTCCTGCTTGCTGTCAGAACACACTCCATCCGGCTCCTCCGCTTTTGCCAGCCAGATTCGGGGGCTCTGCTTGGCCGGTGGGCCGCCCCTCCGCCCGGCTCCCTCCCGCCAGTCCGTGCAGCACGCACTGCCTCTCCGCCCTTCCTACCCTCTTCCGTGGGCCTCTCATCTGCGCTTGGCTCCAGAGACTCCGTTCTGCTAGTCTTCTGGTGGTTTTCTGGGTTATTTAGGCAGGTGTAGGTGGAATCTAAGTGATCAGTAGGATGCGCAGTGAGCCCAGCGTCCTCCTAAGCCGCCATCTTCCCCCCTCTGTGCTATCTTTTTCTTATGATCTCTCAAGGAATCTAGCTCATCACTTGGCACTTATTAAATGCATGTTAATCAATTAAAGCTTTCACTTGAAAGGGACAGGTGGAGAAGCATCTTTCAGTTGGAAAGACATGATCAACATCTAATCATCAAGCTTTGCAATAACTGTGAATATGTGTTCTCCCAGAGCAGAGTGACAGAATAACATCTTCCTGTCTTTGTCATATTGTTCTGCTAGCTTAAGAAGTCCTCCGTGCAGGTTCACATGTTCTCTTCAGTGAGGTTCTCTGGATCACCAGTGACATCTTTCTCATCTCGGATTCTAGGCAATAGATGGGCCCCCCCGGGACAGTAGTCGGTAACACCTCTATGATTGGTTGTCAATACTTTTCTCCTCCTTAATTCCTAGAAGTGACTATATGAGCCTTTGGTTCATAGGCTACCACTACTGAGGTAGCTGCTTTTTTTCTCATCCCCCTTTAGTATCATTTCTGTTCAGTATCATTTTTCTGTTCCACCTGTCATCTTGATGAAGTGAAAAAAGGCAAGTTCTCTTCCCTAGCCTCCAGATAAAATTCCCAGAGAGAAAACCCTAGGATAAAGTGCAATTGGATAAATTTGTGCCTGTTGACACTAAAAACTAACTTCTCAGTAGGCTTAAGGTGAAGGAGGTAACACCCCTGCAATACTCCCACCACCCTGCAACCCACCTGTCCCTCAGGGGTAGAGGAGGAGGAGGGACTCACAGCATTAAAACATATCTTCTGGAGACACACTCCCATAAAGCCCTCTTTTCTTCACTCTGACAATTGTTTATATAATTAATCTGGCTGAGAATTCACACTGAAGGAATATGTATGCATATGTGATCTGGCTTTGGAAATGATCATTTATTTTATTTCTGTGTCTTGGTTATAACTAAAAAAATTTGGTTAGAGTTGCTATTCCTAAGAGTTTTTTTTTAAATTTTCATTAAAAAATATAAATATGTAAAAAATATAAAAAACATAGAACAAATTTAATGAAACTTTCTTACTAAGAATGTAAAACAGTCAAATTTAGAGAATTTAAGTAGGAAGTGACTTAAGTCACATTGGCCATTTCTTTTGCAATTGCTTGTTTACTTTTGTTATAAACGAGTAGCAAGGGATAGACATTTTAAAAGGACAGAGAAAGGGAAAGAGAACATACATTACCTTTATGTGATGTATTGCTTAATTCTTTATATTTGAGAAAGGATTTCCACAGCCTTGTTGTTTGCTGGCTGTTGACCAGGGGTCCTTCTCAATTTCCAGAGGACACTTGCATTCCTGAGCTTGTAACCCTTTTCTTCATCTTCAAGACCAGCCATGCCTGTTAAATGCTTCTCACACTTCAGATCTCTCTCACCTCACTTTCTACCTTATCTCTTTTACAATTACTTATAGAATTTTATATTTTAAATAGGTGCAGCTTCAAAAAGAATAAGATATCTGAGAATAAACTTAACCGAAAGATGAAAGACCTATACTCTGAAAATTATAAAACACTAATGAAAGAAATTAAAGGTAACACCAAAAACTGGAAAGATATTATGTTTATGGAATGGAAGAATGGATATTCATAAAATGTCCATATTACCCAAAGCAATCTACAGATTCTATGTGATCCCTATCAAAATACCAATAACATTTTTCACAAAACTAGAACAAATAATGATAAAATTTCTGTGGAACCATAAAAGACCCTCAATAGCCAAAGTCATTTTGAGAACGGAAAACAAAGCTAAAACAAAGTATTATAATGCCAGATTTCAAGATTTACTACAACGCTATAGCAATCAAAACAGTATGGTACTGGCACAAAAATAGACATGTAGATCAATAGAACAGAATAGAGACTCCAGAAATAAACCCACAATTATATGAACAATTAATCTATGACAAAGGAGGCAAGAATATACAATGAGGAAAAGATAGTCTCTTCAATAAATGATGCTTCAGCTACATGCAAGAGAATATAACTGGACTACTTTCTTATACCATACTCAAAAATAAACTCAAAATGGATTAAAGACCTAAATGTGAGACCTGAAACCATAAAATCCTAGGAGATAACCCAGGCAGTAATTTCTTTGACATTGGTTATAGAAAAAAATTTCTAGATATGTCTCCTGAGGCAAGGGAAACAAAAGCAAGTACAAACTATTGGGATCACATCAGGCTAAAAATCTTTGCATAATGAAGTAAACCACTGGCAAAACAAAAAGGCATCCTACTGAATGGGAAAAGATATTTGCAACTGATATATCTGATAAGGGGTTAGTATCCAAATTATATAAAAAACTTATGCAACTCAACACCAAAAAACAAACAAACAACTTGACTAATATATAGGCAGAGAACTTGAGTAGACAATTTTCCAAGGAAGACATACAGATGGCCAACAAAAACATAAAAAGATGTTCAATATCACGAATCATCAGGGAAATGTATATCAAAACCACAATGAGATACCACCTTAAACCTATCAGAATGGCTAAAATAAAAAAGACAACTCATAACAAGTGTTGGTGAGGATGTGGAAAGAAAGGAATTCTTGTACAATTTGGTGGGAATATAAATTGGTACAGCTACAGTGGAAAATGGTATGGAGGTTCTTCAAAAAATTAAAAATAGAAATATCATATTATCCAATAATTCCACTATTTACACAAAGAAAATTAAAACATGAATTCAAAAGAATATATGCACTCCTATGTTTACTGCAGCATTATTTACAGTAGCCAAGATATGGAAATAACTTAAGAGTCCATCAATAGATGAATAGATAAAGAAGATGTGATAAAGGTGTGCTTGTGCGCATGCGCACGCATGTGCATGTGTGATGGAATATTATGCAGTCAAAAAAGGATCAGATTGTGCCACTTGTGGCAACATTGATGGACCTAGAGAGTATTATCTAAATGAATTAAGTCAGACAGAGAAAGACAAATAATGTGTGATTTCACTTATATGTGGAATCTAATAAAGCCCAAATGAATAAACAAACAAGAAGCAGAATCAGACCTACAGAGAACAAACTGATGGTTGCCCGAGGGCATGGGATGAAGAGATGGGCAAAATGAGTGAAGGAGTATGGGAGATACAGCCTTCTGGTTATGGGAATACATAAGTCATGGGAATAAAAGGCATAGTATAGGTAAGATAGTCAGTGATATTATAATAGTGTTGTATGTATACCTGTGGTGAGCATAGCATGATGTATACACTTGTTGAATCACTATATTGTACACCTGAAATTAATACAACATTGTGTGTCAAGTATACTCAAATAAAAAATAAAAAATTAATAGGTGCAACTTATTTTTTTTTATAAATGATCCTCAAAAAGGTTAATTTAAAATACAACTTATGAGACTATAAGACTAAATATGATATTTGAGGAACACAATATAAACACAAAATAAACCAATAAAAATTCAAGTACTTGAAAAAATATTTATGAAGTCAAATTTTCAATAGTCTTATTTATGGTTAGTCTTCTTACTTTTTAAAATTTGCTGTTTTTAAAAATGCTTCTCTATGAGGAAATTTTTAAGGTGATAAACTGTTTTGTATCATAACTGTGGTAGTGAACAAATTGTGTTGTCAAAACCCAGAAACTGTATAAGGAGTAAATTTTACTGTATGTCAGCTAAAACAAAACAAAACCCCCCAAAACAAATACAAACATGTAAACACCCACCACCAGAATGTGAAAAGAATTCAAGGAAATACAAACTGTAACAAATAAACCTAATTGAAATGCAAATGAACATTACCATACTGAGAGGGGTGGAAGAGTAAAGAATAAACCTATGTTACTTTGCAAGACAGTATTTTGCTGGGTAAAGACAAGAAGAATTGCACAAATTCCAGTATTTTAGTTAGTAAATGCTTCCCACAGCATACGGATTAGCAAGTCTATGTAGTAAGGTTCATTAAATAAGTAAATATATTTTAGCTTATGCAAACCAGATTTCTCACTGCTGGAGAATAAAGTTACAAATAAAGAAAGGCAGACTGGATTAAATACTTTGAAATCTGAGGCATTGATATAAACTCACTGTTTCTTAATATATGTATTCAAATAGATAGATACAGAAATAAAATTGCTGTGTATATTCATCGGTGTGTGTGTGTGTGTGTGTGTGTGTGTGTGTGTAAATAAGCCCTGTCTGCTAAAAGGGCCAAAGGCCAATGACATCCCATTAGTAATAATTCCACCTAGCCCCCAGATCTTGGTTTCTATGTGTCACTCTCCAATATAAGGAATGAGGAATTCTGGAATATGTGCTTGATTCCAGAACTGAGACATGGAAAAAACAAGATTATCCCGGAGCATCTTATGGTGTCAGAAAGTAAAGAAACACTCAAAAAAGGATGGAGTGGAGGCTCATGTTGAAAAACAATGGAGCCAATCTGAAAGAGCTCCCATTGGCCAAAGCTGGAATACTTTGAACTTTGAACAACAACAAAATAATAATAGTGTTCAGTTATGACTCTGGAATAAAATTAAAACGGATGAGTTCATATTGTTATAAATACATTATTCAGTAAATAAAAAAATAAGGGAGAAGGGATAGCTCTTCCTTACAGAAGAATTCCAGCTCATAAATATTGAAGAAATGAGAAGAATAAAAAAATAATCATCAGGATATTACAGTAATAATTATTGCAGACAAGAAGCATCAGTTAGCTTCAATCAATGCTAAAATTTGTGGACTAATGTTTGAGGAGAAACAGGATATTTGCACAGGTTTTATTCCCTCAACCCCAAGATATTAATTACAAAGGGAATACCACTCTGGTGATATTCTTATCAAAATGTACAACTTCAATCTAATCAGGAGACAACATCAGAAGAATGTAAGGAATAAAGTATAAAATAACTGACCATTGCTCTTCAAAAGTGTCAAGGTTATTATAAACAAGAAAAGACTGAGGAACTGTCATAGATTTTACAGGTTTACAGTTCTTTATACTGGAATTTATTCAAAGTGTTGACAAATCTCCAATCATAGCAGATTTGACATATATCTTTCAGGAATTGATGGATCACAAAAAATATAATAAGGATTGCTCATTGAAGTATTTTTATAATAGCTGCTTTGAAATATTTTTCAAATAATTCCAACATCTGTGTTACCTGGCATTGGCATCTATTATTTGTCTTTTCCCCAAGGGAGGTAGTAGAGAGTAAAATTATTTTTCAGGGAAAATCAGCAAGTCTTGATGGTTTTGTTTGCACTTCATCAGAGGTATATATAAAACAAGGGTGGAGAGAGAGGGTGAAGAAAGAGGTAACATGTAGCCTCAACAAATTTTCAAGGCCTCTGGCTTGGATAACTGGATAAATTTTGCTATCATTTATTGAAATTGGTTGTAAAAGAGGACAGAAAGTGATGAACTTTTTTTTTTTATTTAAAAAATATTTTAATGTTTACTTATTTTTGAGAGACAGAGAGAAAGAGAGAGAGAGACAGCAGGAGCGGAGGAGGGGCAGAGAGAGAAAGGGAGATACAAAAATCCCAAGCAAGCTCCAGGCTCCAAGCTATTAGCAGAGAGCCTGATGTGGGGCTTGGACTCATGAACTGTGAGATCATCACCTGAGCTGAAGTCAGACACCCAACCAAGTGAGCCACCCAGGTGCCCTGATGAACTTTTTTTTTTTTTTTTTTTTTTTATGCAGAGGTTGACCCCTATGGGAAAACCACACCTAATAGGGGTATCCATCCAACAAGAAGTTGGGTGTTCAGGTCCAAGCTCAGAGAAAGGGACAGATATAGAAATATAATTTGTGAATTCTTTTTCCACAAGTAGTGCTTAAACAAATAAAAATGGTTTACAATGATTGACTAAAGAAGTTAGGAAGAGCAGAAGTCTTTCAGAGAGTAGATAGAAATGCAGAACCAACAGAAATTAATAAGGAATGGTTAAAGATGTAGGATGTCCAGAATGTGTGACAAAAGTCTAGGGAGTAAAGAGTTCCAAGAAAGGGAGAAATGCACATGAGCAAAAGCAGCAAAATAGCAGCTTACAAGAACATGACCAAAAGGGGTACTGGTCATGGTGACATTTGCCAGTTTCAGTGTCTTGGCAAAGACAGAAAAAGAGATCAATGGATTATGAAATAAAGAAAGCAATAAAGCAAAGAAGTGAAGTTAGTAAGTGAGGTCCACAGCTTCTTGAATCTTGGCTTAGAAGGGGAGAAATGAATGAGGCATATGGTGAAGAAGCATATGGAAGAAAGGCATGTGATTTCTAGACTTTGTAAAAAATACACTTCCAAATAACCATTTGTATTTGTTTCATCTCATACGACTAGAGTGCCATCTTAGAAAATGAGAATGGTCTGAGAAAATTTAGGCAACTAAAGTCCTAGTAATATGAAGCCACAAATAGATCTTTGGGAAGCCTAAATCCCTAGAGCTGCTGCTTGAAAACAAAAATTCTCCATTAATTTTTATTTGCTTTTGCCATGCAAACGCAGCCAGAAGTAGCTATGGCTTCAGAAATTAAAGGTAACCCCTGGAATCTCCTTTTTTAAAAAAAAAATTTTTTTAACGTTTATTCATTTTTGAGACAGAGAGAGACAGAGCATGAATGGGGGAGGGACAGAGAGAGAGGGAGACACAGAACCGGAAGCAGGCTCCAGGCTCCGAGCCATCAGCCCAGAGCCCGATGTGGGGCTGGAACTCACGGACCACGAGATTGTGACCTGAGCTGAAGTCGGACGCCCAACCGACTGAGCCACCCAGGCGTCCCTGGAATCTCCTCTTGTACACACTGCAGGACATGGGTACAGAACACTTCCCTGTCTGAGCTCATTAATCAAAAGTGGGTGGCTGCTTTCACCTCCTGCCATGTCCCTGGTGGTCATCACACTGTTTAGAACACCAAATAGACCTACTACCAAGCAGAGATTTCCTTTCTCGCACCACATGTTAATAATAGCAACTGCATATTATGCTTGTTCCTCTCATGTCTTTCTTTTGCTGTTCTCAATGTTGTTTATAATGTGGGTTCAATTAGTTTCCTCTACCCGTCTAGGAAGAAGCTGATTTGCTAAGGATACTCTGATTATCAAAAATAGAAATGCAACAACACAACTCCAAATCTGCAAGAAACCGTTTGCCAATTCAGAGAATGCTTTCATGCCATAACTTTTCTAGTTTTAGGGAAGCTACAGCATCATTGGACATTTATCTTTTTTTCCAGAGCAAAGCATCCAACCTATAAAAGCCAAAAACATTTTTTTCTATTTTCTCTCTGTGTCAGTCTTTTGTTTTAACAACAACAAAAAATTATTTCCTTCTTGACTTAGCATGATAGTGGGTGATGGAGTATTTCTAATATTGATTATTGTCCCAAAGCCAACAGTTGTCTATAAAGGAACAAAAAAGGGAAAGAGCTGAATCTGGATCTCAGTTTTTCCTGATAACACCATCAGAGACGTCATCCTTGAATAGGAAGTACGGGCAGGATGATTCTGGTATTGTGTAGCTCTGCATTACTCAACAGCCCACAAAGGAGCTAGGGTAATAATTTAATAATTAAAAACTGAGTGGATGAGAAAAGGATTTAATTTATATAATCTGTATGACAGAAATATAAAAAAGGGACTTTGTGGGAGATCACAAACTGCTCCCAAAGTAGAGTTCCTATTAGCTACAAGCTGAATGGTGGTGACCCCAAAGAAAGCCTGTGTAATCACTTAACTCTCAGGAATTTAACATGTGGGACAAATTCCTACATATGTAAAAATTATCTTGCATGGAAAAAACAAATATACTAGATGAACTAGACAACTAAAGTGTCTTATTTACTTCATAATGTAGATTTTATGTAAACGTTGAGGGGCGCCTGGGTGGCTCAGTCGGTTAAGCGTCCGACTTCAGCTCAGGTCATGATCTCGCGGTATGTGAGTTCGAGCCCCACGTCGGGCTCTGTGCTGACTGCTCAGAGCCTGGAGCCTGTTTCGGATTCTGTGTCTCCCTCTCTCTCTGACCCTCCCCCATTCATGCTCTGTCTCTCTCTGTCTCAAAAATAAATAAAACGTTAAAAAAAAACAAAATTTAAACATTGAGTTCACAGGTATAGCACTTGAAAAATTTATGGTGTGGTCCTCAAACCATAAACCATTTGGGAAAATAAGATTGGGGGAATAAATCAAGATTCAGGGTGTACAATCTTGGACAATTTAGAGGAACTCCATTGTTTACTTTTACCCTAAACTGAGGAGCTTATCATTTGATTTCTAAAAATGTACTAATTGACAAAAGGACTTCAAGTAAAACATTACTCATTCTCTACAGATACTCTCTTGGTGTCTGAGTAACCATTTAGAGATAACCAGAATTATTCAGAATGGAAATTACTGTTTCTGTTTTATTTCTTAAAAATAAAAGCATATTGAAATAAAGGGCATTGCCATGTGAACTGCTCCTGAATTGAAGCAAATGCTTTGGAAACGATAAATTAAGACATCTATTTCTTATCATCCTTTATAGATATTTGTAGAGATAGTCATAGCAAAACCTAATCTCCTGAGAATGTATTTCAGTAAATTATAAATAGCAAGAACAACAATAAAAGCAATGTGTGGCTGGAGAAGACAAGGCTCATGATTCAGGGAACTGGGCAACTTTCTTTCATAAACCACCAAAGCACAAGAAGACTTGAAGACTTAGGCTTAATGAGAGCTATTTATAGATAAAAAGTATATTGAGAAATTAGTTTGGCTTCTTTTAGGACATCAATAATTGGTCAATTGCTGGTCAGTGTCATATATAAGAACTGTGGAATTGTGCTACAAGTAATACATAAAATATCTCATTTCATTTATTATTCAACATATATTTACTGAGTACCAACCACACTCTAGACACCGTTGTGGATGCCTAGGACACAGAGACAGAAAAACAGATGATACTAAATATTATGGAGGCAATAAAGAGTCACATGACAAGCGGTAACTTGAGGGAGGAGGTTACTATGTGTAGGATGCTTGGGGAATGTCTCGGCATTTTGGTCTGAGTTCCAAAAAAGCCAGTCAAGAAGAAGAGCATTCCAGGCAAAGGCCCTGAATCAGGAAAGAATGTGACATGTTCCAGAGACTGAAGGCAGACTCCTTCTCCTCAGTGTGGCAGTTGGGATATTTGGATAAGATGTAGTTGGAAAGTTGGGCAGGGGCCAGAATATGTAGCATTTGATGGAGACTGTGGTAAGAAGTTTGGGATTTATTGTAAATGCAGTGGAAATCCTTTGATGATATGGTTCATGTTTTAAACAGGTGATTTTGGCTGCTCTGAGGTGAGGAAATCTTATGGAGAATAGTTGGGTGGCTACTGCAAATTGCCCAGGTGAAAAAATAGTGGCGGCTTGGGCTAGGGTCGTGGCAATGGAGAAGAAGGAGAGGATAGGTTTGGAATGACTTTAGAGGTAGAAGCATCAAGGTCCCCCTCCTCCCCTCATCCCCTAGTTTCCATTCTTTTTCTCAGTGATTTTCTTTAAGTCACTATGGGAGCTTGTACTAATTTTTCACCTTTTATTTTTTAAAAGGAGACAGTAGAGCATGGTGGATAAGAATGATGTT
Source organism: Panthera uncia (assembly GCF_023721935.1). Lineage (NCBI taxonomy): Eukaryota > Metazoa > Chordata > Mammalia > Carnivora > Felidae > Panthera > Panthera uncia. The sequence goes on from NC_064812.1 coordinate 28,933,370, forward strand.
CACGTCTTTTAGGCAACAAGAATGTGGGTAGGCTACTTGGCCTCTTTGCACTTCAGTTAAATGATGAAAAAAAAAGAGTGTCTATCTCATGTTATTGTGAAGGTTAAATGGGTTGGTATATAAAGAACTGTTGGAACAGCACTTAGCAAATTTGGGTGCTCCATAATTATTAGCAATGATTATAATTAGCCTAATAAAATGTTCTATACGAGACTTGTCTATAACAGCTCTTTGACAGATATAATGTTGAAATATCCAGTGATAACATGGACGAATTTTCAAATTAAATCCAACTTATTAAGCATTTCAAAATAATGAGGAAGGACTAAATTGCAGAACACACAAATGACCATAGGGCTACTTCTTCCATTGAACAGTAGGGAATGTGGAGAAGAATGGGTACATATACAGAAAGCTTGATAGATATGATGATGATGGAAAAATATTTACCTTGAAATAACCTTTCAGCAAATATTTATTAAATTCTTACTGTGTGCCAGGCATTAAATTACCACGCCTAGCCTAAGCAATAGCACTGAGCCATACAAAATCCCTGCTGCCTTGGAGTCTCATGCTAAGGAGTTTAAAGTGAAGTTATTAATGAGGTAGATGGGTGAGAGAGGAGATGGGAAAGGCTTGAAGAGAAAAAAAACCCAGAATACTCTAGGGAAATATAATAAATTTCTGACATTATGTTGAGTATATGAGTGTTAAATGAATTTAAAGTGTAGCTAATTTAGTCCAGTTGTATGATTTCTCTAGCAGCATGTGGCTGCCTAGTGTGGGCACAGAGAAGATGATAGCTGAGTTCAAGGAGTGTTTGGTTGGATTTGGAGCAGATGACTTGCAAATGAGTGATATGATGAGTCATGGAATCCAAGCTCAGGCAGCCATCACAAGAAGAGAGGGTGTTGGACAGGGAAAATGATGAGACTTAAAAATTCAGAGTCTAGAAGAGGTAAATGAAGAATTTCAGTAGGAGTTATAGAGTGGGGCAGTTGGGGGAATGAAGATTGTAGTCACAAAGGGTTATTTGAGGATTCTGAAGGTGATTTACTGGTGATAAGGTGCTAGGGGCAATATAGAAGTGTGAAACTTGAGATGAAGGGGGGCAAAGTTGTAGGTAAATCAGGAAATTTGATCCCAAGGTGTTAGACGGGTCACCCAGAAGCCGTTGAAACCACTGGCAAAGATAATATATTGGGGCAGAGATAGAAGGAGAGGAAGGGAACCAGAAATTCAGACTCAAGTATCCATCACACCCACATAAATGAGGAAGCAGGCCACATGAAAGCCTGTTCCTCAGCTCCAGTTGAGTGTTGCCAGGCAGGAATATATACTCAATATGGCCAGTTCATGATTTTTTTTCCAGATAAGCCAGAAATTTGGATTTAATTTATATAAACTTTCCCAATTTTGAATGTTGGCAATTAATTTAATTACAAATCCTGGGCAGCCCAGATAAAACATATTTTCAGGCCTGATTTGACCCATAGACTTCCACTTTGCCACTAGTGAGCTGAAGCCTTCACTGGAAAAGGAGGGGTAACTGGCACTCTGATATAAGCATCATTGAGAAGGAGTAACACGTGTTACAAGGCCATTTTGTGGCAGTCTTGATGAAGAAAAAACACGACCACTCTGTAATCATGTCTAAAAATAGACAAACCATGAACATTGTCTAAGCTAAATGGTGAAACATTCCCCTGGCATAATATGAATGAGTATTAGTTTACTAATTACATATTTAGCCTTGCTTCATTTCTTCTAATTTATAGATAAGATTTATTAAGATATCCAGCCCTAGAATTTTGTAGTCAGACAACATGCAATCCAGAGCAAAACCCTGCTTGTTTGGACGTGCCCAACACGTGCTCCCACTACTTGCTCGAACAAACCTAGTAATAATCAAATTCTAATAATAATCAAATTCTGTAGGACATTTGTAAGACCTCCCTACTGAGATGTCCTATAGTTCCCCATGGTATGTAATCTTCCACTGGGAGCAAATCAATAAACTAAACTTTGATCAACTGTAGGTGTGTTCCTGGTATTCTTTGGCCAGAGGGCAAAAGGCCACATGACCAAGGCTTTCATTTTATAAAACCTTTTCTCCTACTATAACATTCAACTCCCATCATTTCAATTACCATAAGAGCTGTGGACAAATGTGGATTCATTGTCAAAAGAGATAGAAAGAATAAATTTCATCTTAACTGACCTCAGAAATATCACCTTAACTTCTACGTTTATGTCTGTGATGGTTTGAAACCTTATGACACATTACAGAACCAGAAAATGAAAAGTTTTCAGATAGATTTTCATTTTACTTGTGTTTTGGCACTAACGATCTCATTGGAACTTTCCTATATCCACCATTAATTAATTCAGAGATTTTTTAACAATAAAAAATTCCATGTATTAATTAGGATAAAAGTAAAGGTCAAACGTTCTAAGACAAAGTCAACAATAATTTGTCATCAATTGGCTCTATTGGATAAGGAAATGCATTCATTTCCTCATTCAACAGTATTTATTGTGAATTTATTATGTGCAAGGTATTTTATTGTTACTGGAGATATAATGATGAACAGAGCATATAGTTCATAATATCCCAAGGATCAGCATAGGGAATGAGAAGACAGATACACAAATAAAATATTTTCAGATGATAGTAAGTACTATGAAAAATATAATGTAAATTAAGGAGCTAAAGAGAGATGGAGGGGAGCAAATAGAGAGCTATTTTTAATAGGATAATCAGGGAATTAATCTTAGTGGTGACATTTGAATAGAGACCTAACTGGTATGAATGAGTATAAGGGTCCTGGTGTACAAATGGTCCAGTATTTTTGTGGCAAGAGAATGGTGGCCAAAAGGTAGATGATGAGGAGTGGTAGGTGATGAGTTAAGAGAAGTGGGTAGGGGACAGGATATGTTAAGGATTTGGACTTTATCATGGGTGAGATGGGAAGATATCAGAGGGATTTAACGAGGGAGATTATGTGATCTGATTTACAATTTTAAAAGATCAGTTTGGCCGTGTGTGGAGATTGGAGAGGCAAGAGGGGACACAGGGTGATCATTTAGGAGATGATTGAAATATTTGATGTTAGAAGGGATGGTAGGTTGTACTAAGTCGGGGAGCAAGGGAGGTGGTAAGAAATGGTCAGACAGGAAATATTTGAAAGGGAGAACTAATGTAACTTGTTGATGCATTAGGAGTGAGGTGTTGAATAAAAGGAATCAAGGTGGGATGCCTGGGTGTCACTTAAGCGTCCAACTCTTGGTTTCAGCTCAGGTCATGATCCCATGGTTCATGAGTTTGAACCTTGCAGGCTGGCAGTGTGGAGCCTGCTGGGGATTCACTCTCTCTCTCTCTCTCTCTCTCTCTCTCTCTCTTTCTCTCTCCCTCCCTCCCTCTCTCTGCCCTTCCTGCTCTCTTTCTCTCTCTCAAAATAAATAAATTAAAAAAAAGAGAATCAAGGCTGATTCCTAGGCTTTGACCTCAGTAATAGTGAATGATGTGGCGTTATCCATTGAAATGGGGGACAATTCAGGGAGGAGTGAGTTTGGTGGGTAGATGGACTTCTCCTCGGTTATGGTGTATTTATGGGGTTTAGAGGGTATATGGTATGTTTATAGAATGTTACAGGGCTATGCCTAATGTTGGAACACAAAGGGGAAGAAATATTTGTTTACTTTAGTATATGGAGTATGAGGCCATTGTCTATTAGTACTCTAAGGAAAGTTAGTCACCCCATCACAAAGATGTAAGCTTATTCATCAGAAAGCAGTCCAAATCTACCTACTTAGTTCCATGTAAGAGGTCTCTTCCAGGTTTTAAAAAAAAATTTTTTTTAACGTTTATTTATTTTTGAGAGAGAAAGAGAGAGACTGAGCACGAGCGGGGTAGGAGCAGAGAGATGGAGACACAGAATCTGAAGTAGGCTCCAGGCTCTGAGCTGTCAGCATAGAGCCTGATATGGGACTCAAACCCACCAACTGTGAGATCATGACCTGAGCCGAAGTTGGAGTCTTAACTGAACTGAGACACCCAGGTGCCCCTCTTACAGGGTTTTAAGGACAAAGGCCTATTATAACAGATCCTATTTAATAATGTCTAAGTCTTTTCTCCATTCACCATGACCTCCCTATTGTGCCTGGTTAGTAGGAATTCCAGGCATATTTAAAAGATCTCTAGGCATGACTATCCCATAGATTTAATAAGCATTTGTCTTTTCCTTGCCTTCGGATTCCTGTTTCCTACAGACATCGTCCTCTGGTGTCCTGCCTCCACCTGGCAGGTTATTTATGTTCTGCTTAGGGAATGAGAGTTGCCACGGCAGTAATACTGCAGAGCAGTGTTCCCAAAAAAATGAACTTTTAAAAGATCTGTGGATTTAGAAGTGAGAACTTTACATCAGAGAAATTGAAGCAGAACAAAGGAAACTAAGGCACAGGGACTGTAGACCTGAAGAAAGGCTAGTCACGGAATTGCAGGTGCTGGAGTCCAGGAAACACAGGGCTAGGTAGTAGGTCAATTGACTGTGAGGGAACAATTGATCTAAATTAAAGTACTAGGTCTGGAGATTAGAAAAGGAATAGCCCTACTTCCCTAAAGACTTAGGGAAGTCTCTTGCTGAGAAAGAGCTTAATTTGGACTTTTAGAGACAACCAATAAGAAAGTATAATTATGCCAGGAGTGGGGCCCAAAGGTAGGACCTTTTTAATGAAAGGGAGTGAAACAGAAACTCAAAGAACTTGTTTGTGTTCAAACTAATTGTGTTATGGAAGGCCTATAGCAAACCTAACCTCCATGCCATCCATGTTTCAGACAAAACCATTCTTCCCACATAGGTCTAGGAAGATTAGCTCAAATGCCCATCACAGGACATGTGGAAAGTTTCCCCATTCACGATACACGTCTGCAGTTTCTCAGCACGCTTACATTCTCACGGTCCTCTTTGATTCTAAGTTCTTGCTGCTGCTAAAGGAGTAATTCAATAAAGCAGTCAGAAAAGAGCACACACTCTGGAGTCAGACTACCTCGGTTCAAATCTTCTTTTATCACTAATTGGCTGGGTATCCTTGGGCAAACTACTTAACCTCTCTGTGCCTTAGTCTACAGTTTGAAAAATGGAGTCCTTCCTTGTACCTACAGGATTGTAATTAAGATTTAAAAAATCGATTTATGTATAGCTTTTAAAGCTGTGCCTTGTGTGTGTTATTACTCAGTTTGTGATGCCATCTTGCTGTGCTGTCTTTGATTTCATGGCTTCTTGTTTCTCACCAAAGATCCATTCACATGAAATCATTGAGTATGTAGCAAAGATTACTGGAGCAGTACTCTCCAATAGAAATATAGTGTGAACCAACTATATAATTAAAAATTCCATAGTAGCACATTTTAAAAAGGATAAAATTAACTTTAATAGTATGTTTTATTTAATATGTCCAAAATACCAATATAATCAGTTTTGACCAATAAGATATTATTATTAATGAGATTTTAAAACTTTCTTCTTATTCATATAGCCTTCAAAATCTAGTGTATAGTTTACACTTGGAGTGCAGTTCAATTCTTTCCAGTCACATTTCAAGTACCGAACAGCTACCTATCGTAGCCATTATATCGGACAATGCAAATCTAGGGAGCCAGGCAACTTACATTTAATTATTAGATATCTTTGTTTCCAAAAGTCTTTCCTCTGAGGAACTTTTAAAGGCCCTGGCATTCTGTGGAATGTCCTGGCCTCTTGATATCAGTCTGGTTTCTCTCTCTTTTCTCCCCTGCCTGTGTTTTCAGGACCAAAGAGAAAGAAATCAGAAGGAAACAAATGTACCCAGTGATTATGTAGAGCAAGTCAGCTTTCCTCAGCCCTGAGCTCAGATCCTAGCCTCTCCTTGAAAGACAGGCAGTCCTTGATTGCGCAAGCATTGTATTAACTCAAACTTGCACATACCGGAACTGTGTATTTGCTTTGCACATTGTTTTGATAACTGAGCTGGGACTGCCTGTAGTACTTCTAAGGTTTTGATTTCTTTTATTTAAAAAAATGTTTTTTATGTTGATTTATTTTTGATTGTTGATTGATTTTATTTTTGAGAGACAGAGACAGGGGTGGGGGAGGTGCAGAGAGAGAGGGAGACACAGAATCCAAAGCAGGTTCCAGGCTCTGAGCTGTTAGCACAGAGCCCAACGTGGGGCTCAAACTTACCAACCATGAGATGGTGACCCAAGCAGAAGTCAGATGGAGGATTAACTGACTGAGCCACCCAGGCGCCCCAAGATTTTGATTTCTTAGACAAAGACTAATCTTCTTCTGGTCTCTATGTGGGGAGTAGGTGGGGACAATGATTTTGTTCTTTTGTTATAATTTATTATTTACGATCTGAGGTTTTTGTGCACAGATTTAAATTCTCTTTTTCCCATATATTGATTTAGTGTGATTTATACTGCTGGGGAAACACTAGACAAAGGATTCCATTGCAGAAGTAAAACAGTGTAGTATTCCCAGTTTCAAAGAAATGCCATTTTCTTCCCCCCTTGGGTCAGAGTGGCAGAAAGTTGCCCAAATAGTAGGAGGGAGTCCCCCTGGGGCTTCCTTAGGTTTATCCATTTTATCATTTTTTATTTTCAGAGGAAATTTAAGATTGTAAAAGTAATTGAAAAATCTCTATTTTAATACCTGAAATAAATTTTTGAATGTCATAGGTTGTAATCAATCAAACTTAAGACATGCTTTAAAGGATAATGCATGATCAATGAGTCAATCAATCAAATTAACAACAAACTTTTACTTAGAGCTTTTGTGTTGAATGAGGTACCAGAAGATGAACTCTTGAAGTGATAGCATTCTACTGTTCATTGAAAAGATCCTTGATATAGCAAAAGCTAACTTCATTATAAATGTATTTCATTTCTAATGGATTTATTATTATGCCTCCTCAGGAAATTCTTGTGGCCAGACTCATTTGTCTTTGCTCAGGTAGAGTATAACTGATGGCCCAGAATTTTTATATCAGAAAAACCAATGAATCCCATGCTTTGACACATTACCAGTCTAACGAAAATCCATGTATATAGTTCATATTATATCTTTCTAGAATGAATGATTGAGCAACTAGATCACTTCACTCTGGTACCATAATATCCAAACAAATTTATTGTAAACATAAGAGATATTTTAAAATATTATCATTATTATTATAAGAGGTTATGGAAATATGCTTTGATAAAATCTGTAATTGAGATTTTTTTGAAGAAAATATTTTGGGGAGAAGCATTATTCTATTTGTGGTACTCATGATCTCTGTCAACATTTTTTTTTTCCCTCTCACACATTCATCTGAGACTCAAAAGTGAAAGAAACCAGTTGAGATAAAGAGGAAAACTAGCCATACAGTGCTCTGACATTTTATCTACTGGACATGCAGAAAGAATCTACACAGTGGAATGTTTTTTCCCTTGAAAAGCTTTTTCACTTTCCTTGCTTCTCTGACCTGCACTGTGTAAACAATTCCTAATCACTAGCTAGCTGTGATCTCTCTCCTGAGCTCAGGTCCTTCATTCTCCACTTCCAATGGACATTTGCACTTGGACCACATTAATGCTCAGCATGTTTACAGCATGTCTACTGTTGAATTCCCATTCTTCCCACCTACTATTTCAATGGTAACCATTCTCCAGCTTACCTTGACTGGAAACTGCAAATTCACTGCTGAAGTCTTTTTTTCCCTCTAACCTCTATCTGTCCGTCAGTTGATCCAGTTGTTTCTTTGAAAAGTCTTTAGCAGCTTCCTGTTTATTCTGCCCTTCTTCTAGTTGAGGCTCTTATCCCATATATGTGAACCACAATAACTTTCCCATCTGGCCTCCTTGTGGCATGTGTTTTCCTCCTTCAGCTTGTTCTACCGCTTCCATCATAATTAGTATATTAAAATAACCAGAGGGAATACAGACAGTTTGAGACCAATCATGAGAAAATAGGACCAGAAAGGGTGTGGCTGATGAATGCTGTAGGACAGCCAGATAAAAGGTCAAATTCAAAGAAGCATAGGGTGGAAAGATCAGTGGTTTTTATAGGTTGAGCAGGGAAGAAGTGGAAGCTCAAAAGGTTCTGGTGAGTCAGGAAGGATCAGGTGGTGAGACAGTTAAAGTTCTAGAAAAGGAAGATCTTGAGTCTCCATGTCAGAAACAGAAATAGTACAAGGGACCAGGCAGGATAGCTATTGCATCCCAAATAGTTGGTTAGTTCCCTCAAGGCTGGAACTATTTGCTAAAGATCTTAGCACCGTCCTTTCTTTACTAAAGCATGTCTCACACACACACAGAAAGTTTTAGTCTCAGCTCTGTTTACTTTCCCTACTGCTGCTGGATTACCCTGGACCTGTTGTTGATAACCATAACCAGAAGCAGTGATAGGATTGGGCATGAACTTTAACCCTTAAACAGATTCACTCTACTACTTTTACCTAGAGGTCCCCTCTATAGGTGGTAATTCCTAATTGTATTAATTGTATTAATTAGCTACCTTTTAGTAGCTCCCTATTCTCAACCAGATGAAGTTCAAACTCCTTATCTTGGTATTCAAGGCTCTTCAGACAGTGAATCCAAACTAATTAATTCTCTATCCTGCTAACATCTAGTATTTCTGTCTAAATGCTCTTCTCCTCTGCTTTGTCTGTCAAGCTTTATCATGTTGATCTGGAGTCAGACTGAATGGAATGAAATCTTCGTTTTACCATTAACTAGCTTTGTGATGTGAGAAAATTACTTAACCTGTCTAAGTTGTAATTTCCTCCTGTGTAAGAAAGTAATGATAATGTACCTATGTCATACAGTTTTGATACAGATTAGATGAGATAATAAATGGAACACATTTAGTATACTTGCTGGGACTTAGTGATAATGTAAGTAATAAAAATGTTAAGTGGATAGTATTGCCCCAAACTTACTCATCTTTCAAAGTCCAAATCAAATACTACTAGATAATACGCTGTGCTGATAAAGAGTATGGGTTCTGGATTTGCATCCTAGCTCTGCCACTTAAACTAGTGATAAAACTGTGCAAATTTCTTCACTTCTGCAAATGGTAGTAATAGTATTTCCTACTTCATAATTTTGTTACTCGGTTCTGGTAGAGGCTAAAGCCTGACCATGGAACATAATGTGACTGAGTTGTTCAAACTGCATTATTGACTAGTGTTATCTGAGCTGCTGAAGCATAAATTAGACAGGAGCAGCAACATTCTCTTATAATATGGTAATGGCTATTGGATATTGGGTCTGAGGTGGTCCAGAGGCATAAGGAAATTGCATAAGCAGTGGTTCAGATTCATATTATTGGCTCTATTGCTTTGATGCCTCTCTCTCATCTCATATCTTTAGCGTCACAGAGAATTCCTCTGACTAATTCCTGGAGGAGGGAAAAAAAATGTGGGCCTGGCTTACTCGTGTATCTGCATGGTATACTGGCACCAGGCAGGAGTAGATGCCCTTGCACTGAAGCCTTACTTAATGGAGGCTCCAAAAGACAGGGGTAAAAGTGGATATATATAATTTCAATAGGCAGAACTTTAGATCAGACTGGTAACTCACTTTGGAAAGTGGGTATGGAAAAAGAGAGCCTTAGTCACAGATCAAAACTTATTTGTGGCCAGGGGCTACTGGGCAGGCCAGAGGATCAGGCTCTTGGAGATATATATAACCGGAAAATTGAAGATAAGAAAAGATATATACTTGGATCTCCTAGAAGGGCTTTTTCCTCTTTGAGGAATGTTTTTCCCCATGATCTTCACATGACTTCTCATCTTTCAGAAGGAATGTGTTTGGAACTCAGGGGTTCTCTTGGGTGCCTGTTTATACTTCCTTGTCTAATAGTTCTGTTCAAAGGAAAATACCAACAGACCCAAAATGACAAGGCCACCAAATACTTAGATCCTACAGGTCACACTTCCACATAAAAATCCCTCTGCAAGCACCTTGGCTGTAAAAGAAACATGGACTGTGTAGTGGAGGAAGGCAATTTAGTTTCTTGACCAGCTATAGGAGTGGGGACTGGAACAGCCATGTTTTACATTAATTGATAATTTTGTGATCCCTCTTTTTTTTTTGCCTTATTACTTAATATAGAAAATACTGGTGATTTCTAATGTTTGAAATGTGGTAGTATAGCCAAATTATCAACTTATGATGGATGTTTAGTCCCCTAGGTTGAAGGTATAAACTTTTTAACCAGATGAAGGACAAACATAGATGCTGAAGAACAAATGCAGTAGACTTTGATGGGTGGCATCTATTTATTCTTCTGAAATCACACTGCCTTCCCCCCACTCTACATCTTAAGAAGCTGACCTCTCTAGATTATATCCTTAGCCAGAGCTGTCACAGAGTCCAAAACCAGTGTTTTATCCACTAAATCATACATAGTTGCCTCCTCCTGAAGATGCCTTTGTTCTCTCACTCAAGGATAGGAGACCCAAGTTAGCTGTGATGGAGCAGCTGAGGTACCCTGTGGCAGTGTCTAGCAACAGTGGATGCATCTAATGCCAGTGACGGTCAGGTACCATGATGATATCAAGCGATACGACTGGTGCATAGCTGTGTCTGGTGGTGATGTCCTGGATTATTCTTCCTGACATGTAGCCCTCAGAGCCTCCTTGGTTCCAGCCTAATTTTCCAACCTGCTCCTTCATCTTTCTGCCAATTCTCTGAGCTACTAGGTATCTTTAAAATGATCCAATAAATTCATTTTATTTTTTTGTTTTAGACTGCCAGATACAGCTTATATTCTAGATGGTGGAAGGGTGGTGTCAACAAGCAAAGAAATAAGCAAAAGGAATATCAAAAAGTGATGGTTATACATAGAAGACTCAAACAGGTTTACTGAGAGATTATTTTATATCAGGTGTTCTGGGAAGACCTCCATGTGGAGATGATATTTAAGATGAGATCTGAAAGATAAGAAGGGACCAGTCATGTGAAGATTATGAGGAAAAACATTCTTTAATAAGGAGGCAGTTACTTCACAGGTAGCTTCAAGGTGGGGAAACAAACTCAGTATTTTTGAGGTACCAAAGACAGAATAATTGACAGAGAAATATGAAATGCTAAGAAGGGAAGGATTACAAGGCTTTAATGCCCATGGTGAGGAGTTATTCTAAGTGTGATAGGAACCCATTAGAGGGTTTTAAGTGGGAGAGTGATGTGATGGCATTTACATTTTAAGACCATGCTTGGGTTACTGTTTGGAGAATTGACTGAAAGGGGAGAAGAGTGAAAATAAGGAGATTATGTGAATTAGGGTCATAGCCTAATGATCTCATCTCGGAAGGTTCAAGAAACTTTAGTGAAGGCATTACTTATAGAAGAGTGGGGACGTTCAAGGCAATCTGCAAATCTATTAAAGCACCAAAAGACTGGCAACAGCAGAAAGCTTCAGGCCTCCCTTGGCCTGGAAAAGAAATGGTGAGAAATCATGGAACCAGAGCTCTGGGAGAGTCAGAGCTGCAAGAAGTTGTTCCACAGAGACTGTAGTCAAGGGGAGATATATCTTCAGCCACAAATGTAGTGCCAAAGAAGGATGGAAAGGAAAAGAAATACCTTGGCTTTTCTTTTACTTTCTGATTTTCTGCTGGTGTTTCTTTGACCAGAATCTGGCTGGCAAAGGAGTCTGGATGTTGTAGTCTGTAGAGCTGGACTTCTGGGGTACAGAGCAGGACACAGAAGGATTTAGATTAGATCCAGAGAAGGTGGTGGGATGATAAATAGAAATAACTAGCACAGAAACCAATTAGGAGGCTAATTGCAGCAACCCAAATGAGAACAACCTTAGATACTTTTAGGGACTTTTAGTGCAAATAAAGAGAAGTGGATGAATTTAAGACATTCTCCAAAGATAGAAAAAATGGGACCTGTTCACTTGACCAGATATGGGGATGGGTGAAGGAAGGGAAGGAGGAAAAATCAACAATCAATATTATTTTACTGTGAAACACAAATAGTTGTATCTAGGGAAGATTCTGTGGGTAAAAAGCTAAGACCAGAAAGATGCTCCCTGGATATCTCATAGCAAATAGGCTCTCTGGGGTTTTAGATTGGGTGTACTTGAGTTGGAGACATGAAACATCCAATAACAATTTATTAGGAAGTGTGTTAGCCCATATGGTAAAGTAGGGTGGTTCAGCTCCTTCCAGAGAAGTCTTAAGGATGACATTGAGATTGCTGGCTCAAACTAGATTATTAATTTATCACATTTTTTCATAATTGCGTAAATATGCTTCTCCTACTAGCTGATTCAGGGCAGGGACTGGGTCTTATTTATCATGTTTTATCCAGTTCTTAATCCATTGTAAGGGTTCATAGAGTAGGAATGGAATAAATTCTTGCTAAATCGTCCTGAGTTGACTTTGAATAATAATAATAATTAATAATAATAAAATAATAATAATAGTAATAAAAGTGTTCTTATTTAGTTATTATGGCAAGTAGTAGAGACCATTTAAATACTATTTTCTCTTTTTCTTATGTTTTCATTTACTTTCATTTGGGTCATTTTTTAGATGTAAAAATAGTTGAATGAAGCAGAAGAGAAGAGACTCAGATATTCAATGTTGAAGTAGGAACTTGCTTTACCTTTGCAGGACATTTTTGTCCTCCTAATTTGCTTTCTTCTTTTGATTGAGAATAGATAAAAGGACAAAGATGGAGAGGAGGGAGACAAAAAGCAGTGGGGGTGATGTATAACCCGAAGTGAAGGGAATATAGAGAAGATGAAGAAGGGAAAGGAGAGTGGGGGCCAAGAGAGGAGGGAATAAAAGCAACAAGAGAGGAGCTGAGGATTCCATCACTTTTCCTGTGACTCCATTCCCATTGTTGTTGGTTTACATTCAAACCCACCCCACAAACACAATTTAAACATGAAATCCTTAGTGGAACAAGAAACTCTTGGGTGCATGCAGGTGGTACATCTAGATGAAATGACTAAGTTAGAACTAATAGCCTTTCAATTTTGGTTTCATAGCTTCAATTTAAATGCTCCTGCTGTGCTTTGTGAGGTCTAAATATAGTCAGCATATCTGTTCCATAGCTTCTAAGTTATTAAGTGTAGATTTGTCTCCATGAGACCATGCTACCAGCTGTCTCCCCTGGGCACCCTGTGGAGAAGTATATTCGGTAAATGTGGGAGTGGAGAGAGTCATGCAGGTGTGAAGGTCATTTACAACTTGAACTTCTATGGGTTAGAGAGGGATTATTTTTCCCCTTTCCCCTCTTTTATGCACTGTCGAAAATTAAAGCAAAAGGATATTTACAATCCAGGTAACAATGTTAATGGCTGCATTGCTCAGCATTCAGCTGTGAACAAAATTGTCTAGCTATATAGTTGGAATCCACCCTAGTGAATTTATGTAGAAAAGAATTTATTCTAGCATATCGAATGGCTTACAGAATTGTTGGGTGGGATGAAGCAACAAATAATATGTTGTGCTTTCAGGAATGAATCCCAAAGCCACATGCAATATTGGACCTTTAAAGATGTTGCTGCTTTTTCTGTGATCAGGAAGCTGTTGATTTCAGCTCAAACCACCATTGCCACAGTCAGGATAGTCTATGATTAGGAAATTCTTGCTACTGCTGACAGAGCTGGAACCACACCACCTCCTACAATCCGTACCTATACCTGTAAAATGGATGGCTCGTATGCACCATTCATTAAGGTGATGACTGGAACCTTTGTAACCTTTTCAAATATAGCCAATGGAAAACAAATGTCTCCAAAATCTTGGTTGACAGCAAAAACAAAAACGACACCAGAACGAGAGAAGAGAAGAGTGGCATATTTCTCACTTTTGTTTTTCACTTTTAGGCAAGTTACTCTTACTTCCAAAACTACATCACCTTCAGGTTTTGGCAGTAATTTCTTCAAAATGACACCAAAAGCACAGGTAACAAAACTGAAAAAACAAACAAACAAAACAAAACACAACAAACGGACAAAAATGAATAATCAACAGAGTAAGAAGGCAATCTACAGAATGGGAGAGATTATTTAAAACCATATATATGATAAGGGGTTAATATTCAAAACATATAAGAAAGTCCTACAACTCCTTTTAGCAAAAAGCAAAAAAAAAAAAACAAAATAAAAAACCCAAACAAACCCTTCAGATAATTCTTTTAAAAAATGGACTTGAACAGAGATTTCTCCAAAGAAGGCATGCAAATGGCCAACAGGTATATCAAAAAGTACTCAACATCTCTAATCATCAGGAGATGCAAATTAAAGCCACAGTCAGAAATCACCTCACACATCTGTTAAGATGGTCATTATAAAAAAAAAAAAAGACCCAGAAAATAATGAGGGTTGGTAAGGATTTGGAGAAATTGGAACCTTTGTATACTGTCAGTAAGAATATAAAATAATCCAGCTGCTAAAGAAAATAGTCTAGAGGTTCCTCAAACAATTAAAAATAATTACAAATTTAGGGGCACCTGGGTGGCTCAGTTGGTTGAGCATCCGACTTCAGCTCAGGTCATGATCTCACAGTTCATGGTTTGAGCTCCGCATCAGGCTCTGTGCTGACAGATTGGAGCCTGGAGCCTGCTTTGGATTCTGTGTCTCCTTCTCTCTCTGCTCCTCTCCTGCTCGCACTCTGTCTGTCTGTCTCTCTCTTTCAAAAATAAGTAAACAGTAAAAAATTTTTTAAAAATTACAAATTTAAAATATGATCTGGCAATACCATTCCTGGGTATTTATTTCAGAGAATTGAAATTAGGATTTCAAGGCGATATTTGCATTCCTGTGTTCATTGCAACATTATTCACAATAGTCATGAGGTGGAAACCACCTAAATGTCCTTCAAGGATGAACGGATAAAGAAAATGTGATTAAATGTATCTATCTATATACAATGGAATATTATTCAGCCATAAAATAGAAGGAAATCTCGTCATCTGCTCCCACACTGATGAACCTTGAGGACATCATACTAAGTGAAATAAGCCTGTCACAGAAAGACAAATACTATATTATTCCATTTACATGAGGGATTTAAAGTAACTGAACTAACTGGAGCAGAAAGTAGATTGGCGATTGCCAGAGATAAGAGGGAGAAGGAAATGGGGAGTTGCTGTTCAATAGTTAGAAAGTTTCAGTCATGCGAGATAAAAAAGTTCTAGAGATCTGCTGTGCGACATGGCTCTTATACTCTGCTTATACTGTCTTAGCAATACTGTACTGTCCATTTAAACATTTGTCAAGAGAATTGATTTGATCTTATGCATTTTTTTACCACAATAAAAAATACACTTATGAACTATATTCTATGTGCTAGGTACAGTGTGCTAGAGGATAGATAACCAAAGGGAAAACAAACAGAAACAAAAATGTGCTGTCACCGTTCTGGAAAACAGTGTGGAGTTTCCTCAAAAAATTAAAACTAGATCTACCCTATATGACCCAGCAGTAGCACTGCTAGGAATTTACCCAAGGGATACAGGAGTGCTGATGCATAGGGGCACTTGTACCCCAATGTTTATAGCAGCACTTTCAACAATAGCCAAATTATGGAAAGAGCCTAAATGTCCATCAACTGATGAATGGATAAAGAAGATGTGGTTGATATATACAATGGAATACTACTTGGCAATGAGAAAGAATGAAATCCTGCCATTTGTGGCAACGTGGATGGAACTGGAAGGTATTATGCTGAGTGAATTAAGTCAGTCAGAGAAGGACAGATATCATGTTTTCACTATGTGGATCTTGAGAAACTTAACAGAAAACCATTGGAGAAGGGGAGGGGAAAAAATCGTGTCAAACAGAGAGGGAGGGAGGCAAACCACAAGAGACTCTTAAATACATAGAATAAACTGAGGGTGGATGGAGGGACCGTGGGGGAGAGGGGAAATGGGTGATAGGTATTGAGGAGGCCATTTGTTGGAGTGAGCAGTGGGTATTGTATGTGAGCCAATTTGACCATAAATTATATTAAAAAAGAAAAAAAAGAAAAAAATGTGCTGCCAGCCCTCACAGGACTCTTGGTATCTGGTAGAAAAGGATTTAAAAAAAGAGCAGTTATATAGGATGAATAATTCTAGAGATCTAATGTATAGCATAATGACTATAATTAATAATATTATATCAAGTACTGGAAATTTGCTGAGAGTACGTTTCAGGTGCTCTCACCACACACACACACACACACACACACACACACATGATAAATATGTGGGATGATATTCTAATTAGCTTGACTGTGGTAATCATTTTACTCTGTATGTATATATATATGTAGATATATATATGTATATGTATATCTTTATATCTATATATCTCTCTATGTATACACAGACATATAGATATCTATGTATATAATACAGATATATATATCTATATATATAGATATCTCAAATATATATATATCTATATATATCTCAAATCATGTATACCTTTAATATATAAAATTTTTATTTAAAAATAAAATTTAAAAATGAACCAAAATGAAATCTTACAGTTGCTATTAAAATAAACTAAGCCACCTAAACAAACAATGAAATCACCTTCAGAATCCTACACTCAAGGGATTGTGGGAAATACAGACTTTAGCTTTCTAGCTTCTGTAGTAAATAAAGGAAGGTATGCTAGGAGGTGGCTAGAATGATAGGTAACACCAACTCACTATATCCACTACAATATTTCAATTTCTGGTCTTTGCATTTGGGGCAGATGTTATTACACATAGGATGCAAAATAAATTTCCAAAGGAGTATTCAGATGGCAATTTAGAGTGTAATAGAGAGAGAAAAGTGTGAGCCTCAGAATAGGACAGGCCTGATATTCATTATCTTTGTGACCTAGGGCAAGCCATTGAACCTGAGTTTTCCCATCTGTAAAATAGAGATCATAAAACTTATCTTGCAGTATTATACAGAGGATTAAATGTAAAGCTTCTGGCATATTGTGAGTGTTCAATAAAGTTACCGCTGTTGTTGTTGTTTTAATGAACAAAGAGGAATGTTTAAGGTTAAAATTAAGTTTAAAACCCTGAGATTATTTCTAAGTTCTAATGGAATCTCTGGAAATTGAAAATTCTTTGTATAAGACACATTTTCTTTGGAATCAGCTACTCTGCTTGGTGTTAACAATGCAAACTTCATGTGCATCATATCCACACCCTCTTGCAATGTGATTTTGTAGCTCCTCTTATCAAGAGCCTATCTGTTCCTGCCTTAAATCTGGGCTGGCTTCATGCCTTGTGTATACTAATAGGATATAGCTGCAAGCAGGTCGTGCCCATTCTCCAGAGGCCTTGAATACTTCCATCCGTTCCCTGGGAAGCCTGCCCCCACCATGGGAACGCTAGCCTGCTGGGGGATGGGAAACTGAGCAGAGGGCAGTAGTTACAGTTGAAGACCCCTTACGCAGGCCCCCAGTCTGCTCTGCAGTTGACACATGAATGAGCCTCTTTGTGACCAGAAGAGTCACTCAGCTGACTCTCATCTAAATTAGCCATCCACAGACTTTTGAAACAAATCAGTGGTTATTATTTTAAACCACTAAATTTTTGTGTTGTTATACAGCAAAAACTAATTCAGTAGGTTACTATCATTATTATTTTGGAAGATGACTGGAAGGGAAGTTGTTCAAGGAAAACCCTTTTTGTAAATTTGTTTACTCTTCCACTCCCACCCAAACCAAATTGAGCATTGTTATGCTCTGAGAGCTTTGCCATTGACACTGTTTCTCCTTCCCTCTGGTCTCCTTGCTACAACTGCCCCTAGGACCTCCATCACCATTTCCCACTTTATCAGGACACCCTTGCTGCCTACTTCCCCAATATTTTGGCTTGCATATCTTCTGCCCTTTTTAAAAGTGCAACTTCGGCCCAGCGAGAGGATAGAAGAGAAGACAGTAGCGAAGAGTCAGTCTAGAATTCAAGGCAAGTGTCCTACCTTGAAAAAAGAATGACCTAAGCACCTCAACAAATGGGGAATGGCAGATGGTTGCAGAAAGGCAGCGTGGCAGCTGCACTAACATGAAACTTTTGTATGTTCTCTTGGGCATGACAGGCAGAGCATGAGTTAGAAGCTCTCTTCTATTCTGAATTTTCAAAGTGGCATCATTGTATTAGAAATCACAGATAAGATGGGGAAAAGATAGGCTTGAGCATTTAACAGATGTGGGCTTACATTTCAGCTCCTTCACTTAATGGAACCTGAGATAACTACCTCTCTCAGATCAGTTTCCTCTTTTATAAAGTGGGTATACTATCATCTTAAAATGCAGATAATAATAGTCTAAGGATAATATCTTCCTTGTAGGTTTATAGCAAACAGCTCGATGGAGCATATAAAGGACCTAGAACATTTACTGTGCCAGGCCCTGTTTCCAAGGACGTTGTTTTTATTCCATAGAAACACAAAGCACATCTCATCTCATCTATTTGCACAAAAGTTTTTGGTGCTTACCAGTAGACAGAGCTCTATATCTTGTTTACTGATGAACTCTAGTGCCTCGCACAAACTTAGACATTTGATACACATTTATAGGATTGATGAATGAAGGATTGCGTGAACCAATGGTTCCAAGTTAGTTGTTCAAAGTACTAAAAAAAGTGATGAAGTAAAAACAGGATGGGATTTCAATTACTTTTTTCACACAGACAACAATTATTTGGTGTCTTGTAAACAGGCAGATGTTTAAATGTTTGCATTCTTCTGCATAAAATGGAAAAATGATTTACATAAATGAAAGTAAATGATACATGCTCTACAAAGGATTTGCAAAAATAAAAATGAGATATCAGATGTAACTGTGAACTGAAAACTTTAGTATCTGATGTAAGAGCTGTCAGTTACCACTACCAGTTTATATTACAAGGAGAACATAAATATTATTCCACTAGCTTCATAAACTGTATTGGGATAAATGCTCTTTGGGGGAAAAGTTGTTCACTAAACAAATATTTACTAAGGGCCAACCAGGCATTGTGCTTGTTGCAGATAAAGAACTTAAAAAGCCATGGTTCCTACCCTTGAAGAGTTTTCATTCTGAAAACGGAGGCAGACATGGAGCCACTCAAGTGAAATTTCCGTGTTTCAAATGTTTCTGCAAGGCTCTTTTGGCACTGTGAATGCTTTTGCAGACTTGCCTTGCCCTCACTATGCCTTTTTCTCAATATTTTGATTATCAGTTTCTTTGACATTATCAATTTAATATCCAGTTCCCGGTGGATGGTTTTGAGAAGGAAAAGTTGATAGAGGTTGACCTTGTAGCCCTTAGTGGCTGTGAGGCTGGACTTCCATCTCCCATCGGGGTACGCCCAAGGCTTGTCACCAAGAGTAGACATAAGTTCCCTTGGGCTGCGTGCAGGGCTGGTGCTTGGTGTCAGGGGCTGGGCACTAACTGTGCACTGGAGAATAACAGAAGGATATTGGGAAGGTGGTGCTCAGACCTTGAGAACACCTTTTATGCATGTTTCTTGATTATCAACATCTAATTGGGTTTCTTGTTCTTACCAACTTGTAACCTTTTCTCAGCTATGATGTCAAATACACTAATAAACTTCTACTTGCAACTCCTGGATTTGACATGTCTATTTATAACAAAAATAATACCAATAACAACCACTTGTATTTGCTGGCTACAAGAAGACCCTTTTAAAAATCCTATTAAGAAGTAATTTTTTAGATGGGAAAACTCAGGCAGAGAGAAATTAGGTCATTTGTCCCATTAAATACAGTTTAGAAAGTAGCAGAAACAAGAATTTGTGTGCTTAAAATGTTTTCTTGTGGATAGTCGCTTAATATTTTTTGAAAAACGATGTACCTTCTTGTACATTGTTAGGTTTACATCTATTTTTAATTTATTAATTTTTAAACAAGGAGTATTTTTTATTACTATTATTTTTTTTATTTCACAGAGAGAGAGAGAGAGTGCACAAGCAGGGGAGAGGGATAGAAGGAGAGAGAAAATCTCAAGCAGTCTCTATGCTCAGCGCAGAGCCCACACGCAGGGCTCTATGCGGGCTCCATCCCACGACCCCAGAATCAAGACCCGAGCAGAAATCAAAAGTCATCTGCTCAACCAACTGAGCCACCCATGTGCCTCAAAGATTATTTTAAAGAACAGTTTAATATATCCAGGAAACTTACAAAGATAATACAGAGAATTCCCCTACTCCTACAGCTAGTTTCTCTTATTAACAGCTTATCATTATTATGGTACCTTTTTTTTTTTTTTTACAATTAATGAACCAATATTGTTGCATTATTATAAACTAAAGTCCATAGTTTATTCAGATTTCCTTAATTTGTACCTAATGTCCTTTTTCTGTTCTGAGGATCTCATCCTGGATACCACAGCACAGTTAATCATCATACCTCTCCTTGGCTGTGACAGTTTCTTAGACTTTGTTTTTGATGACCTTGACAGTTTTGAGTAGTACTTGTCAGATATATTGCAGGATGGTCCTCTACTGGGATTTGTCTATTGTCAGGACTAGACTGGGAGTAATTAGTTTTAATCATTATTTTAATTTTTAATCATTAAAGAAATGTAAAGAATGTAATTTCTGAAATACTTCAATGTGCATATTTTAAACAAAACTGTGAAAATGCTCTTTTAAATGTACCCAATATAACATAAATACCATGGCAATTTCATAGCCACCACCAATCAGTTTAAAAATAAAAGGAGCTCTTTTTTCATTGTAGGAAATTGAACATCATTTTCTCGTTTAGCTCTAAATTTTAGTTCACTTCCCTCACAGAGTTTTGTGTTAAGAAAACATATTTTTATTCTTAAAATTCTTTTATGGGCTCCTCATCATACTTATTTTTCACAAAAGTATGTTTATACATTTAAATTAAAAATTTTTATTATATTAAAACATATGATCTGGATCTTTTCACTGAATTGTGGGGTATGCAATTTGATCTAAATAATATGTGCATATAATAATTTTGATAGGTATTTAACAAAGATAATTTAATTAAGCACTTAATCAATAATTTGTACTTTTTTTCACCAATTAATGTACTCCTAGATAAATATTTATTATTTGAGTAGCATAGGGAGGGTTCAGCATCAATTCACATAGATAAGTAGATGAAATGGCAATGGATTTTGTTATAGTGATGTTCGTTAGTTTTTTGAACACTTTTTGAGTAACACACCAAACATCTCAAAGTGGTCTAGTATCAAAAATCATTTTTAATGATATATTAGATGAATATTCTACTAGATTTGCCTTGAATTTTGTTGAAAGCAGATAATTGAAAATCAACTCACTTGCAAAGATTTGTCACTCAATTGTTGGGGTCATTCATTTTCTCAGTTTCTGGGAACTGTACCAAAAATGGTTTCCAATACTTTTCAAATGGCTGTTTATTATATCTGTTACTTTTGCCCTTAGAGGCATATGGCTTAATCCAGTGCACTCAGAAAGAACTGAGCCATGAAATAATAATTTCAATATATGTTGCCAATATAATAGTTTTATAAAATGCTTGTCTCTTCATATTCCCTATGCTTTAAATATATTTTTGTCAAAACCTGAGGCTTCAAGTTTAGTTCATTCAGTTAACTGAAAATTTCTACTCTGCAACCTAATTAACAAAGCCTGTCCTCATTGACAAACCAATCAATCAAATTAAGCTCAGTCATTGTTAGAAAAAGTCTGGCTTTATTTTTTTAATTCAACTAATAAGGTTAACACATGTGCTTCAACAACTATTATAATGAACACTGAAAAACAAATTACAGAATGAATCTTACAGGATAGATCATCAAAAGCAGTCAAGTCTTATTTAAAATTGTATATAATCAGGGTATCAATTTTTATAAATCATGAAGCAAAATATAATCAGGGTATCTTTGTGAATCATAAAGCAAAATATATCTATATGCTATTGTTTTTTAATAGATTTTATTTTTAGAATAGTTTGGGTTCACAGCAAAATTGAGAAGAAGGTGCAGAGATTTCCCATATAATCCCTGCCCCTATGAATGCATAGTATCCCCCATTATCAATATTCCCCACCAGAGCAGTTCATTAGTTACCATTGATGAACCTACATTGACACATCATCACCCAAAATCTATAGTTTATATTTGGGTTCGCTCTTGGTGTATACATTATACAAATGTATAATGACATGTATCCATTATTGTAGTATCATACATTGCTGCCGTAAAAATCCCCTTCTCCTATTCATCCGACCCTCCCTACTAACCCCTGTCAACCACTGATCAGTTTACTGTCTCCATAGTTTTGCCTTTTCAAAATGTCATATAGTTGGACTCATACATTATATAACCTTTTCATATTGGCTTCTTTCACTTATAATAGACATTTAAGTTTCCTCCATGTCTTTTCATGGCTTGATAGCTCTTTTCTTTTTAGTGCTGAATAATATTCCATTATCTTGATGTATCATAGTTTATCTGTTCACCTATTGAAAGACATCTTGGTTGCTTCCAAGTTTTGGCAATTATGAATAAAGCTGATATAAGCATATGGGTGTAGGTGTTTGTGTGGAAATTTCAACCCCTTTGGGTAAACACAAAGAGTTACGATAGCTGGATTGTACAGTAAGAGTATGTTTGCGACTGTTTTCCAAAATGGCTATACCACTTTGCATTCCCACCAGCAATGAATGAGAGTTCCTGTTGCTCCACAACCTCACCAACAATTTGTGTTGTCAGTCAGTGTTCTGGATTTTGGCCATTCTAATAGAGTGCAGTGGTATCTCATTGTTCTTTCAACTTGAATTTCTCTGATGATATATTATGTGGAACATCTTTTCATTAGGGTCTTTTGCCAATTTTTAAATAAACTTGTTTGTTTTGTTAGTGTTGAGTTTGTATGTTTTGGATAGCAGTCTTTATCAGATATTTCTTTTGCAAATGTTTTCTCCCAGTTTGTCGTTAGTCCTCTTATTCTCTTGGCACTATCTTTTGCAGAACAAAAATTTTTACTTTTAATGTAATCCATTATTTCTTTCATGGATCATGTCTTAGGTGTTATAAATTTATTGCCAAACCCAAGATCATCTAGGTTTTCTCCTATATTAACCTCTAGGAGTTTTATAGTTTTGTACTTTGAATTTAGGTCTTTGATCAATTTTGAGTTAATTTTTGTGAAGGGTATAAGTTCTATTTCTTAAGTTATTTTTTTTGCACATGGATATCCAACTGTTCCAGCACCATTTATTAAAAGACTACCTTTTTATCATTGCATTGTCTTTGGTCCTTTGTCGAAGATCAGTTGACTATATTTATGTGGGTCTATTCCTGGGCTCTCTGTTCTACTCCATTGATACATTTGTCTATTCTTTCACTAGTATCACACTGTCTGATTTTTGTCGATTTATAGAAAGTCTTGAATTCAGGTAGTATCAGTACTACAACTTTGTTCTTCAAGGTTGTGTTGACTATTCTGAATCTTTTGCTTCTTTATATAAATTGTAAAATCAGTTTGTCAATATCCACAAAATAACTTGCTGGAGTTTTGATTGGGATTGCATTGAATCTATAGGTTATGTTGGGAAGAACTGACATCTTGACAATATTGTGTCTTCCTACCCATGAACATGGAATATCTTTCTTTTTATTTAGCTCCTCTTTGAATTCTTTTATCAGTTTTATAGTTTTCCTCTTATAGGTCTTATACATGTTAAGTTTATACCCAAATATTAATATTTTAAGGTGCTAATGTAAATGGTATTATGTTTGTAATTTCAAATTCTGCTCATTAATTGCTAATATATATAGGAAAGTGATTGATTTTTGTATATTAACTTTGTATCCTGAAACTTTGTTTTACTGCTTTTTACTGCTAAGAGGTTTTTTTGTTTTTTGTTTTTTTTGTCAATTCTTGGATGTTCTACATAGGTAATCAGGTCATCTGTGAAAAAAGACAGTTTCATTTCTTGCCTCCCAATAAATATACCCTTTATTTTCCTTTATTGTCTTATTACATTAGGTAGAACTTATCGTGTGATTTTGGAAATGAGTGAGAAGGGTGAGAAGGGACATCCTTGCTTTTTTCCTGATCTTAGTGGGAAAGTTCCTATGTTTTCACCTTAAGTATGATGGTGGGTTTTTTGTAGATACCCTCTCTCAAGTTGAGGAAATAGCACCCTATTTGTAGTTAACTGAGAGTTTTTGTCATGAATCTGTGCTGGATTTTGTCAAATGCTTTTTCTGCATCTGCTAATGCAATCGTGTGATTTTTTTTTCTTTAGCTTGTTGATTTGATACATTACACAAATTGAGTTTTGAATATTGAACTAGCCTTGCCTACCTGGAATAAATTCCACTTGGTTATGGTGTATAATTCTTTTTATATACATTTTTGGATTTTATTTGCTAATATTTTATTGAGTATTTTTGCATTTATTTTCATGAGTGATACTGGTCTGAACGCTTTTTTCCTGTAAAGTCTTTATCTGGTTTTGATATTAGGGTAATATGCCTCATAGAATACATTAATAATTATTCTCTATGTTTCTATTTTATGAAAGAGATTTTATAGAATTGATTTCTTCCTTATGATTTCTTTCTTAAATATTTGATAACATTCACCAGTGAGGCCATCTGGGCTCAGTGTTTTCTGTTTTGGAAGTTTATTAATTATTGATTCAATTTCTTTAATAGTTATAGGCCTACTCAAATGGTCATTTTCATTTTGTGTGAGTTTTGGCAGATTGTGTCATTCAGGGAATTGGTCCATTTCTTCAAGGTTTTCATACTTGTGAGCATGGAGTTGTTCACAGTATTCCTTTCCTGTTTTCAATTGCATTAATTTCTGCTTTCATATTTATTATTTCTTTTATGCTTACTTTTATTTTCCTCTTCTTTTTCTATTTTCCTAAGATGGATATTCAGATGATTCATTTTAGATCTTTGTTCTGTTCTAATATATGCAATCACTGCTATAAATTTCCTCTAAGCACTAGTTTTGCTATATTCCACAAATTTTCATGAGTCACATTTTCATTTTAATTTAGCTTAAAATATTTTCAATTTGTCTTGAGATTTCTTCTCTGATACATGAATTATTTAAAGGTATGTTATTTACTCTCCATGTATTTTAGGATTGTGCAGTTATTTTTCTATTATTGATGTTTACTTTAGTTCCATTGTGGTTTAAAAGCAAGGATTGTATGATTCCTATTCTTTTAAATTTGTTAAGATGTGCTTTATGTCCTGGAATGTAGTCTATCTTGGTGAATGTTCCATGTGAGATTGAGAAGAAAGTGTATTCTGCTATTGTTGGATAAAGTAGTATATATATGTCCTTTATATCCAGTTGATTAACGTCGTTGAGTTCAACTATGTTCTTACTGATTTTCTGCCTACTAGATCTGTCCATTTCTGATAGAGTGGAGTTGAAGCCTCCAAATATAATAGTGGATTCTTCCATTTCTCTTGGCAGTTCTATCTTTTGCCTCATGAATTTTGACACCATTGTAGGAGCATACATATTAAAGATTGTTATGTCTTCCTGGAGAAATGACTCCTTTATTATTATGTAATGTACACCTTTATTCCTGATAACATTCTTTGCTTTGAAGTGTGCTCTGTCTGAAATTAATATAGCTATTCCCGCTTTTTTTTTTTAATTAGTGTGGCATATCTTTCTCCATTCACTTACCTTTAATCTATATGTTCATTATATTTAAAGTCGGTTTCTTATAGACAACATATAGTTTGGTTTTGCTTTTTGATCCACTCTGACAATCTGTGTCTTTTGATTGGTGCACTTAGATCAGTGATGTTCAAATTTATTGTTGATGTAGTTAGATTAATATCTGTCATATTTGTTACCATTTTCTATTTGTAGCCTTTGTTCATTGTTTCTACTTTTGCTGTCCACTCTTTCTGCAATTTTTTTCATTTTATTTGAGCATTTTACATGATTCCCTTTCCTTTCATAGCACATTATTATTATTATTATTATTATTATTTAGTGGTCTCCCTAGTGTTTGTAATATGCACTTACAACTAATCCAAATCTGTTTCAAATAATACTATACTACTTTATAGGCAGTGTGAGTAATTTATAATAAAATAATCCTAACTCTTCTCTCCCATCCTTTGTATCATTGCTGTCATTCAATTCACTTATATATAAGCATACAAATATGTATACACACACACACACACACACACATGCATATATATAGAGTATATAGGTCTGAGTTTCTGACCTATATTATTTTCCTTTTCTCTAAAGACTTCTTTTAACATTTCTTGTAAGTCTTGTCTACTGGCAACAAACTCCCTCAGTTTTTGTTTGTTGGAGAAAGTCTTTATTTCTTTAGTCTTTATTTATTTAGAAGCATAATTTCACAGGGCACAGGATTCTAGGTTGGTGGTTTTCTTTTCTCAACACCTTAAATATTTCATTCCATTCTCTTCTTCCTTGGTTTCTGAGGAGAAGTTGGATGTAATTTTTTTCTCTTCTGTAAATGAGGTGTTTTTTCCTTTTGCTTCTCTCAGGATTTTTTTTTCTTTATCTTTGATGTTCTGTAGTTTGAATATAATATGCTTAGGTATATTTTTTTTCTTTGGCATTTTCCTGGTTGGTGTTCTGTGAGTTTCTTAAATCTGTGGTTTGGTGTCTGACATTAATTTGGAGGAAATTCTCAGTCATTTTTCTTCCAAATATTTCTTCATTTCCTCTCTTTCTTCTCCTTCTGCTATTCTTATTATGCATATGTTATACTTTTTGTACTTGTCCCACAGTTCCTGGATATCCTGTTCTGGTTATTTTTTTTTTTTTCCTTTTTTCAGTTTTTGTTCTCATTACTTTTTAATTTTGGAGATTTCTATTGTGATATCCTGAAGCTCAGAGATTCTTTAGTTGTGCCCTTTCTACTAATAAGTCCATTGAAGACATTCTTCATCTCTTATGGTTTTTGATCTCCAGCGTTACTTTTTTTTTCTTGGAATCTCCTCTCTTCTTACATTGTTCATCTGTTCTTGCATGCTATCTACCTTATCCATTAGAGACCTTAGCATATTAATCGCAGTGATTTGAAATTCTGTCTGTTAAGTCCAACATCCCTGCCATGTCTGGTTCTGATTCCTGCTTTGTGTTTGAAAATTGTGGTTTTTGTTTTTTAGTATACCTTGTAAGTTTTTCATGATAACTACACATGATGAACTGGGGAAAAGAAACTGCTGTAAACAGGACTTTAGTAATGTGGTGGTGTGAGGGAAGGGAAATCTTCTATGGTCTATGATTAGGTCTCAGTCTTTTAATGAGCTTATGCCACTGGGCTGTACACTTCACAAGTGCTTCTTATTCTACTTCCCCCCAGGCCTCCCCACAATCCCCTCACCTCATCCCCACCACTCCCCAGCTTAGGTGGAATAGACAGGGTGGCTAGAAACAGCTGGCATTGGTTATTTCCTTTCCCCCAGGTCAATTAGATCTGATACCACCCCAGCAGATTAGGATCTGGTTAAAAACTTGTCCTGAGGGCAGACCTTGTGAAGAACAGAGAACTCTGGCATATTTCAAAAACTGTTCATTTTTCTCTCACCCTGCCAGCAGCACGAGGGAGAGTTTTCTCCAATATTTACTGTGAGCACCTGGTCAAGCTCTTACAGGGAAAGTTTGGGAGACTCCTCTGACTTGAACCCCCTGGAGATTTTAAGTCTCCAATATGTCTACTCTGAACTTCTATCAGTTTGTCGATTAGAGTTTGAAGTTTCCTGCTCTGGCACTGGTTCCACGGAGGTTTTAGCTCATGTGTTTCTGCTCTGGTAAGCTGCAATTCTCCGTGTTTTTCCATCATCCTCTCTGACTTTGCAGGCAGTAGTGTGCTCTGTGACCTTACTTCTCTTATACCTTATACCTAAGTCTTATACCTAAGAGTTCTTAGGTAAGAAGAGTTGTTGATTATTCAGTTTGTCCATCTTTTTACATGTTAGTTAGGAGTGGCGACCAGCAAGCTCCTTGCATGTGGAACGAGAAACCAAAAGCTTATGTCATGTTTTCATTTTTAATTTGTGTTAATGCAATGTGATGGATAGGTAAAATAAGTAGTTGTGAAAAGCATAATAAATCAAACACAGTGTGCCTTTCCCAATGGGTTTTTAAACATGTATTGATCTTTAATATGAGTTTCTGGGAAGTGTTAAATAATCATATATAAATATTCATAACTCTTAATTTTTTCATATAATGATAACATTTTTCTATGTATTTTCTGAAAGAAAAATATTCTTATTATTATACTTACCTGGCAACTGGCATATAATTATATATTATTTAATAGGGGATAGAAAATATTAACCACTTTATAAGATGAACTGTTATATCATTAGAATAAATATTTTACAGTCTAATTTGATAAGCTCCACTTAAATGTCCTCACTGAATAATGCACATAAATCTAAAATAAATCATAAAAGTTTTATTTGTGAAAGTACTTTCCATTTAAACTTAAAAAATTGAATAGACTTAGAGAATATTCTTAAAAGACTGAGCATCACCAAGCTATACTACTTTGGCAAAAAGGTACTTTTCTTTTAAGAATATTATGAATATCCAAAAATATTGCTCATTTTATAAGAGCAATTTTTAGCTTTTAATATTTTTTAACAATGCTCTTTTTACTTTGTTCTCCTAGTTTCTCTCACAGGGAGCAATTTATTTTTTGAAAAGAGTCTGGGAAAGGCTAGAGGTGGTGACTGCCCACTCTGTAATATATGTAATTCTGGAACATTCTTATAAGGGTCAACTACTACCATATTTCTAATACCATATACTTCATTGTTATCAGAAATATATGTAAGACGCAGGAAGATAGGGAGACAGAATCTTTATTAACTAACCAAGGAGACGTTCCTGCAGGCACACCCTAATCTTTTGCTGATGCCCTAGATGTTTTTACACCTTAGAACAATGGCACAGTTAGATTCAGGATGAGCCATTTCTTATACAAAATGGGAGAAGACCTACTTTAACAGGGGAAGTTGGGGAAGGAATCTATCTGATGATAGGAAAGAGTGCTCATGAAAACTGAGGATATGAAAATAGATTTCCTTAAAATTATGCCTGAATATGAAGACCACATCTTATATCTATCCTGTTCCCATTCCAGCTTTGTTTTTGCCACAGAAATTTTGTTATCTTGACATTGCTAAGTGATATTCCATCCCTGCTCTATTTCCTGCTTTGTATATTTTAGCTCTATCTTTGAAAAACAGAGAACAAGAAAAGAGCCTGTTATAGTCATATCTTTCCTCAACAAATAATGCCCCTGACCTCATACCGAGTGTTTCTAGTAACATTGCTATTCTTTCTAGTTGTGTCAACTCTGGCCCTTCAAGGGCACTCTAGTAGCAATTGGAAATTGCAATATGACCAAATTAGTGTGCTAAGGTAATAACTGTAGACTGAGTACATCTTCTTAAAAAAGTCCCAAAATACATGCACAAAATAGAAAAATTAGAAAATATAGCAAGAAACCAGAGAAATATTGCCACCCAGAAATAACTGCTGTGAATATTTTAAAGCATATGTTTAATTCTATATAGATCTACCTACCTGTCTATCCATCTATCATCTATCTATATCAACAAATCTATCTTTGAAATTAAACAATGCAAACCATTTTAAAAATTAAAGTTTTAACTCTCCAGCTCAAGCACATCTTTTTTTATAAATGCTCCTCTACAATATGATTTTTAATAGCTGCAGAATGTTCCATTGTATTATTGAATCACAATTTAATCAATCATTTCAGTACAGTTGGATTTTTAAGTTGTTTTTAATTTTTTTTACAGCTCCAAACACTATGTGATTAACATCTTTGCAGCGAAATCTTCTCATATCCCCTTAGTTATGTCCTTGGAAATTACTCGTGGAAGAGATAATTCTGTATCAATATTTAAGTCTTTGATACATAACCTCCAGAAAATCATATCCATATACACTCCCACAAATGACATATGAGAGTCTGCTTAAGAGATTATTCCCTTCACTTGAGTAAAGTTAACAAACCCAGCTTTGGTAAGGAGTGTGTATTAGGAGTAAGAGAATGTGTAAATTGCCTACTGATTTATGTGTGTGCAAAAATCTTTTTCTAGATGAAAAATTACAGAAACCTTTGGATTTCCTGCCTTGCTTGGTAGTCTCTTCATGTTGCCTGTATTTATTGGCTTTTTAAATAGATCTTTAAATACATACAGATTTGTGGCCAACCAGTCAAGATAATTATTCTGCCACATAGGAAAACATGTCTTGCTCTCAGCATCTAGATAGTTTGAAGCTTTGATTAGCTACCTAAACTGCAGGGTCCTGAAGTTTGGCTTACATTCTTGTCTGAAGAAATTTTGTCAGCTTGAATATCAGGAAGTAGCAGAGTCAGATTTACAGGGGCAAACTATTTACACAATGCAGATGAAAACCTGGTTTTCTAGTCCTTATTTAAAATTATGGCATCAAAGCACCAGTGTCCCCAGTGAGTCCAATAAATAGTTGTTGCCTTAAAAAATTTCTAGCATTGATGATGACAGAAATGGGATATTGAGAGAGGTTGTGACATTTATTTCCTTAAAAAAGCATGGAATGAAGCCTCAAATTGTCATTAATATGGAGTTATTTTCTTCCACAGCTATAAGTATGACCAAAAGAAGGATTATGAAACACACAATATGCATCGGTAAAAAGGCTGTCTAAAGATAGAATAAAACCAGGGAAGCATGTGTCATAGAAAAGAAAAATCACTGGATTTGCATTTGGACTTGAGTTATTCATTTTTCCATTCATTTTTTTCTTCGAATTTTTATTTAAATTCTAGTCAGTTAACATATAGTGTAATATTGTTTTCAGGAGTAGAATTCAGTGATTAATCACTTACATATAACACCCAGTACTCATCACAACAAATGCCCTCCTTAATACCCATCACCCAGTTAGCCCATCCTCTACCCTTTCTCTCCATCTCCACCCCTCCTTTTGTTCTCTCTTGTAAAGAGTCACTTATGGTTTGTTTCCCTCTCTTTTTTCACCCTTTTGATATGTTCATCTGTTTTGCTTTTTAAATTCCACATGTAAGTGAAATCATATGGTACTTGGTCTCTTTGCCTGACTCATTTTGCTTAGCATAATACATTCTAGCTTCATCCATGTGGTTGCAAATTTCATGATTTCATTCCTTTCGATGGCTGAATAATATTCCATTGTGTATATACACTACATCTTCTTTACCCATTCATCAGTTGATGGACATTTGGGCTCTTTCCATAATTTGGCTATTGTTGATAATGCTGCTATAAGCATCAGGGTACATGTACCCCTTTGAATCTATATTTTTGTATCTCTTGGGTAAATACCTAGCCTAGTAATGCAATGACTGGATCATAGGGTAGTTCTATGTTTAACTTTTGAGAAACCTCCATACTGTTCTCCAGAGTAGCTGCACCAGTTTGCATTTCCACCAACAGTGCAAGAGGTTTCCCCTTTCTCTGCATCCTTGCCAACACTTGTTTCTTGTGTTAATTTTAGCTATTCTGACGGTGGTATCTCACTGTAGTCTTTTTTCTGTTGTTGTTAATTTATTTTTTTTTAATTTACTTCCAAGTTAGCATACAGTGCAACAATGATTTAAGGAGTAGATTCCTTAATGCCCCTTACCCATTTAGCCCGTACCCCCCCCCCCCACAACCCTTCTGGTAACCCTCTGTTTGTTCTCCATATTTAAGAGTCTGTTATGTTTTGTCCCCCTCCCTGTTTTTGTATGATTTTTGCTTCCCTTCCCTTATGTTCATCTGTTTTGTATCTTATAGTTCACATACGAGTGAAGTCATATGATATTTGTTTTTCTCTGACTAATTTCGCTTAGCATAATACCCTCTAGCGCCATCCACGTAGTTGCAAATGTCAAGATTTCATTCTTCTTAACTGCCAAGTAATACTCCAATGTATATATATACCACATCTTCTTTGTCCATTCATCCATCGATGGACATTTGGGCTCTTTCCATACTTTGACTATTGTTAATAGTGCTGCTATAAACACTGGGGTGCATGTGTCCCTTTGAAACAGCATACCTGTATCCCTTGGGTAAATACCTAGTAGTGCAATTGCTGGGTGTAGGGTATTTCTATTTTTATTTTTTTGAGGAACCTCCATACTGTTCTCCAGAGTGGCTGCACCAGTTTACATTCCCACCAGCAGTGCAAAAGAGATCCTCTTCCTCTGCATCCTCACCAACATCTGTTGTTGCCTGAGTTGTTAATGTTTGCCATTCTGACAGGTGTGAGGTGGTATCTCATTGTGGTTTTGATTTGTATTTCCCTGATGATGAGTGATGTTGAGCATTTTTTCATGTGCTGGTTGGCCATCTGGATGTCTTCTTTGGAGAAGTGTCTCTTCATGTCTTTTGCCCATTTCTTTACTGGATTATTTGGTTTTTTGGGGTGTTGAGTTTGATAAGTTCTTTATAGACTTTGGATACTAACCCTTTATCTGATATATCATTTGCAAATATCTTCTCTTAGTCTGTTGGTTGCCTTTTAGTTTTGCTGATTGTTTCCTTCACTGTGCAGAAGCTTTTTATTTTGATGAGGTCCCAATAGTTCATTTTGTATGAGCTATTGTTCATATAGCCATACATTCCATTTCATGAATATTCCATAAGATATTTATCCATTTCATTGTGGATGGACATTTAGGTTGTTTCCAGTTTGGGGCTATTGTAAATAATACTTCTGAAATTACACTTGTCATTTTCATTTGGCACATACAGTATGCATATCTTTCTGGTAAATTCTTTCAAGTGACAATCTCCATCTTTTAGTTAGAGTGTTTAGTGTAGATACATTATTAGTATTTTAATAGCTTCCTATCTTGTCTTCTTGCCTTTCTCTAGTGCCTTTTTCTACACTATAGAGCACTCCTTCTAAAATTCAAAGCAGATCATTTATATTCTTAAACCATTTCAGTTGTGTTCTGTTCCTCTGGGAATAAGTTGCAAGCTCTTTACACGATCCACAGGGCCTTCTATTATCTGCCTTCTGCTCACTGCATCTTTGACTCTGCTCTTGACAAGCCTTGTTTCACCTCTCTTTCATAAAGTGTGCTCTTTCATAAACCATTTATTCTGCTATAAATCCAGTTTCCTGTCACTCTTTGCCCATCTCCCTTTATGCCCCTTACCATGACATACATACATACATACATTTATTATTAATTAATTAATTAATTAATTTATGAGAGAGAGATAGAGAGAGACAGGGACAGAGACAGAGAGGGAGACAGAGAGAGAGAGGAAAAGACAGAGATGAGCAAGGGAGAGGGGAACAGGGAAGGAGAGAGAGAATCCCAAGCATGCTCCACCCAATGTAGGACTTGATCCTACGGCCCTAGGATCATGACCTGAGCTGAAATGAAGAGTTGGACGCTCAACCGACTGAGCCACCAGGTGCCCCTCTCACCATGATTTTATATGATTAACTCCTACTTATTCTTTAAGTCACATCTTATAATTTCTGAGATGACACTGAAGGTTGAATTGTCAAATTCAGAGCACGTGGGTAATTGCAACACTAAAGTGGAACATGAAAATGCCTGACCCATCAACAAAGTTACCAAAGTCTGGTTGTCCTATATTAGGATGCATATTAGAAAATGTGAGGTTCTAAACAATGCTTGAATAATATGTACAAAGGAGCTATTTCAGTTGCAGAATATCTCCTGTATACACTCCATTAATCACATAGCATACACGACATTTTCTAGTGAGCTGTAAATTCCAAGTTTAGTTATAATAAACACACTAGGTACACTATAGTTAGACAATTTCATAAAAAAGACTTGCCTCCTGCCCAAAAATATACCATTAGGTCTCATGTTTACAAAGGGATTTAACTGTGGCATCTTTTTCTAGGCATCCCCCAGAGGAAGAAAATAGAGTTCAGACCTGTTGTAAATCCTTCCATGTCCAGCTTCCTAATATAAGCATTTCTGACCCTCTAAATCTGGTCACATGTCTCTGTTAATATTTCCATAGTTTCATGTATCTCCCCTCCAAATGATTTCTGGTGTCCTAGAACTTCTTGGTTATTTGTTTCCTGTAGCCCCTTCAATACTGTAAACCCCCTTAAGATGGGGATTGCATATATTTTATTCACCATTGTATGTCCGGTGCCCAGCACCCTTTTGGGGCATGTAAGGACCCAAAAACATTTGTGAATTGTTAAATTGTTCAAATATATCTACTCCTTTAAAATAAGGTCATTTGTTTACTCAGTATGATATTGCTGGTTTTTCAGCTCATTTGAATAAAGTTTATATATAGGTAACTTTGATGAATGATTCTAGCACAGCAGGAAGAAAAAGATTCATGGGTTTCTTGTCTAAACCTTGTCATAATAATTAGATTTCATATTCTCATTGAATATAAGACATAATATGTCTTTGACCTTTCCAGATATATTTTATTCCCAGACATATTTCCATTGACTTTCTTTATTTAATTGTCCTTTTTGGGGGTCATTTTCCCAGTCTTCTGTTTTCCACCCATATCTACTTGCAATTTACATTTCCTTTATGTCTTTCTTTAAAACCCATTCCCTTTCCTTAGTTTTTGTCACCTCATAGAGAGGATTTTAAAAATTAGATTTCCCTTGCATTTGAACTTCAGATTGAAATAGTCAGGTTCTTGTTTCTGTCATTGGTGCTTTAGATCTACCTTTGTTTCACAAGGCTGACCTCCAGTTTATCCGTGAAGTTGACAGATAAGATTATGATATGATTGGTAAGGCTCAAAAGATTATGGGCTCTGCTCTTTCTAAATGATGCCAAAGCATCTCAATGAAAAGAGATATATTCATTCATTTATCTGGATTCAAACAATACCTCACTCTAATATAATTCATAATAATAATATCAAGTTTATGTGACAGCTGACATTTTTCTGGAACTAAAGCACCATTCATGAACAGAATATGGTTCTGATTGCTATTACATGCGTTTTTTTGAATTTGACACGCTTATGCTTTCTTGTGCCATGGAATTGTCCAATTGTGACAGTCCTTTTCCTTTTCTCTATTCAAATTATTGGTAAGTCTGTCCAAACAGCATTTATAATCTCAGTTGGTCTTTACTAAGAATACACCATTTATGTGTCTAGTCCATCTCTGTTCTTAAGCCATTCACCAGTCTTATTACTGGCAATGGAGGAAGTATTCTCAGTGTCAATGTAATTATAATCATAAATGCCAATATGGGAGCTAAAATTATATGGCAATAGTCAGCAACGAGGCAGTCATTCACATGTTTAGTTTTCTTCAGATACTTATCAAATAGATACACAAAATTTAAAAATTTTGTAGAGAGCTACTGGACACTTGAGATCCCCAGAGGTCTGCATATAGTGGTTTGAGAAATCGTAGGCTCCCCTTTCATTCTGACACCAGTGACTCTCAAAGTTTGTCCCCAGAACAACAGCCTCTGCATCACCCAAGAACTTGTCAGAAATGTAGCTCATGGGCCCCATCCTGAACCTACTGAATCAGCAATTTTGGAAGTAGGGCCTGTGTTTTGGCCTCTCAGGTGATTTTCATACATGAAAGTTTGAGAATCACTGTCTGAGGAAATGCCATTTGCCCAGGATAGAAAATGAAAGTAGGGCAATATTGTTGGGTGTGTTCTAAAATATGCATGTGACTTGATGTATATGGTGTGAGTCATTTAAATGATTATGCAATCTCAACTAGACAGTAGGGTAGGGTTCTTACAAGTTTCAAGCCCCATGAGGTCAGTGGCAAAACTAAAATAAGGCTATTCTAAGACCAAAAGATGAGGAACGGATACTTACCTATGAAGATGAAACTAAGCCAAAGTGGGGGTCAGAGAGCAAAGATGTGAAAGTCAGTAATTAGGAATTCAAGATCACGGAGTATGGATAAGCTAAACCTAGGTTCTTAAACCAGTGGCAGACAATAATTTGTTGACTTTCTGCTGCCATGCAGCATTATTCGGACCAGGAAGACCCTGTTATTGTGAGAGAGCATGCCTCTGTTATCTTTAAAGCTTTTGTATCCTGACAATTATGGTTTAGAGAGGTATGTTAAAGGCTATTATATGATATTATATTTGAGGATGTATCAGAATCTTAAGATCAATTGCATCCATCTGTCTACCACCTAATCTTTTAGGATTCAGTGGGAGCTTCCATATATCCCAGAAGATTTTCCTGACCCTATAAGGATAGGTGAAGGGTTCCTTCCATGTGCTCCATGATGCCCTGAATTTCTCCTGTCACAGAAATCACCTACTGTAATATAAGGGGCTTTTTAGCTACTTGTCTTCATACACTCATGACTAAGATTTATTATAACTTGTGTACTTAATAATACACAGTGAGATGTGAAGGGAAAAGACACTGGCAGAGTCTGGAGGACTCCATGTTCAGACTTCCCATGTTTTTTCTATCCCATCAGGTAACACATGTAACTCATTTCTCTTTCCCTAGCAATGAAAATGAAGTAAACTGTGTGCAATGTTTCTGCCTAGTGAAGTGCATTAGAGACATAGTGCCCACAACTCTTAATGGGGGATGGTCACATAAGCATTCTGCATAGCGCATAACAAAATTCCGGATGCCCAGAAGGAAAGCACATGTATGGCATAAGCTTTCTAGCCACAGTCTAGTCCTGGTTGGTTAACTGTTGACTAGGAACACTCTGAGAGCCAAGTACTCACATGCCAGACAAGGGTGTATCTTACAAGCAGGGTGTTCTGGAGATAGCACTGTCAAACCTTCTACGCGAGCTCTTTTCTGCAGAAGGCCTATATCAGCCATAGCCCCTGCTATTTTCCCAGCAACTAGTACATTGCCTGAGACATAGAAAATCTTTAGGAAATACTTGCTAAAGGAACTTACTAAGTCAAAAATGATAGATCCACATAGTCTAGAAGCTTAGGCCTGATCGTTTGTGTGTGTGTGTGTGTGTGTGTGTGTGTGTGTGTGTGTGCATGGCATGGTACACACACCCAGTAAACATGCCAAACACTAAAAAATGCTCCACAGATTGACTTTAAACCTTTCCTAAGAGTTACTTAAGTGCCACAGTGCTATAGTGCTATAGAAGGTTGTGTTTCTGGATAATTTGGTATATGTTTTAGGATGTAGGTCACTGTCTCACTGGAGCTCTCATTATTAATTTTTTAATGTTTATTTGTTTTTTGGGAAAGAGAGAGAGAGAGAGAGAGAGAGAGAGAGAGAGTAGGGGAGGGGCAAAGAGAGGGAGACACAGAATTTAAAGCAGGCTCCAGGCTCTGAGCTGTCAGCACAGAGCCTTACACGGGGCTTGAACCCACAAACTGTGAGAGCATGACTTAAGCCGAAGTCAGACGCTTAACCAACTGAACCATCCATCCAGGGGCCCCTGAGCTCTCTTATGACCTGACAGAGGATCTAAGGCTTGGTCCAAACCTTAGAGCACCCTTCAGTGAGGCCTGGGGGTGGGGATGGGTCTGAGGATAGATATGCAAAAGCATAGGATTGAAACTGTCCTCTCTTCCAAATTATTTTTAGGGGTAAGGAATTCCTTCCTTCTTCCCTCCCTCCTTCTTACCTCTCTCCTTCCCCTCTTTCCCACCTGCCTGCCTTCTAATCTCTTGCTTTTTCTTGCTTTCTCTTTAACACATGGGGCTATGTCAATCCCCTTCTTGGGATTCTCTCTCTCTCTCTCTCTCTCTCTCCTCTCTCTCTCTGCTCCTCTCCCACTTGTGCTCTCTCTCTCTCTCTCTCTCTCTCTCTCTCAAAATGAATAAATGCTAAAGAAAAGCAACAGGACTTAAATTCTTTCTGCAATATTTTTCTTACTTTCTTGTCTGCTAGATACTATACTAGGAATCTGGTGGGGAAAAGACAGGTATGATTTGGCCTCTGCTCTCAAGGAACTTATATGTTAGTGAGAAAAGCAGGTGTAAACAGACATATAAACAGATTTCAGTATGATAAGTACAAAAAGGGAATGTTGTGTAATTATAGAAATGGCAGACAGGAAGAAGTTATTAATTCTCTATATAGAAAGGTTTCAGTGTGAGGTTATTTGTAAATTGGGTTTTGAAGAGTGAAGAAGAGTTGCCTAAATAAACAAAGGGAAGGTGTGGGCAGGAAGAGGGAGTTAAAACCAGTATCCTGTTCATAATTAAAAACATAGAATGAGACCATTTACTTCCAGCAGTATTGTGGACTGACAGACTATTAGCTCCCTGCCATAGCAAAACACTTTCAAAATTATGTGTGTGACTCACAAGAAAGTATAGAAAACCTTGAAGGGCCAGAAAATAAGAAGAGAATGTTGAAATCACAGAAATAGATGGACACAGACATGGAAGCTGATGCTACTTTGGGGATAAAAAGCCTTATTATTAACCCAGTGTTGTAGGTATCCATGACGGCTGGACGGAAAGACTAAGTTTGCAGTATGTGACTCTACGTTAGGCAATACTCACAAATTGAAAAATGCTAATAGAAGCAGAATACTTGTACTAGAGATTATCCTTATTTGCAAATCTCTTTGCAAAAAAGTAGTATTGCATAAATATGCAGATGATCCATATAAAATAAAAATGCTATGGGATTGATTATGAATATATATTCAAATTTCTGTCTGTGATAGTCAGTGCTTTTGAAAT
Source organism: Panthera uncia (assembly GCF_023721935.1). Lineage (NCBI taxonomy): Eukaryota > Metazoa > Chordata > Mammalia > Carnivora > Felidae > Panthera > Panthera uncia. The sequence continues at coordinate 28,972,056 of NC_064812.1, forward strand.
TATATTGGCAAGTATAAGAACCAGAAGATATGAGAGAATATAAATAGGAGGAAATGAAAAGTGGAAAGGTGAGCTAAAACTAACTTAATAATTCTAGTCCCCAGTCACTGTCAAGAGCTTGGATAATAACGAATTTGTACTTTCCATGCTTCAGCCTTTTGTTAGGAATCAAAATCCTTCCAAAAGCTAAGATAAATAGTAGTTCCCAAGACAACTCTCTGAAGCTGTACAAGCAAACTCTTTGAAGAATTTCCATAAAATACAAATGATGACTGGAAAAGTATGGAGTGATTTAGAACCCACACAGGAACATAAATGAAAATAAGTGAAATGTTGTCAAAAACGAATAGAAAGTGGCTGCAGAAATAAGTCACTAAAAGCAGGGAGGTGATGGAGAATAAAGTCTTTGAAAGATTTTCCTATTGCCGCTGAAAGTTTGAATTTCATAACTCACTCTTTTTGAAAGCTGTTCATTCATTCAGGCGTGCATTCGTTCACTTAATAAACACTAGAGTCCAAGGATGTGACTATGTCAAAAGCTGAAGCCACAAAACTGAACAGAACTCATTCTGTGTACTTCTGGAGTTCATGGTCTGAGGTAATGCCTTCATGTTACAGATGATTGTAAGACTGGGAGCTAAAGGCTATAAGAAGAAATAGCTGTGACACACACAGCCTGGGAAAGGGAGTGGGGAGGAAACTATATTATCTTTATTTGAGAGAGCTGCATGAACTGGGCTTCTTGTCAACAAATATGTTTAAGTGTACACTATAAACTGATGAAATAGAGCCACACTCGAGCGTGTCCCTGAGGACCGAATGAAATGATCCCTGGGATAAACGTCTGCTTATTTCCAGCATCCTCTCTTCATCTTTAGAGTGGGGTGCATGGGCAGAATTGTGCGGAGTCAGTGAACAAGGCTATTTCACATTCTTTAGTCAAGGTTAAGGAGCCATCATTTTCCTTAGAGTGGTTCCACAGGCTCTGCACACGCCATCCACCCCAGAGAGGTTGTGAAGTGGAGAAGCTGGAGAAGACATAGGTTTGGGGGCTTCTGAGTCCCTTTCTGAGCTTCGTAAGTGAAGTTGTATACAAATTGTACTCCTATCTGTGTATATTCATGTCTATGTATATTCCAGCCAGTGTATATGCAATATAACAGCAAAATAAAAAGATAAGCAAAGCAAAAACAATAAACAAAGGTACAATAACATGTATCAAAAGAATAAATTAAATCACATGAATTTTTGGACATGGGGCTGTGTCCGAGCATAGCATCTTCCCTTTTCTGCCCAGCACTGGGGTTACACAGAGAATTCTAAAACATACGACTACATACTCATGGAGCTGTGGTTAGGGTGATGATTAAGAGTGTAGGTTCCAGAACCTGGGTGGCCAGGTCTCAGTCTAGGCAGGGCCACTGCCTACTCTTCAAAGACCCCAGGAACAGCACTTAATTTAGCAAAGCCTTAGTTAGCTTATCTGAAAAATGGGGATGTAATTGCAATTTTCAAAATGTTATTTATCGCAAGGATTATGCGATGCTCGCAAACAGCTTAATATGTGTGAAGATGTTGAGGAGTGATGATGATGATGGTGGTGGGACCACCCAAGCTACAGGACTGAGGCCTAAATGGGGAACCCCTTGGTCCAATGGCTCTTGAAGTTTTTAGCCTATTAACATCATGTGATGCAGGGCCAGTCTCATGGGTGTGTGACCTGTGTAGTTGAATGGGACCTCTTTCAAAGAAGGGTTTCATACTTGGTTTCACGTTCCACTGTTGCCATCCTTAACCTTCTTAATTTTTAAACAACTGTCCTATATTTTTTATTTTGAAATGAGCCTTGCAAATTATGTAGCTGATCCTGCCTGAGGAGTATTTAAACATCCCAGTGCCTAAGTTCCAACCTATATCACCACATCAGAGTCTCTGAGGCTGGGACCAGAGATGCCTTTTCATTTTCTAAGTTCCATAGATGAGACTCATATGTAACAAAGTTAAGATCCAGGGCCTTGGTTTTCTGGTGGATTGTTAGCAGTCCAGGGAATTTTTTTGCCTCTGTGGTCTATATGACCTTGATGAGGGAATCTTGTTTTTTTTTTTTTTTTTTTTTTGGTATGAATTTCTATTGTAGGAGAATTAACATATATTCTCCAACTTTGAATCATATCTAGAACAAGCCTGCACACACTGGGATATCTGCTAATTCGACTGCACAATGACTGGCCCTAGGTCAGACCGTAGCTAACTTACTGTCTTTAATCTGTAAAATGGGGTTTATAATAACACCTACATCATATAATTGTTGTAAGAATTAAATGAGATAATTCATATTAGATGCTTAACAGAAAGCCTGACACGTAATAAGTATTCATTAAATGTGAGGTATTATCAATGTTATAATTTTGACAGGTTGTTTTGGCTTGATTAGTGATGGGATCCTTTGATGACCTGAATGGCTCCTATCATAGCAATAGCAAGATACTTGTTTCAAAGTCCATATTTAGCTATTTTTTTTAATGTTTCCTTATTTATTTTGAGAGAGAGAGAACGCATGAGCCAGGGAGAAGCAGAGAGAGAGCAAGAGAGAGAATCCCAAGTAGGCTTCATGCTCAGCACAGAGATCATGACCTGAGCTGAAATGAAGAGTCGGATGCTTAACCGACTGAGTCACCCATGCGCCCCCATATTTAGCTATTCTTTAGAGATATAAGTACAGCAGGCATTTAGTCAGAGGAGGACGAGGTAGAGTGGCTCGAAGCAAATCACAGCACAACACAGAGGCAAGTGGTGAATAATTTACTTATGCTGCCTAGCCTTCAAATTATTGGAGTTTTCCAAAGCATCATCTGACCAGGTTTCTCAGACACTCCTCTTTAAGGAAGACATGGCTAATTGGAAGAGAAAACAGTCCTCAGTCCTCATGCTCTGTGCACATCAAAAAGTGCCATCTGGGAACACCTGGGTGTCTCAGTCCGGTTAAGTGTCTGACTTTGGCTCACGTCATGAACTCGCAGTTCGTGGGTTCGAGTTCCACGTCGGGCCCTGTGCTGATAGCTCAGGGCCTGGAGACTGCTTAGGATTCTATGTCTCCCTCTCTCTCTCTGCCCCTCCCCTGCTCATGCTCTGTCTGTCTGTCTCTCTCTCTCAGAAATAAATATTAAAAAATAAAAAAAATAAAAACATGAAAGTGTCATCTGTCACTCCTTTCCTCTTAGTCACTACCCCAGCCAACAAAATCTTTCTATCGTCAATTGATGTACTTATATTTTCTCCTTGATCATTATTTGCTTATTCTGATGGCCTTCATTTTTAATAGTAAAATGACAGAGTGGAAACCACAATTCACTTTATTTAGAGCCTCAAATACTGCTGTGATGCAGAAAGATAAGTTTTAAGCCTTAGAGGGGGATGAACACAAAGAGATATATAGATGTTGTTGAAAGGCATAAACAAACCATAAAGTTACAGCCTTTGTTTAAAATTTTTAATTTCCTATTTCCTCCATTTGAGAGATCATTTGGCACTTTGCTAGTACCACAGTGAGAAAAAGTTATGAATGCCTTTTGGTAGAGAATTACAAACAACTGTGTAAATACTAATTTAATTAGAATTCAGCAGGAAAGCCAAAAGCCAGAAATCATTTATCTGCCTGACACCTGGTTGTCGTGTTTATTTGGCAGGGTGGTTCTTAACCTGGAAGCACTTCAAAAGCACTTGGTGAGCTTAGATAAAATCGCACTGAAGCTTTGGCCCTACCATGGGCTGGTTGAATTTGAATTTTGGGGATGGGGTCTGGGACATCATTTTTTCCCCTTTTAAGTAGACACTTTTTTAGAGCAGTTTCAGGTTTGCAGAAAAACTGAACAGAAAGTACATTTGACCCTTGAATAACCATAGATTTGAAATGCACAGTCCCACTGTAAATGGATTTTTAAAATAAATACAGTATAGTTAATATATTTTCTCTTATTTACAATTTTCTTAATAGCATTTTCTTTTCTCTAGCATACTTTATTGCAAAGATACAGTACATAATACATATAACACACAAAATCTGTATTAATCAACGGTTGATGTTATAGATAAAGCTTCCAGTCAACAGTAGGCTATTGGTAGTTAAGTTTGGGGGAGTCAAAAGTTATATGCATGGTTTTGACTGTGCAGGGCCTTGGTGCCCTTAACCCATGAGTTGTTTGAAGGTCAACTGTACAGAGAGTTCCCATACCCCCTGCCTCTACTTATAGCCTCTACTACTATCAACATCCTACACCAGAGTAGTATATTTGTTACAACTTATGAACCTATATCAACACACAATTGTCACTAAAAATCCACAATATACATCACACTTCACTCTTGGTATGCATTCTATGATTTGGACGGATGTATGATGACGTGTGCCCGACAATGTAGCATCATACATTTTCACTGCCTTAGAGGTCCTATGTGGTCTCCTGTTCATACTTCTCTCCCTATTAATCTCTGGAAATCACTGATCCTTTTACTATCTCAATAGTTTTGCCTTTCCCAAATGACATATTGTTGAACTCAGTGTGTAGTCTTCGCAGGTTGGCTTCTTTAATTTAGTAATTTGTATTTAAGATTTTTTCATGTCTTTTCATGGCTTGATAGCTTTTTTCCTTTTAGCACTAAATAATAGTCCATTGTCTGGAAGTACCATGGTTTGTTTATCCATTCACCTATTGAAGGACATTTTGATTGCTTCCAAATTTTGGCAATTATGAGTAAAACTGCTATAAATATCCATGTGTTTTTGTGTGGATATAGGTTTTCTACCCATTTGGGTAAATACCAAGAAGCACAATTGCTAGATCATATGGTAAGAGTATGTTTAGTTTTTTTTTTTTTTTAATTTTTTTTTTCAACGTTTTTTATTTATTTTTGGGACAGAGAGAGACAGAGCATGAACGGGGGAGGGGCAGAGCGAGAGGGAGACACAGAATCGGAAACAGGCTCCAGGCTCCGAGCCATCAGCCCAGAGCCTGACGCGGGGCTCGAACTCACGGACCGCGAGATCGTGACCTGGCTGAAGTCGGACGCTTAACCGACTGCGCCACCCAGGCGCCCCATAAGAGTATGTTTAGTTTTTAAAGAACCTGCCAAACTGTCTTCCAAAGTAGCTGTACCATTTTGCATTTCTACCAGCAGTGAATGAGAGTTCCTGTTTCTCCACAACCTCACCAATATTTGGTGTTGTCAGTGTTCTAGATTTTGCCCATTCTACTAGGTGCATAATAATATCTCATTATTGTTTTCATTTGCATTTCCTTAATGAGGTATGGTGTGGAACATTTTTTCATATGCTTATTTTCATTTTCATTTTTTTTTTGGTGAGGTGTCCATTCAAATCTTTTGCCTATTTTTTACCCAGGTTGTTTATTTTTATATTGTTAATTTGTAAGGGTTATTTGTATATTTGAGATAACAATCTTTTATCAGATATGTCCTTTGCAAATATTTTCTCCCAGTCTGTGGCTTGTCTTTCTTTCTTGTGATGGGTCATCAAATAATAATAAAAATTTCCCTAGGTGATTCTAACATGTAGCAGGGTTGAGAACCTCTAGTAGAAATGAGAGGAATTCTTGTAGAACTCTCTAGGTCTACATGAGAACAAGGGTTTGTTCTCAAGGGTTTGAGAAAATGCAAAAGCATTTTTTTTCTTTTAAAAAGCTCTATTTGATTCTAGTTGAACTGTATCTGTAAACAAACAATAATATTGACACTTGGTTTAAAAAGTACACACAAACATACCTTCAACCATGTAGGCATAAGTAAACTATTTGTTGGTAGAACCAACATGCTCAAAACAACTTCAAGGCTCCTAGCTCCCTGGGCATAAGCAAATTTGGTGCAAAACACAGTGTGGCTTCTTTTTCTCAGTTGTTTCTCACTTTTAGGCTTTTCCCCACACAGCTCAGCTGTTTGGAGTTCCTCTTGCACACCTATGTTGGACCTGAGTTCCCCTGAAAGGCAGCTGCCTTAGCCTTCCTTCATTCCCAGCTGAACACGGGGAGCTGTTCTTTATTATTGTTTCTGCAACGAATCCAGCCCCTATTCACTGCTGCCTTCAGGTGCCTGAGGGACCCAAACTTGCCCCTACAGAATTGAATATTTCCGGAAGAGACTTCTGCTTTGAACATCTACCTTTACAGAACTGCCTGCACAAGTGTAGAAGGAATTGCAAATGTCACCTTGACTTTAATTCCTAAAAGCCTCCATCGGTCTAGAACCTGCTTGCTTCCTCTAGGCGTGCCTTCCTGGCCCCTGTTAGATTCTGACACCAAACGGTCCCCAAAACTGCAAAGGCTGTCCTTCCAGGCCAACTGTATGCAGGGGAACTGTATAAAGGGAGAGCAGGAAAAGGACAGAAGTGGAAAGCATTTAATTATTTCATAACTACTTAGAGTGAGCTATGGTATAAATTATCTGGATTAACCCTGCGTGAAGTCTCTTCACACAGTAGCCAATGATCCTTACTTATATAAGTTAGAGCAGGTCACCCCTCTTAGAAATCTCCAATGGTTTCTTAACTCACTAAGAAAGTCTGACGTCCTTGTCATGGTCTGGAAAACTCTATGGGATCTGTACCCCATTAGTATTGCTTCTCAGTCTCATGCTGCTCACTGAGCTTCACATGGTTTGGCCTCCTGGCTGTTTCTGGGACACACCACACACCTCAGTTTTATTTGCCATTTCCTGAGTCTTGGAATGGCCCCCCCTTCCCTTCTTTATGGGAGAGACAAGTTGACCCTGTCCATTTAAAACACCATCTCTACTTACCTCTCTACTCTCTCCCCTAACTCTGCTTTATATTTTTTCGTAGTATTTATATTCACCTGACACATCATAAAGTCCTTGGTTTATTGTCTGTTTCTAGAATGCAACCTTTAATATAGCAGAGGCTTTGTGTTGTCTATAGATGCTTTTCCAGTGCCTAGATCAGTGATTATTAAATCTACATTGGTCTCAGGTAAAGTTACAGGACATGTGTGGAGGGATCTTTCAGATGGCACCTCTCAGCAGAGATTTCTCTCTGGAATGCTAAAGACAGCTGTCTGACATTTCCACTTGAATGTCTTAGCATGTTAATAGATTGTAAGTCACAGGAGGATAGGGACTCTATGTTTTGTTTACAAATTTCCCTTCAGCACCCAAGAGAATGCTGGTCTATAGCCTGTATTCAATATATATTTGTTGAGTGAATGTTCAAAATTGAATCCTCTCTCATCCTCCAGTCCAGCCCTAAACGTGGGAGTCAATCTTGACTTCTCCTTATTCTTCATCTTGTACATCAAATCATGCATCAGCCTTTATAGACTGTATCCCATTTGTATCTATGAAATATATACATTTCTCTCTAATCCTATGGCCATTGTTCTAGTCTAGGCTTTGCATATCTACAATATTCCTAGCCAACAAAATTTCTGATACAAAAATATCAAAGATTATTCATTCTGGAAAGAGAGCTAAAGAATGTCTTTGGAGATGTTTCTCATGGAGATAGTCTAAATTTTCAATATTGGGTACTTCATGGTATGAATTTTAGCGATTTTGATGTAAGTCACAGATTAAGACTTGTTTTGGGGTGGGGGCATCAGGTGGATATTTTTGAACACTGCGACAGAAGATGAGTGTTGAGGAATGACTGGTGAATATACTGCACATGACTGATGGCAGAATGCAACACACTCTTCAGACCTTGCAGCCTATGTAGAAAACTGGAAAAAATCCCACAACTCTCCACAAAAAATATATACATTGAATTTTTTGAAGCTCATCAAGAGAGAGCAAAGGAGCTGACGTCCCAGAAGGCTTTCTCTAAGTTTCAAGTAATGAGTCATTTAGAAGGAACATCTGTTGCATCTAGAAATGGACTATTGGGAGCAAAAACATTCATTGGAAAAGAGAATTTGAACCTATGTCACAGGCAGTTTCACAAATAGTTTCTAAGACTAAAATGAAGAGAATTAGATTCAACTCTCATGGTTACCAATGTTCTGTCGCATCATGCCAATTTTACTGTTTTTGTTCTATTTTTGAGCTCTGATCTTTAAAATTCTCCTGAGAGAAATGATCAGAATGGAATTCTGAATGTCATTGTCATTTGATGACATGTCACCCAGAACTCTGTTCTCTAAACTCAGCATGCATATGCATTTGTTTTTCTGAACAGTGGTTAGAAGACCACCTGTCTAAATTGAAATTTATACCGCCTATCTAAAATAGGCTGTCAGTGGCATTATAAGGTGATGAAAAGGTAGTGGGCTTTGCAACAAGGTCTAACATGAATTTTGTCTCTGCCACTGATGAACCATGGGAATTAGGGATTACTTCCCTTTAATCAAATGAAATTGCCTCATATGTAACATGGGGAACATAGGACCTGCCTTATAGATCTGTTGTAAAGCATATGTGAGTATTTGGTGTGCTTATTACAGAGTAGTTCTAAATGTTTTCTCTTCTAGCTTCACAAACTCTAGGCCAACTCAAACACAGTCTCCTCATGAACATTCTGGAAGGGATTTCTGATGGAAATGCATCTTGCAGTGTTCCTTGGACTCTGTGGGTGGCCACTGTCACATGCCGTTTTCTGATGAACGGTATTTCAGAAGGGATCTCATGTACTTAATAATCAGAAGAAAAAAGTTTATTAACCATTTGCTTGACATTTGATTTTGCATACAAACAATTAAGCACTAATATTCCACTTATTTTTTGAGTGATTTCTATGATGCAGGAACTTGTTATACAATATTTCATTTAAATCTCAAAACAACCAGACTCCATTTGCATCTTTATCACTGCTATCTACAGAGGGAAGCCAGGAGATGCAGAGATTTGCTTACTGGAAGTAAGTAGCAGATTCAGTGCTTAAACCCAGGCCGGGCTCATTCTAAAACTGCACACTTTTCACTTCACCACTCTGCCTTCCCAGATCATGCCTTCTGAAATGTGTGTTTTGAGGCTCTGGGATTATGTAATATACCCTAATCAATATGTTCATATTATAATTTTAAGACGTTGCTTTCCATTGCGCCCTTCTGTGATCATTAAACACCTCCATGTTATCTTTTATCACTTCAAAAAATTTTATTTCAACTTAATGTCTAAATAATCCAAACTCATACTTCTAAATTGTATTCCTCCTTCCATTCCCATGTCCATCCTTGCCTCTCTCCCTTCTCCTCTCCTTCCTTTGGCCATTCCAGCCCATTAAATATTATATGTGAATGTATAAATATATAGAAATGTATCAAAGAACTCCAGATGTCCAGTCAAGAAATAATGCTGAGACAAACATGGCTCCTTCCCAGTTTTGCCTGTTTCTGGGTCTTTCTATGTACCATTCACCTTGTAAACTACGGGCATGTATCTCAAAACTACAGCAGCCTGGACTAACACTTCTTCCATGTCTTCTCCATGGTCAGGACATATCTGGTCCAGGCCAAGAGTCTAAAGCCCTTTCAATTTTAGATGAATACCCTCTAAATGAAAAAAGCTATTTAATAAGCTGACTTTTTACTCCTTTTCCTTCTGCAGAAGCAGATTTTATCTAATTTTCTTCTCCTTGGACACATTTCACTAATCATTTAACTAGAGCTTTTGTAGTTTATTCATGACATACTGCATGAAGAGTTGGAAATACCCTGGGCCTAAGTCACTAGATGATGCCCTAAGGTACAGAGGATTGCAGAATGGGAAGGAATGAAGGGTCAACATATATACAAAAAACTAACTGCAATCAAGTGAAATGAAATGAATTCCAATAAAGAGGCATTCCTATGGGTATATGTGATTTTGTTTAAAACTAAGTTTTATAGAAAAAGGGAAAATAACCCCTTAAATGATTAATAATAGCTTCATGAAATTATGATATTAGTTAAAAGGAGTTTTCTCTTGGGGTGCCTGGTTGGGTGTTGGTTGGGTGTCTGACTTCGGCTCAGGTCATGATCTTATGGTTCGTAAGTTCGAGCCCCTCATCGGGCTCTGTGCTGACAGCTCAGAGGCTGGATCCTGCTTCAAATTCTGTGTCTCCCCCTCTCTCTGTTCCTCCCCCACTTGTACTCTGTCTGTCTCTCTCTCTCTCTCTCTCTCTCTCTCAAAAGTCAATAAAGATTTTTTAAAAAGGAGTTTTCTCTTGAGTTTTTCTGTGAAAATGTTCACCTAAAGTGATTTACCCGGCTTACTGGTTTCAAGGCCTCTGATCTTTTCTTTGCATTTGGTTAGAAATCCTTCATTCACAGGGGCGCCTGGGTGGCTCAGTCAGTTAAGTGTCCGACTTCAGCTCAGGTCATGATCTCACGGTTCGTGAGTTCGAGCCCCGCGTCAGGCTCTGTGCTGATGCCTCGGAGCCTGGAGCCTGCTTCGTATTCTGTGTCTCCCTCTCTCTCTCTGCCCCTCCCCTGCTCATGCTCTGTCTCTAAAAAACAAGTAAATGTTAAAGAAAAATTAAAAAAAAAAAAGAAATCCTTCATTCATAAAAATATCACCTGTGTAATAATTTAATGAGGTTATAGAGAACAAAAATCACAGTTGACTCCTTTATGTTGCTCATGTCCTAAAAATACATGCTTAAGAATATGTATGCTATAAAAGTATATACCTAAAAAATATATTAAAGAATATGTCTAATAAAGGATAGGTATATGTTAAGGATGATGCTTTAGTTGGCAGAATCAACTTAAACATGATGGAGATCACATGTCTTATCAGAGTCAAATCCTCAAGCACCATGACATATATACAATAGTTATATGCCTCATATTTCAAAAACAGTCCTTATTTTCATATCTTCTGGTATCGTATCAGATGCCATGTACATGTATGGCACATGTCTCAAGTTTTGGATTGGGAAATACTATCAAAGTATACCTGAGTAAAACAAGAAATAAAACAAACAAACAAACAAACAAAAAACACAAGAAAATCCAACTAATTCCTGTTTTCAAGAGACCCGTCCAAGGGAAAGAAAATCAGGACGCAGAAAGGCTGGAAATAATAAGATGACAAAAAAATGTACTAGGAAAATAGTACCAAAATAAAAGAGAATGTGGTGATATTAACAGAGAAAAATCACATCTCTATGAATTATTATAATGCATTTTTCTGGAATGAGAGTATTAAATGAGACAAAGATATTGCAAATGTTAGAGGACAGAGATTTTATATCAAAAAATAGATATGGGCTATATAAATCTAGATGCACAGCTATGAAGTATGTAAGCGAAAGTATTAGAAATATAAGAAGAAATGTACACACCTACAACTGTTGCAAAACAATTTAACACGCTTTTCTCAGAAATTAACTAATAAATCATAAAAAACAATATAGCAGATTTAAATAATATAACTATCAAACTATATCTAATAAACATATAGAAAACTTTGTATCCATGAACTGAGAATATACAACCATTTTATATATATCTATATCTATATCTATCTATATCATCTATATCTATATCTATATCTATATATCCATATACATATATCCATGTATATGGATATATCCATATCCATATGTGTGTGTGTGTGTGTGTGTGTGTATAATAGGCAGTCTCACTAAGAAAAGATTCTACATATTAGTCCACAAAATATAAAAATTACTTTAAAAATAGATGTGATAAGGAGTATGTTATTTGATCAGCAATCAAATTAAAACTAAATAAATGAATGGCAAAAATCTAATCACTTTGACATTTAATCCTTTCTAAATAAATTTCAGGTTGAAAAGGAAATCAAGAGAAATTAAAATTTATACTATAAGCAAAAACAAGTGAGAACATGATTTGAGCATAACACTGATATCAAAATCGAGGTAAGAACAACACATGGGCACATTCACATATACATCCAAAGGCCGTTAGACCACTAAGAGAGAAGTCATAACTGTGTATTTACTTGAAGATGATAAGATTGGAAAAGCAAAACAAAATAAACAAAGAAAAAAAACCCCAAAAGATGTTAGCTGTCTAGATTCAAAGTCAACATACAAAATTGGTACAATTTTCCATATATCCAGAATAACCAATTTAAGTAAAGTCCATGGAAAAGAATACCATTTATAGTAACACCAACAATCTATAAAGATCTCAGGAAAAAAACAGAACAAATAGTAAGTAAGTGTTGAAATCCTATCTGCAGTATACTACTTTAGTGAGAGACAAAAAGGGAGACTTGAAAAAAATGGAAAAACACCATATTTTAGCATGGGGAAGTTCATAACAGCAAAAGTTCACAAATTCATAATTTGATTCATTTTAAGTTAAAATCATGGTAGAAGTTTTCATGGAATTTGATAACTGTAAGAGAAACACACAACAAATTTGCTAAAAGAAAAATAAGAGGGTAATTGCACTCTGAAATTTCAAATTAAACCATAAAGTTAAGGTAAATTAAAATACAGTGGTACTGGGCAAGGAAGAAATAAATAGATTAATTTATATGAGGAATCTAGAACCAGGAAAAAAATGTGTGTGTGTGTGTGTGTGTGTGTGTGTGTGTGTGTGTGTATTAGGGTGTCAGCCCAAATGAATTCTCCAAACAACTTTAGGAGTTGTCTGATTCTCTGAAAGCTGATGCCAAAGGAGCTGGCCTAGGAGATGTGACCAAGAGTATGGATGGTGCATATGACAAATGGGCGCTTTCAATCCTTGAGAAAATAAGAAATGCTTTAATTGATGTGTTACAACAATTGACTTTATATTGGAAAGATTACTAAATCTTATTTCTTTCACCATATTTTAGGTATTTCAAAACATTTCAAAATTTAAAAATTAGCACTAGTGACAAACAGTAGTGAAATTTTTAGCACTTTGACATGGGTAAGACTTTCCCAAGGAAGGTAGAAAGCACAGAGATTAGAAAGGAAAAGATTAATAAGTTTTACTACTAAAGAATTTAATTTGCACAATAAAAGATACCATAAAGCACATATGACCAAAAGGGAGAGAAAAATAACCACTGAGAACATTTTCTAACCACTTAGAACATTTTTTGCTATAAATATAACAAAGAATATTCAAAGTATATAAGGAACTTCTATAGAGCAGTGAGAAAACTCAGTCAATCCAAGATAATGGACAAAGACCATGAAAAAGCAATTTACAGAAAAAAGTAATAAGGTGGGGGGAAGAAAGAGAGGGAGGGAGAAAAGAGACAGAATGCCCATCTTTATTAGTAATAAGGAAATTGCAATTTTAAATTATTTTTTTGGGGGGAGGTCAGTCAGTTTTAGGAAAAACCTTAAAAGATTGATATATTCAGTGTGGGTGAAAGTGTGTCATGATTACTTTGGTGGATTGTTGGTTGGAGTGTGAATAGGTATAGCCTTTTTGGAGGCCAATTTAGCAGTATATTTATATTTATAATGTGTTTCCCCTTTGACTTAGTAATTCTCTTTGAAGCAGATATAAGTTTTCTGGGAAGTATATGCAAAAACATCTTCATAATGATGCTCACGGAAACATTGTTTGTGACAGTAAAATGCTAGGAACAAGCCAGAAGTCACTGAGAGACCAATGAAATTAAATCATGGTATAGCCACCCAGTGGAATAGTATATAGTTAATCAGTGTTTCCAACTTGAATAAAGTATGGATCTTCTCTAAAGAAATTTTTAAAAGTTAATTCCCACAGTAGCATGAGGAATATTTACAAGAATAGACTTTAACTATATAAAAGTAACTTAAGTGAAAAAAAATCAGTTTACAAAATTACATATTTAATACAATGCTTTTTAAGACAACAAACTCAAGCTACGTATTTGCTTTCTCTCATTGAATGCACAGTAAAGACTAAAAATCGTATCAAAGTGTTGATAGCGGTTACCTTTAGGGTTTGAATTAAGATAATGAAATATAGTACTTTCTTTTTCTCTTGTTTTTTTTTAAAATCTCTATGATTATACTTTCTTTTATTTATGTTTCAATAAAATTGTGTTCCTTCCTTAACTTAAAAATAAAAATAATTTTAGAAAAGAAAAAACCAGGGGGTGCCTGGGTGGCTCAGTTGATTGAGCGTCCAGCTTCAACTCAGGTCATGATCTCACAGTTTGTGATTTCAAGCCCCGCATCAGGCTCTGTGCTGACAACTCAGAGCCTGGAGCCTGCTGAGAATTCTGTGTCTCCTTGTCCCCTGCTCCTCCCCTACTCATGCTCTGTCTCTCAAAAATAAATAAATGTTAAAAAAAATTAAAAAGAAGAAAAAACACCATTTTTCTAGGATTTCTTTTAATCTTAAAAAATTTATTCAGGGATGGGAGTTTTGAGATTTCAGAAGCAAAGAGAGCCATACTTAATTCAAATGCATCATTGTAAAATGAATTTTTCATTAATGATCTCTGAAACCAAGTAATCAAATCATGAGATGCATGAGAAAGTCAAACATTCTTTGTTAGATTTTTGAAACATCATTTGTCACTCTGGCTCACTCTGAAATATTCTGTTATCTGCCTCATTCCATGGAGGGCTGTGGACAAAGTTCAGCATTCATTTTGCTACATATGAAAAGTGCTGCAGGAAAGAGTATAATAGTAGGAGCCAAGGGACCTCAGAGCTCACCACAGTTTAGGGCCCAGGAACTAGTCAGAGAGGACTCAATGGCTGTAACACCAGACAAGCCCATCTTTCATTCTGATGTAAAAATTAAAATGTGTGAATTCCTAACTTGGAGAGCAGGAATTAATATCTCCATTTTGCAGATGAAACTGAAATTTAGAGGACTTCAACTAAATGCAAAGTCAGAGTAATTTATCCTGTCTGGTAACACATTAATTTTTGGTTTCTTATTGGTTATAAGACTTACCCAAACACCAGGAATCGGGGGGGAACGAGTGAGATGTACTGAAGAAGAATTCTGGTCTGAAAAACATTAAGGTCAAATTGAGTAAGTAACAATCCACATAGTAAGAATTAGGTAATAACAAGAATGTAGTCACTTCTTCAGGGCTGGCAGGGTTAGGGCTGGTAGTGATGGGATGAGCAGCTAGCAGCATGCTATCTATGATGGGGGGGAATGAATTAATAGCTCACTGGATGGTATGGTACCTTAATCTCCTTTAAAAAGTGATATTAAATTTTTTTTAATGTTTATTTATTTCTGAGAGAGACAGAGACAGAGTGTGAGCAGGGGAGGGGCAGAGAGAGAAAGGGAAACAGGATCCGGAACAGGCTCCAGGCTCTGAGCTGTCAGCACAGAGCCCGAAGCGGGGCTCGAACTCACAAACCATGAGATCATGACCTGAGGCGAAGTTGGACGCTTAACCAACTGAGCCACCCAGGTGCCCCTATAAAGTGATATTTTGAATTGCTATGATTCAAAATTTACATACACATTGCAACGAGGAGCTCCTATATTCATAGTTATAGTTATTTATTTATATTTATACATCTAAAAATATATTTTATATGAAATTTATCTAAAAACCAAAGCAAATAAACAAAAACCAGAAACCAGAATCATAAATACAGAGAACAAATTGATGGTTGCTGGAGGTTAGGTGGATGGGAAAAATAGGTGAAGGAAAGGAAAAGGTACAACTTTCTAGTTATAAAGTCACAGGAATGAATACAGAGTCGGGGATTGGTCACTAATATTGTCATAATGTTGTATGATGACAGATGGTGACTACACTTATGGTGGTGAGCATAGCATAATGTATAGAATTGTTGAATCACTATGTTGTACACCTGAAACTACTGTTACATTGTATGTCAACTATACTTTAGTAAAAAATGGCAATAAGGAACTCCTGTATACCATTTATATTTATATTTACATTTATTTATACTTTTTTCCAACTCATTTGAGAGTAAATTGGAAACATCATACACTTTTACCTCTAAATAATTCATTGTACAATTTATAACAATGGAGATGTTATCTTAAATCACTATAGTGCATTGGTCAAAATCAGAAAAATTAACCTTGATACAGTACTATTATGGGATTTGAATATTTGAATATGGACCAGAGTCTGTATTCAAATTTTTTCAGTTGACCTCAAAATTTCCTTCACAGGTATTTTCTACCATAGTCCAGGATTCAATCAAGTATTACCTTTACATATTTTAATCTTCCTAGTAGTCAAATAACTATTCAAAAACTAGTTCAGCCCTATATCTGCTGGGTATCAGTGCCAGGCACTGTAACCCATTAACATAGGCTAGTGTCCAAATCTCCCTCAGAGGGATTTGGGGCTGGTAGAAACAAGTGGGTCTAGGGCAGAGGCTATATCTGCTACAGTATGGTCAGGGTTCACCTCGTGAAGCATTTAAGGTAGATTAACATCAGTAATCTACAGGTGAAGAAAGAGACCTAGGCTATAACGTGGCAGAATAAAGTCTATAATCTCTTGTTATTTACTGACTCCTTTACAACTTACCTATTCCTTTTCTGGAATAATCTTAACCCGTTTTCTGCATAGTAACATTCTTTGACATTGCCATGCTTATTCATAAATTGTGCTCTTGCCCATAAAATTCCCTTTTTCTCAAAATGCATTTTTTCTGCTCTTTTCTCTATCTTGAAATTTCACCTCTTTTATTAAAAAATTTTTTTTTAATGTTTATTTATTTTTGAGAGAGACAGAATGTGAGCGGGAGGTGGGGGGGCTGAGCTGTCAGCACAGAGCCCACCTGATGTGGGGCTTGAACCCACCTGCTGTGAGATCATGACCTGAGCTGAAGTCGGGTGCTCAACTGACTGAGCCACCCAGGCACCCCAAGATTTTACCTATTTTAAAGACCTTTCTTAAACATTGCCTTCTTTGTAAGAGCTGTCCTGAGATTACCACTTAACTTAGTCTGTGTGATTCCAAAGCACTTTGAAGATCTGTAGATTAAAAAGCACACTTTGGGATGCCTGATTGGCTCATTTGGTTAAGTGGTTGACTCTGGCTCTTGATTTAGCTCAGGTCTGGATCTCACAGTTCATGAGTTTGTGCCCCCACATTGAACCTGCTTCAGATCCTCTGTCTCCTTCTTTCTGGCCCTCTCTGGCTCTCTCTTGTTCTCTCAAAAATAAATAAACATTAAAAAAAATTGAAAAAAAAAGCACATTTCATTGTAGCTATACATAGGTCAATTCACAATTGAGGATAGGGGTGTCTTTGACCTGGCACAGTGCCTGACACAAAGTAGATACTTAATAAATTATTACTTAATATGAACTTTCATAATTCATACGTTCACTGCCTCCAATTGGAATGGGTTCATGAATTGGAGAATGTGGATTCTAAGCAAACTCTCAGAAGTTAACACTTTCAGGCAGCTGATATCTGAAGGGTTTATAAACTCAAATCATTGCCTTAGATCACAAAGTCTGATTAAAAAAACAACAACAGTGACAACAAGTAGTTTTCGGAGTCCAGCAGCCTAGGCTTTAATCAGATCACATCAATTCTTCCAAACAGTGAAATGGATTTTAGCCTGAACAATCATTCATTCAATTTCTATAGAGTACAGCTTGGATTTGGATATATGCAGGCTATTTGATCATACCAGTTTAATTCTATTTTTAATTCCGGAGAATGCTAGGGGTCCTGGCAGAAACCCAGGGTGGGTACCCTGAGGGGGTTCAGGTTCAGGCATATCCAGCTGTATCTGGATGGCTGACAGGGTGGAGTCACCAGCAATCGATTTCCTGGAGGTGATCTAAAAGCCTCATTGTAAGAAGCTCACCGCCAGTGATAGAAGAGTAAAGGAATGAAGTCTTGTACCATGGCATATTTTGAATTTAGCAAGAATATGACTTCTGGCACAAGACTACTGGCATCAATTAAGTAAAATGTGAACTCAGACCATAACCATTTTTCTTTTTCATACTACTTGAATACCAATGACAGAAATACTTTTAGACTTTCAGAATGTTGCTCTCTGAGGTTGCTCAAAATATAGATGTATGCCTGCAATTTTCTGTATAAGCTACTCCTAGGCAATGTTGGTTCATAGCTCCCCTTTTTCCTACACCCATTTCCTCAGAAAAATAATCTTCCCACACAGCTACTAAGCCAAGGACGGCTGGCTAGCTACTTGACATTCATCGCCCTTCCCTCTTTCCTGCCAAAGTCCTCATTTTGCTCAGGTGTCTATTTCTGCCCCTCACAGTCTATATGATTAAGAGGAAACTGACACAATCCCCAGAACAAAGGTGGATAATAATTAATCTTAAAAAACCAGTACATGGCATTCCCTTGACAACCGTTTCTGATGCAGGAGCGGGCTTTTGACTTTTTTGGCTCAGACTAAAGTGAAAGACATATTCCATCATTGGGCACTCATTCTGCTCTCTCGCTCTCTCTTTCTAGATGTGAACAAGAAACCATGTTGCTATAGTTGCTGCTGTCAACCATCTTATGACCAAAACAAGAAGGACTCTGAGGACAGAGCAAGCCTTCTAGATGGCAGAGCAGAAAGTTAGAAAAATCTGAGTGCCTGAGGCCACAGCTTGAGCTACTGAACTCACATCACCCTGCCGTTGACTATTGTACTTCTTGCTATTTGAAATAAGAAAGTTCCTTATTGTTTATGCCTGAATGAGTCATGTCTTCTGTTACTGCAGTCGAAACCATACCAACTGATGTATTATAGAAACAGCTAATTATGAAGGCGGAGAACACAAAATTTTGTGTTACACTCAAAGTCAACCTGACTCATTTAGTGATTGCATAATTGTTGTCACACCACATAATAATTAGATATAGATTATGAACAATGCACACAAAGAACTGATATTCCAAGGAAGGTGACATGGAGCAATAAAAAGCATACCTTGTTCAGAATCGTGGGTAGAAATCCACTCCTATTTCTAAGAAAAGGAGCTACTCATGAGTTTGTGATCAGCTCCCAACTGAATGGTGGGTAGAAATCCGCTCCTATTTCTAAGAAAAGCAGCTACTCGTGAATTTGTGATCAGCTCCCAATTGGAAGGGCCTGTTGTTTATTGAGTACTTGCTGGAAGCTGGGTGCTGTCCTGAGTGGTTTTACACAGCCGGATTCCAGCAGTCATTAAGAGCAGGAGATGTGGAGTCACGCAAAACTCGCTCCATTGGTGCAGGTGCTGGGCTGCTCACTTTTGAATTGAAAGAGCAGAGGGGCTGCACATCTTCCCTCTGCTTCATCCAAATTCCACACTTGGATTCCCAAGATTACGGACTGTTCTCTTAGCTAAGTCACTGTTTCCCAGTGCACTATGCTCCAAGGCCCAGCTCCAGAGGAATTTCCGATCAGCCAATGCAGTGTCAGAATCAAATCTTCCATCCAAAGTGCTAGGCTCCAGTGTTAAGACTCTGTCAAAAGCTTAGAGAGCTACCCTTTTCATCAAGGTAAATTTATCTCAGCTGCCCCCTTGCTAGTCTTTCCCAATGAAACCTGATCAGTGCACTTCCAGAAAGTTCCATCAGGCCTCCCTGAGTTCTTGTCTAAGGGGGCTGTGCTCGGGCTGTGACCTCTGGATTCCTACATAACTCTTCTGAGATCATGACCCAATCCAGCTATGAAAGGTTTTGTTTTACACTAATCTAAGAATTCTCACTTTCCTATGCTGGAAAAAAACAAGGGGGCTGTTCAAGTAATCCTTCACTGGATAAAAGATTTTAAATATTTACATAAAAATAACATATTCAAATTATAAACATAAATAAGCATGGAAAATCAGATCATTACACAAATGTTGTATCTTTTTATGTCTATTTTTAAAACATGTTTATTTATTTATTTAGAGAGGTAGAGAGAGAGAGCATGCAAGCAGGGGTGGGGCAGAGAGTGAGAGAGAATCCCAAGCAGACTCTCAGCTGTCAGCTCAGAATCCAAGGTGGGGCTCGAACCCACAAACCATGAGAGCTGAAATCGAGTCGAACCCTTAACCTGACTGAGCCACCCAGGCACCCCTACACAAATGCTATATCTTTTTTAATGGTCCTATGAAATTCCATCTATAAGAATACCATAATTTATTTAATCTTGTAATGTTGAAATTTTAGATTTTTATAATATTTCTGTTATAAATTTCTTTGCAATGAACATTTATAACATTTAAAAAATTATTTTATTTATTTTACTTTATTATTTTGTTCCTGTAACATTTAAAAAAGGGTTTTCAAACTGAAAGACTGAACTCAGAGAAATCCAGGCTTATTGTAAAATGAGTTTGGGGATTGCTTTAGAACATGTTGCTATGTCTACCAGAGAGATTATGAGCTAGAACCACATAGCTGTTCCTTTTCAGTACAAACACTTCCCAAGCAATGGGTCCTAATTCCTCCTCCTTGACTGTTCCTTTGCCTCTGTCATGTTGGACCCCATTTGACCCCCAAATATATTTCCTCAGTCTTCTGTGTCTCCTCATTGCTTTCCTCAAGATGACCCTTCTTGATGCAAAATGAACAAATCTTTTAGAATCTCTATAAGAAATAAAGAATTTTCCTTGAGCCCAAGTTAGGACAGCTGCCCAGGAAACACAATCTTCACAAAGAACAGAGTACTCTGGAGAATGAACAGTTTTTACTGTTCTATGCTTTTTACATCTTGTGAAAGCTCAAAAGATTAGGAATCACCAGTGTTTACATCAAAGAATGCAGGGGGTAGGAGCATTGATCGAGGTCCTAAGGACAAATGGTTTTCCTTTAGGCTACTCATTCATACAACAGATGTACAATGCATGCTTGGGGGTGAGGCTTTTGGTTTAAACAAAGTTTTTGTATAGTCATGCTGACTTAGAAATCTAAAATGGCTTCCCTCACATATCAGGTATTTAGAGAGTTTTCTTCCATCACCCTTGATCAAGGCCTTGCTGCATTTTCCCAAGCCAGGCACTGGGATGCTCCCATGAGCCGAGGCCGATGCTTCTCTGCTTTCTTCCTCAGTTCTTTTTGGAACTGACTGCTTGCATCAGTCCTGCTCTCAGCTGAAGCACAAAGAGGTGAACACACCACACGAGAGTTTAAAAGCATTCAGGGCTGGGGGCACCCGGGTGGCTCTGCTGGTTAAGCTTCCGACTCTTGATTTTGGCTCAGGTCATGATCTCACGGTTCCTGAGATCGAGCCCCTCAATGGGCTTTGCCCTGACAACATGGGGTCTGCTTGGGATTCTCTCTGCCCCTCCCCTGCTTGCTCTCTCTCTTAAAAAAAAAGGCAGGGGGTGGGGAAGTGTTCAGGTAGGGAAGAATGAAGAGCAGTGCTGAGGCCAGGTAGCTGAAAACACGGGAAAACCCATTTTTAGAGCACAGATCTGGCACTTTCCTGGGGGCCTTTCAGCCATGACATTCTGCCATGGTGCTTTCTGTCCTCTTTCTGACCCAGGATAATATATCAGCAAGTGTACCTGAGCTGCAAGTTTTACTCATTTTTATTTGCTATCTGCAAGTATCTGGGCTCCTACATTTTACTGAGATGCATTGGCTTCTGACTCTTTTTATCCTAATTCTTCTTGGGTCTCCTGGAGCCTAGGTGCCTCTCTGGCATCAGGCTCTCTTCCCAGTGGAGAGGCCGCGTTGCCCAGTCACTTATGCAGTCATTCATATTCATAGAAAAACGTAAAGACGGTTTTCTTAATTATACTACTTGATGCTGCTGTGTGTCTCCCAATTTTCTGTGTGTGGTTTCATCTGTGTAACAGGCTCTCTGCATGAATTCAGCACCTCTAATTGCTGGGCAAGTTCTCCAGGAGAGGAGGGAATATGCAAGAAGAAAAATGGACTTCCAGGATTCTGTTTAAAGAATGCTTATTTGACTGGTCTTAATTGGGTTCAGGGGGCCTGGCTGAGCTGCTGCTTTGTGATTTGCATGTACGAGCCAAAATTAAGCTTCTGATTTGCATCCTTTGTTTGCTAGCGAAAGTTCTATTATGTATTTACCAGCAACCGAAGATTTAGACCTCACTTGCTCCTGAGACCACTGTAAATGGAGGCAATGAATAATTTGATGGTCTCTGACACATGGAGAGAGAAATGCTATGGCCTTTCACCATAAAATTGAATTTGTGAAGCGATCAGTAAACAGTTACAGATTGTGGAGAAAGTAGAGTGTAGTAGATTCAGTGGCCTCTCTCTAAATGCACTGAGTAAAATCAGTGGATCTAGGTTTGTTGGTTAGAATGCTGTAACCTCAGTCTGGTCAATAGGATTTCAAAAGAACAGCTGGAAATCAGAATAAATACCACTGAATACATTTGCTTTTAGCATCTTAATAGCTAAATTTCTCTGTTTGATTTGAAAATTCCATTTTGATCAGATGTCAGTTGGCTAAACTAAGCAGCTTTTTTTCTTTCTGTTCATTTGCAGACTAATGAGAGCCAAATATATTTCATTTTGGCCCTTCCTCATTCATGCCATCTGAATGCTTGAGGTGACCACTGACTTGAGAGTCTGAGGCCATGAATGATCATGTCTAAAGTTAGTATCAAAACTTCTTGTTTGGGTCGGGCTGAACTCAGATTTGAAGAAAGCTCAGGCTCCCTTGAACTTTTCTTTCCTTTAATGTTTGCTCTCTCAAGTCCCCAAAAGAATCGAACTGGCACATCTACTTAATTTGTTTTCAATAGAACTGTAATTTTCACTGAATTTAAACTGGGATTCAGTCTGTCCCTCTGCTGGGCCAGGGACCTTCATCATTTAAATTCATGAGTTGATTTATGTTAAAGGAGTAAAAGACCAGAGACAGAAATTTTGTGAAAAGTGTCTGAAAGCAAAGATTGGAAAGAGGCAAAGGACCGTATGGTGTTCTTCCTCAGCCTTACACCTAGGTTGGATTTGATCTTCTAGCAAAAGAATGTTTGCAGGTGGAAACCAGAGCCGATTATTATAGAACTCATTGTTATACACAGAACATAAGCAGTGGTATACATAACTGAGTTTATTACAAAAAACGATATAAAGTAGGGGAAAGGAGCATTTTATGTGGAGCAGAAAAAGTCGTGCAGCTCTTTTTGGCAACTCAAGAGCCTTGCATCTTTTGAAGTCAAAAGAGATGGTTCCATGGGTAAAAGTATTTTATCATGGTGAGAACTGGCAGCAGGATAGCGGAGAGATGCTAACTGTTGGTGGTTTGGATTAATGAGGAGGCTGAGGTTGAAGAACAAGATAACACAGGATCTGAACAATGTGATACATCCTCAGATCTGAATATAATAACTGAATGGGACGTTGACACTCTCTGGTCAGGCAGCTCGGTTGACCAGCAGTGAAATTTAGTATTAATGTGGTTTTATTTGTGTCCATGGACTGGTAAAATGCAGGAAAATTCAGAAAAATGCTTCTTCTTTTTTTTTTTTTTTGTAAAGTTTATTTATTTTGAGAGAGAGAGGGACAGTGTGAGTGGGAGAGGGGCAGAAAGAGAGGCAGAGAGCAGGCTCCACACTGCCAGCATGGAGTCCCACGCGGGGCTCAAATTCCAGAACTGTGAGATTAAGACCTGAGCTGAAATCAAGAGACAATGCTTGAAGTGCCTGGGTGGCTCAGTCAGTTAAGTGTCCGACTTCAACTCAGGCCATGATCTCATGGTTTATAGGTTTGAGCCCCACGTTGGGCTCTGTGCTGACAGCTCAGAAACTGAAGCCTGCTTCTGATTCTGTGTGTGTGTCTCAAAAATAAATAAGCATTAAAAAAATTTAAAAAAGAGTCATATGTTTAATCGACTGACCCACCCAGGTACCCCTGAAAAATGCTTCTATTTCAGACAGCACAAACACCTGTTTGGGACCCCAAATTTCAATTCACTTGGAAACAGAGACATGGCACTCTTACATTAGGGGACTTAGAGTTAATGTCAAATTATTGGCAGAGAAGATCACTCTTTTGCTGCAACTCCATTATTTCAATATATTTGCACTTGATATGCTTTTCTAAAATCTGATAAGAAAGACTTTTTTATTTGCTTTGTGTCATTTCAACCTGTCGT
Organism: Panthera uncia; assembly: GCF_023721935.1. Taxonomy (NCBI): domain Eukaryota; kingdom Metazoa; phylum Chordata; class Mammalia; order Carnivora; family Felidae; genus Panthera; species Panthera uncia. The sequence goes on from NC_064812.1 coordinate 28,995,976, forward strand.
TTCAAGACTGAATGCAGTATCCTGTGGTGTCCTCCTAGGACTGACACAAACAAATGCCTTTGGGCAGTCTGGATGGTTTGCGGGATGAGTCGCTACCCTTTGACAGAGAGAGGAGTGAGAAGGGAGGAGGAGGGGATGGGAAGGGGGTTTTGGTGAAACTTCTAGAATGTGTACTTACAATGAGAACAGTAAGAAGAGGTACTAAGAGAAACCCTTCAAACATTTAAAGAATCTGTCACCCTTTAGCAACTTAAATATTTGAGTAATTGCCTATCTAGTACATGTAGTGTATTTTGTATGCCACCAGCCATACTTTTGGCACATTGTAGATGATCGCTACCCATTTGTTGCCTTCAGTGGAATTATGTGGATGCCATTTTTCCTAATGGACTGAATTCCCTTTCCGATTTTATAGATAGATGGCCCTTACTTCAACTTCTTTCTCAGTGGTTGCTTTGTGGAAGCAGCAGTTTTGATGCTGCGTCTCAATCCCGCTAGCTCTTCTAGGTGTTACTCTATATAATGCCAGTCACAAGACATAGCAATATTCATTTTTATAAAAATCCAAACGTATGTAACTGACATAAGAAACGAAAGGGCAGCAATTCACACTGGTTCAAACTAATAATGTACATCACCCTGTTATCAGCAAGCAGAAGGACAGTATGAAGTAGAGCCTGGATGAACAATGTGCGATGTGGGTCAACTTGGCAAATGTCCAAGTTGAAAGAAGCTGTAGTGCACCATTTGGCTACCAAAATCAGTGTTTCCCCAGCCTTCATATCTTGGCATTAAAATGAATGTGTTCAATGTTCCATGCAAAGGCACTGATTCTGGCAGCTGTCTCAAGTCCTTCTGGTAACTCATTACATCCTTCCCAGAGAAAATGATCGTGAATGAAATAAGGGCACTTTTATTAAATACTGAATATTAAACACTAAAAGAACTTTTTCCCCAATAGATCTAACACAGAATATGCTATTTAGAAGAGTTATTTTCATTGACCCTGGGTTTTTTTGTTCCTGTTTTTCTTCCCTTCGTCTGGCTGTTATGGCGGTGTCTCAGGATATTTCTGTATATCTCTGTCCAGTCACAGCTGAGAGCATTAAGAAGCTAAACAAACAAAAAATGAATATTCTAATAATTATTATTGTCACCCATTTTCATTTTTTCCCCCAAGTTCAAGAGTTAGTCTTTCTCAGAATTTGGAAGTTGCCACAACTATGTCATCTACCATAATAAGACATGTGATATTCAAGGTTAGTGTGGTATAAAAATTGAAACACCATCTTAATGATCAATGCTGGAGTTTCTCTGAGAGTAAGTTGGTGAAGGCAGTCATTAGAAACACCTTGGAGTTAACTAGAGTCCATTTCATTATACCTGAGAATGACCAAAGTTGTATACTAGATACATAATATATTTTAGATGATGAATAAATGTGTGGATAAAGTGAAGAAACAAAGATGTCTATGGTTATTCTCAGCTTCCCATTATTTTATACTTATGTAAATTCTGTAATCTGGGAGTGTGTGTGTGTTTGGGATTAGGATGGAGCTTTTCTGGTTTACACTGCTATGTAACAAAATATGAAGCTGACTCCAGTGAGAGCATGCAAAAAAATCCCTGTTGCACTTGAATTATAATCTGACAGTTATACACTTTGTTAGTGATTCTGATAAGAGGATTGGCCTAATTTTGCCATTTGATTAATTTCTTAAACAAAACTATAAATGTCAAAATGATTTTGGGACTCATAGGGGAAACCTTCTAGATCAAACTGCTTTCCTCTTGGACTTCCATTATCAACATTTAAAATTTTTGTAATAGACAAATTATTTTGGAATAGTTTAGATTTAAAGACAGGTTCAAAGTGAGTACTGTCACTGTGCTTACTTTCTATTTATTCTAAACCAGAAACAAGTTAAGCAAAATAGTATTTGTCTTAGCTCATTTGCGCTGCTATGATAGAATACCATAGACTGAACAGCTTATAAACCAGAGAAATTTTTCATAGTTCTTGAGTCTGGGAACTCCAAGATCAAGGTACTGATAGATTTGGTATCTCCTGTATAGATGGTAGCCTTGTTATGCCCTAATCAGGAAGAAGGAGCAAGGAAGCTTCTGGGGTCTCTTTATTAGGGCACAAATTTCATTCATGAAGGCTGTGACCTCATGACCTAATTACCTCCTGAAGGCCCCACCCTCAAATACCATCACTTTGGGGGGTAGAATTTCAACATATGAATTTCAGGCAGATACAAATATTCAATCCATAATGTATTATTATTTTCATGCCTGATAGTTTCAGGATGTGTTTGTTTGAAAGAAAACAGCCCAACAAAATTCCACTTTTGAATGAGCACTACCTGATTTAGACTGTTATTTTTGTTTTTGATGTTTTATTGCAAACAAGTGAATTTTCCATTTTTCTACCACACTCTTCTGTCTCCACACCATCTTATGCCTTCTTCATTTGTTGAGGTGTGTTTTGAACACCTCCCTTTCTGTCTTTTCCACCTGATACCTTCTCTGCTCTTTCGTATCTTACTACCATTGAATGTTCAGTTCATGTCCCACCACCTCTCCAAGGCCTCCTCTTGCTGGCTTAACCTGGAGTACTTTCTATCTCTTCTTAACTTTTTTTGGCAACTATTGTCTGTTTGTAAATAATTGGGGAATTCACCATGCATTTCTCTTTTCTTTCTCTTGGCATTTTGAACTGCTAGTTAAATCTTGTGCTGTTACCTAAATTTTAAATGTTTGCATTTGGTCTTTTCAGCCAGATCATAAATTATTGAGGACAATTCTTAATTGCCTTTTTTAAAATCCTAGCACATAGGAAAGTGCTTTATACACAACATTTCTCAGTGAATATTTGTAACTTGATATGGCTGGAATTCCTTGTTTTGAGTCTGATTAGTAATTATTAGTGTTGAATGTATATCCTTGGTCATGTATCTTATAACTACTTTTATGTATAATTTAATTTAATCCTCACAGTGCATGAATAAATTAGGTGTTTCTATCTCTGTTTTACAGATGCAATGATTTTATGTTGGGTTACATACTTACAAATTACATAAGGGAGAATGAGGGGACAAAAATGAATTGATAGGACCTAATGTGGTTCAATAGTTACAGAGAAACAGCTTTTTTTTTGTGAATCATAAACTGTGCTATATTAGAGGTGTAATAACTGATATACACATGCAATGTTAGCTCTTTGAGATTTTAGAAAGCAATCTCTTATTGGAAATACAATAAGATCTATTCTTGGTGTCATTTTTTGATGATGGCAACTGACCTAGTGCTTATTAGACATCCATTTAAAAAATCGTAGCACTGAATGGTACCTAAAGCAAAGCATCAGACAAGGATCTGGGTGGAATCGTTTGGAGGTAAATTCAGGAAGCAGAAGTGAGAAAGTTGGGAAATTGGGACAAGGAAGGCAGAAAAGTTAATGAAGGGTATGTTTCTGAGTTGGTTGCTAATAAGGAGAATGGAGGCTCCACCATGCTGAAGACCTAAAGAGCCATTTTGAAGATGTCTCAGAAATATTCCACCAAAAGAGAGCGTGGAGCATGTATCCATCATTTCTTTTCTCTCACTGTTTCCCTCATTTTTCCCTTATCATTTCTTGTCCCTCACTGAAGAGGCATTAACTCCTTTCTAATCCTTGGCTACCTATGCTCAAGCTGAGTAGTTTCCACAGCTTTGGAGAAGGCTATGACGAAGAAAAGCAGCCTCTCTGGAAAACAGTGTGGAGGTTCCTCAAAAAATTAAAAATAGACCTACCCTATGACCCAGCAGTAGCACTGCTAGGAATTTACCCAAGGGATACAGGAGTACTGATGCATAGGGGCACTTGTACCCCAATGTTTATAGCAGCACTCTCAACAATAGCCAAATTATGGAAAGAGCCTAAATGTCCATCAACTGATGAATGGATAAAGAAATTGTGGTTTATATACACAATGGAATACTACATGGCAATGAGAAAGAATGAAATACGGCCTTCTGTAGCAACATGGATGGAACTGGAGAGTGTTATGCTAAGTGAAATAAGTCAGACAGAGAAGGACAGATTCCATACGTTTTCACTCCTATGTGGATCCTGAGAAACTTAACAGACGACCATGGGGGAGAGGAAGAAAACAAAATGATTAGAGATGGAGGGAGCCAAAACATGAGACTCCTAAAAACTGAGAACAAACTGAGGGTTTATGGGGGGTGGGAGGGAGGAGTGGGTGCGTGATGGGTATTGAGGGCACCTGTTGGGATGAGTACTGGTTGTTGTATGGAAACCAATTTGACAATAAATTTCATAATAAAAAAAAAAAGAAAGAAAAGCAGTCACCTTGGTTTGCTAGATATGGGAGAGTAGCCTTGTGTGAGGAGCTGTTCACCACAGCTGTGCTGAAATAACACGGACTAAAGAGGAGATGGCACACAAGGCTTCACAAGTGGCTGCTACCCACAAAGCAGATCTATTTGCACAGATTCATCTACGTTATCTCACCTTGTATAACAAATCTAGAAGCAAATTTGGCAGTTTTGTGGAGTTTATGGGGTAGACACATTGAATAATGAGTAGATTTTCATGTCAGAGGAAACAGTATTGAATCATGAACCTGAATGTTTTAAGATTAACATGAATAAGTGGGTGGTGTTTGAGATTTAGGAGGTCTGGGACTTTTCAGGGTGTATATGCAACCTACAAACTTAATAGGTATTATCTGTGGTATAAAATTCTTTCTTTTCGTTAAATTTAGTTCTTTAATAAACACAGTCATATACATCCCTTAATAGATATTGTGGAGCATTCATTTTATGCCAGGCACTGTACTAGTCACTGCACTTTGCTGACCACAGGGAGCAAACACATGTCCTCATTGAGTTTTTACAGCGTTTTCAGGAGTTCTGAGAAAGAGGAATATGCTACTTGGTATAATCCCACTATACTAATTACCTGGAGAGACTAAGAAAAATTTACATAGGATGCAAGTACTAAGCATCATATATAAGAACAAATACTTTGAAAGGTAGGTAGTGTTAGTGGTAGCAACAGTGTTTTATTATTGAATAAAGAGAATCAAAGAATCCTCTTTTGTTCACTGAGTGCCACCGGGCTTCAAGGATATTTTTTATTTACTTTTCCCCGTGTTCTTCAAGTGTGGAAGAGTGAGGTCATTCAAGCGAAGCTTGAGATTGACTTCATCAAGCATTTCCTTTTACATGCCCAAATGAACTTTATCAAATGGAGTCTGTTTACTAGAATGATGGCTCCAGGGACTAACTAAACCCACTTTCACACAGAACTGAACTTTATAGTCTGTGTATTTTTGCCCTATTTCACATATATTGGAGATTACTTGGAATCAAAAGGTAATGGAGCAATCTGCTTTACAATAACATACAAGTATTTGAGTTTACTTTGCTATTGTTTAAAAAGAGACAGAGACATTTGAAAGAATTACTTCAACAGTGTTGCTCAAACTTCAGCTTATTTAACCCTTATGGTTTTTGTCTTAGAACAACATTAAGTGAGTTCATTAATATGAATGACATCATGAATTTGATGAGGTAGTTATATTTATTCATTCCAATACACATTAAACTTATTATTAAAATTGGAAATGTCTGTGTATTACTTATAATCATCTCAAAACAAACACACAAACAAACAAACCTCAGTGCTCATGTTGAGTGCCACTGGATTAAAATGAAGTCTTCTACGCAAGTGGTTTAGGCTTAAGTTACACCCAAAATTAAATAATTAGGAAAAAAAGAAAGCTAAAGAGCCAGATCTTTCAGTTTGATTCTTTATTGTTCACAGTACACATATTGGAACACACACACAGTTTCTCACAGCAGCACACATAATACTGCACTTTCTTATAGAAGAGTCTTTGTCCCTCATGGACACAGCAGTTAATTCCCACGAAGCGAGTCAGCATATAACTTTCTAAAACTGATAGAAGGAAGCCAGTACATTCAGAAGCACACCATAAGCAACATGCGGGTCTTTGATGTTGTCAGAAGTAATCTGAAGCTAAGCAGTACATGCTTTTTGATTTTATATTTAATCCTGAAGCTTAAGTTCGTGAAGGGCCTAGGTTCCTGAGCTAGCTCTGATCTCTATGTTTATCACAATTTGATAAGTCCAGAGTTGTTACGGACCCTTGAATAATATACATAGGTATAAATAATTTTATATATTGTGACAATATGATATAGAAACAATACATATGTATACACATATATTTTTCACTTGGAATATCAAGACTATAAGAACGCCTTTAGAATTATAACACCTATGAGACAGTGTAGTATATTTTCTATAGATAGTGAAATTCACAAAGTTTAGAAAACAAACAGTGCTGACCTAGAAGCTTTTATTTCCCTCCATATTCATATTCATAGTATATGGGTGAATATTTTCTCACCAAAAGTAACTTGACTTCATTTTTTCCCCTTACTTGGGGCTTTATTGGTGGTGGCAAATATAAAGGACTAGCTGTTTTCCTTGATTAACCCCTTAGGAAATGGACTTGCTTCAATTTTTTTTTAATGTTTATTTATTTTTGAGACAGAGAGAGAGACAGAGCATGAACAGGGGAGGGGCAGAGAGAGAGGGAGACACAGAATCTGAAACAGGCTCCGGGCTCTGAGCGGTCAGCACAGAGCCCGACGCAGGGCTCGAACTCCCGGACTGTGAGATCATGACCTGAGCTGAAGTCGGACGCTTAACCGACCGAGCCACCCAGGCGCCCCTGAAAATGGGCTTGCTTCAGATATCTATCCTTAATGTCCAGAGGTCTTCTCTAAGATCTATTGTCTCTCCCTGCCTTCACTCATCTTATTTCTCCCATGTGAACCGTTTTTCCTTTAATGACCTAAATCAAATGTATCCTTAAAAGAAGTCCTATCTTTTTTCCAAAGTCCTGCTTAATTAATCCAAGTCCCACTGAGGCCCCTTTTCCTCTGAGGCACTCAGTTATTTATAGTCTGAAATCATAAACTTGGCTTCCAATTACATATTCAGTATTTCTTATGTATTTCTTTGTTCATATGTTGTCACTAAATTATAATCTCCTGGGGACAAAGACAATGTGTTTGCCTTCTTAATTTTTCATTATTAAATTAGGAGAATTATTAAATTAGGACATGAAAGTGCTACTGAAATTTCAAGCATTATGCATATATAAGGGATTGTTCTGACCACGATCCAGTACACTTAATACACTTAATGCAGTGCCTTTCACTGAAAGGAAAACTGTTTAAAAACAAACAAAAAACCCAAATAGAACTAGTTATCTTATTGTGAGGATAGGTTTATAGGCAAATTGGGCATCACCAGATTTTAAAATATATTCCTTAGTTTGGGATTCATTGATTTGTTCATCCATTTAACAGACACTTAGAGACATCATCCAAGTCTAAATAACTTGTGGAATACAAAAATGAAATAGGCTTACTCTCAAGAGATTTTCCATGTAGTTGTTTATTAAGAATTGTGCAATAAGTAAGAGCCTTGAAGGCTCTACCTGAGGGACCAGCACTCAGTGGTTTTCAAGATGTGGTCGGGGACTACAGGCATTGAAATCACCTAATAAGTGAGAATCTATTGGGGCAGGGCCAAATAAAGTGCATTTTAAGATAAGTTTCCAGGTACTTCTTAAATGTACCAAAGTGGGAATGGTTTATTATTCCTGGCTATGGAGTGAACACTTAGCTTCTCACTGGAGCATTTAATGTCATTCCAGAAATATAGAGAATGTTCTTGTTGACTTCTGAATTCAGACCTCTAGTTAGGTGGATTCTTATTCTGTTGCCATGTTGTATCTGTTTTTCTATTTTGTTTTTAAAAAATTTTTTTAACGTTTATTTATTTTTGAGACAGAGAGAGACAGAGCATGAACGGGGGGAGGGTCAGAGAGAGGGAGACACAGAATCTGAAACAGGCTCCAGGCTCTGAGCTGTCAGCACAGAGCCCAACGCGGGGCTCGAACTCACGGACCACGAGATCATGACCTGAGCTGAAGTCGGCCGCCCAACCGACTGAGCCACCCAGGCGCCCCTCTTTTTCTATTGTGGAAAGTCTCCATTTTTATCAGTATCAGTCCATAACATTCTTGAGAAAGTTCATACTCTCTCTTTGTTGCAAGTCAAAGAAAAGTCATATGAACAAAAGTTAGGTCCATTATTCTGAGAGGAACAAAATAATCACTTATGAATGTTGCTTCAGGGATCAAATAAGTTGCAGCTCTAGCCAGCTCCACTGCTTAGCCCATCCTTCTATTATAATTTTCAAAGTACTTTCATTTCCATTATTCTAGTTGAGAGTCTGTGGTATGGACTTGACCCAGATGTTCCTCCATGAGGTCATACAGGCAACCATTATGTGAATTTGCTCTTTATTGGCCACAAAACTGTCTTTTGTTTTCTTGCTGGATCCAGATTTGACAGTTACAACAATGTGTTGTCCCAGCTGTACCATTTCACTGAGCCCCTTTATTTTTCCGGACCTGATTTCTAGAACGTAAATCATTCACTCCAGATTGGATTTTCCATGAATGTATTTGGTGTAGAAGAATGTAAATAGGCCTAACAACACTGTAGACAAATATTTACAGCTACTCTTTTCAAAAGAGATTATTTGAATATTAGAATTAGAACCATGAAGATTTATATTACATCAGATAGCTAACCATCTCAGAAACAAAACTATTCCCCAATGTGCAACTTTGTAAATGAGATCTTCTGCTGAGTGATTTGAGATTATTCTTATAGACCAAACATATAAACAAAAAATTACTAGGGCCTTATCTGACCTTTTTCCCCCTGTGTAATCAATGAAATTAACATTTAAACTAATTGATACTTCTAAATATAATTCATAAAACAGAATCACAATACATAAAGTATCCTAACAACTGCTTCTTAAAAAAACATTTCTGACATCTCCATTTCATATTCTAAATATTGCCAACAGTTATATCTTGAGATATCACATTGGTTTTGTATTTCCTCACTGGATTGTGAGATCCTTAAGAATAGGAAGAGCCGTTTGTTCCCTTAAACGAATTCCTGCAGTAGCTTTCATTTATGAAGCCACTATTGGCTTCTCACTGCAGCTCTGAAATGTCAAACCTCGGCTTGGTTCTGTGAGGAAAAAGCCACATCAAGCAGCTCAACACCACACCTGAGCCCCACTGTGAAAATGGGGACATAACTAGAAATGTCAGAAGCATCAGTTTTTCCATACTTGAAACATGATCTCATGAAAGTGTTCAGAACAACAAGATATTTTCTTACATATAAATATATTTGAAAGAATATTTACACTTTCACTTAATTCATGTCCAGGTTTAGTCTTGGATGATAGTCCGATGAAATAAAGTCCGATGAAATTGCCTGTTCAGAGGAAAGTCATCTTTTAGGAGAAACAAAAACTTGATAGGCAGGAGGGGGGAGGAAGGGAGGAGAGAAAAATGTATTTGTTACTATAGAGCTCTGTAAGACTTTTTCATGAGTATTATTCTAAACACTTACATTCCCTCAGCCAAATCTTGGTTTGGATGACTATTTACTGTGGACAATTAAAGATAAGAAAAAAATAAATTGCAAGAGATTTTCATCCTCTGCTTCCTTCAAGAGAAATGAGTGATTCCAAACATTTGAAAAAAAATTTTCTTTGAACCTAGGGCTGACTAGTTGTTTCTGGATGCTCTCTCTTTCACATTGAATTTCCTTATTCCATGCATGAAGATTCCAACTCCTTTGTGAGTTGTAGTTGAGAGACAAAAATAATGCTGACTACAGTATTTATAGAATTCACAGAATCATTGGTAGACTATTTAAAATCTGCTTTTCCTCCAAAAAGTTAATCCTTTCTCTCTTCTAACAAATTTATAGATTTAACAGTTTATAGTGATGTAACTCCTTCAATCTTTAAGAGCAGACCAAAAGTGTTTGGATTCAGTTTTACTAAGTCATATTGTCCTTAGTATTCCAACACATTCAGCTGAGAATTATAGAATTCAAGTTTAAGATTCAGTCACACTAAACCTTACGGCCATAGTTTTCCTTTTGCTTTACCAGTTATGTAGCTCAAACCAGCCACTTGTTTTGAAATATTTTCAAGGTGTATTGTTCTGTTCACTTAGCCCATTTAAAGGTGACGATGGTTTGGACTTCTCTCATTTCTCTTCAAAATACCTGTGTTGGAGTTAAGCTCTAGAAATACACTCCCAATACAGATGGAAGAAATCTTAAGAGGTAATTTATGTTTGCTTGTTTTATTTGTAATCTGTGACCTTTACCTAATTACCTCAGGTGCAAGATCTAACCAAAGACACTCAACAATTAATGAAATTGGAAGTAATAAAATAACCCAAGGGATTTTATTAAGGGAGGCCTTTAATAATATTGCTCTCCTGCATGAGCAATTTTTTTCAAGTTCTTTATTTTTCATTTGATGGTGTATTAAGTTTTTATGATTTATGGAAATACTTTATGATTTAGTACGGTGTGATAAAGAATACTTTAGAAAGTCATATCTTTTCTGTGTAAACCCAGTTATCTATTGGAAATTGCATGGGAACATTTAATTTCATAATGACATTTGCTTTAGAGTTGAAACACTATGAACTATGTTCTTTTGAATGTCCCATGTGGTCTAAAACTAACAGGTTATTAAAAGTGGAAATGGAAAGACTGAGCTCATCAATGAAATTTCCAATGGTGGGCAGAGTATATTGTGTTCTGTGTACAACATGTAAAACTAATTGTAATTTTTTTTCAACATCTAATATTACCACTTAGCAAAAAAAAAAAAATATATATATATATATATATATATATAGTTTAGTTATTTAGGCCATCAGTTCACAAGCTGCTATTAGCATGCTGGATTGAAAAAAGAGAAACAAAAAAGAAACACATTTTTCATTTTCAGTATCTACACAATTTAGAGAAGCTGTATCAATCCCTGATCCTTGGTTTTAGCATCAGAGAAATAAATCACAGCTATAGTGAGACTGTGATGAAGATAATGTGGTTTAAGTACCTACCAGCAAGCCTGAGACATGCTCAGTAGATGCTCAATGATATCAGCTCCTTTCCCTAATGAAAAAGCTAATATATTCCAATGCCTTCTGTTAAGCAATTTATGCACACGTGAGTATGAGTTTGTATGCATCTGCACATGTGCCTGTGTGATTTGGGGTTGGGTCACTCTGGTGCTTCTATTCATATGATTCTAAGCTTAATATTTAGTCCAGGATGAAAAGTCAGTTAAAATAGATTTCTTGGTATCATACAGATAGACTTTTAGTGTATTTCCTATAGACATTTGCTTGCATTTGTTTACTGATACAGGGACAGGATAAGAATGTCTTCCTGGAGGAGATGAGGCCAGTTTTCTCAAAAACATATTCTGCTCTGATGCTCTAGATAGCAGAGTCTCCATGTAGCAGCATTTTAAAACCGAAGTTTCCAACAGAGAAATGATGTATTCTTCATAAAGAAGGTGGGGAGGGGTCATTGTCATTAGCAATTAGGTCTCAAAAAAAAAAATCCATGAAATAGGAATATTGGCTGGAGCGAGGAAGATGCCAGTCTATGGGGCACCCAGGACTTTTTGACTGTGTCATTAAAAATGAAATATTACTGAACCATCACCAAGGAGATACACTTGGAGATGCTGATTGACCAAATACCAGTAGGTGAGTCATCTGGAAGGAATTAAAGTAGGATCTTGACACTATGTCTTGGACAGATTCACATTCACACCTCTCTCATAATCACAGGAATAGAATAGCAGGTCTAAGTCATACCTAGAAAAAGATATCAATAATGAGATGAAATAAGTTTTAGCTCTATTGAAACTAAAGCCGATAGACTTTTGCATTGTTTTGACTTAAAATCTGTAAACAAAATATCACTAGCATAAAAACAACAACAACAACAACAACAACAACAACAACAAAAATCTTCCAAATCTACAAATGACAAGCAGGTGGGAAGGAAAGGTGGTTGCAGACAAATTAAAAGTCCATAGACTACAATGCTCTGTGGGGAGTCTTCATCTGGAAGTGTAATAGTCAGACTCTGGCTGACTTATAACAGCAACAAAGCTCTTGAGCATGCTTCAAACTTTTTAAGCTAGATTGACTAGAAGGATTCGCTTGACATGGCTCAGTAGTTTATACACAAAGAATGCTCAAAAAGGATTTTATTCCTTAAAAATTTTAGAGAAAGAGTAAAACCTTATTTTAAATACTCTCTCTTGTCCTGTCTCTGCATTTCAATATTACTCACACATTAGTTTGTATCTTCATAGTTATTTAATAGATTTCTCCTGTCTCACCCATCATTTAGGAGGTTCAAAGAGTTGGTTCAGAGTCGGATTCATCTAAAAATGAAATCTACATGTCTTCCCAACTTGTAATTCCAGCTATATCGAGGTTTATTTTCCATTAAAGTTGAATGATGACATCTACTTTATAAGACATAAGAATCTTCCAGGTGATGAAAGGTGCAGCATAGGGAAGATAGTCGATGTTACTGTAATAGTGTTGTATGGGGACAGATGGTAGCTACGTTTCTGGTGAGCACAGCATAACATATCCAGCTGTCAAATCACTATGTTTTACACCTGAAACTAATGTAACACTGTGTGCCAGCTGTACTTGAATTAAAAAAAATCATCTCAGAATTTTATAAGCATTATGACATTTGTTTTTGATTTTCATATAGTGAACATATTTGTCTGAAATCTCATTTTTACTCAATAAACAATTTTTTTTTATTTTCCCCTGTAGTTTCAGAGATGCATGAAATAGCACTGTACTTTGTTAAAATGAAATGTTAAATGCAAACATTTGAACACTTACATGTTGCAAATTACCAAATGGACAAGTAATTTGGGGGAGTTTGAGAAGTTACATTTATTATGAATAATGTTAAATCGATGTCTAGATTTTATCTAAACTTCACAGCCCCAGGAAATATAGTGAGTTTCTCAAATTAAATGGAAAGAGCTTCACTTTCAGTTTCTACCATTTGGCTCTTTCACAAATCTGCTTCATTTTTTGTGAAACATTTTTGTGATACTAGAAGGAAAATATGAATCATTCTCATGTGTTAAAGTATCTTGGGCCAGGATTTATTAGAACGTTGGCAAAGACTTTATCTGCTCTGTCTTCACGTACAAGTATTGGCTGTTTCCTCTTGGGCTGATAATGGCACAGATTCTCATTTACTTTGTGGTCCATTTTCTTCTTATTCATGAATCAGCTTTGATTAAAGGTTATTTCAGAAGCCAAGCAGGTATCATCAAAAGACACTTTTGTGGCAGACAAATAAGTGTCAGTGACAGTGATATCATCAAGCTCTGTGCTGAAATGATCTGACTCCTTGATGACACTGTAATTTAGGGCCACACTGTAGTTAGCGGGTTTCTCCACTGTCTTCTGTTTGCAGTTGCAGAGCTTTCTGAAGGCTGCACGGAATTTCTGGGACATGAGATTATAAATCACTGGGTTGATGGCACTGTTGAGATAAATGCAAATTCTGCAAAAGAGCAAGAACCAATTTTCTTGGAAAGGGCTGGAGAGAAACGAGTTGACAACGACAAGAGTCCTGTAGGGCATCCATAAAAGGGCAAACAGAATTACAACCACTGCCAGCATCTTGGTGACCTATGGAGAAATAAAGAGAAATGCACTGCAAACACAAAATGAAAACAGAACAAACAAATGAAAATAAAAACAACTCCCTCCCCCCCACCCCCCTGCAATTAGTTCCCAAGATGTAGTCTGAGACAAGGACTTAAATGCAGGTGGTTTATTTGTGAGATCATCTCAGGAAGCAGGATTAAGGGTAAAAAAAGAATGTGATGGAAGAGGAAAGCTAAGATGGGGTGATGGCTCCCACTGTGCATTTCAGGATTATCTTTCCAGGGAAAGAGAGGCCCTGGCATCTGTCCACTGGCTGCCATCTCCCTTTTGTTGAGGAGTGCCCTTAGGGGCTTTAACTGGTCCATACATTCAGAATTCTCCTGCTTGGAAACTCCTGGGGGCTTTAGAAAGAAACTTGAGGCAGAGAAGCTAGACAGGGGACAGTGAACACCAGAAACAGGATGCTCCCTGCAAATAGGAACCATCCACTATAACAATGGCTGCAATCAGAGTCCAGCTGAGAGAATGTGACACAGGCCACCATAAATGTCTGTGACAAGTGTTGGGAAACCTAGGGTCTAATCCCATCTTTACTTACCTTATATATGGCCCTGAGAAATGATTTTAACCTAATAGCTTGTCTGCAAAATGGAGCCAGTATTGCTCCCTTAAATCCAAGGAGGAACGTAATAGTTTGAAAAGGAGAAAATGTCTTTTTAGAAAGCCAATGGTTATTGAATGTCTACTATGTGCCAGACACTAGACTAACTGCTTTGCATATGTCACTACATTTAAAAAGCTGAAAACACAGGGTGCCTGGGTGGTGCAGTCAGTTAAGCCTCTGCCTCTTGATTGTGGCTCAGGTCATGAACTCACAATCATGGGATTGAGTCCTGTGTTGGGCTCCCCACTGGGTGTGGAGTCTGCTTAAGATTCTCTCTCCCATGCTTGCTCACGCACATGCTTTCTCTCTCTCAAAAACAAACAAAAAACCCACATTTAAAAAAAGAGCTGAAAACCTTCCAAATATGTATGGCATCTTCCATTTTTCAAGTTAGAAAACTAACGTGTAGGTGCTGGTGAGTACTTTGGCAGAAATGGCAGAGTCTTAGAGTTGGGATCGGAATCTAAGTCAGCCCAGATCCAAAGTTTTGCCCTTCTCAACTGCACAACTTTCCTTCAGCGTAAAGGGAGATGCAAGATGGAGAAAATAAACTTTGAAATTTTACGTGGAGCTGACCCTACTCCTAAGAACAGTAATGCACAGGAGCTAGGACAATAGGTAGGATGGACTTGATATCCAAGATTGCCCAGGGACAAGATTACCAAAGAGCATCGTTTAGAAGATTCTTCTCTCACCTTCATGCTCGGTGAGCAGCTGGGGCTTGACCTGGACCCAGAGTTAGGTCATTTGGCTTTGTCTATATTATGTGGTTTTAAGACCTTAATGAAATCATTCATCTGTACTTCAATTTCTCTATCTGAAAATATGCCTGATCATAGTGTTTCACTTACGTCATAGAGATATTAAGAAAATAAAATTTAAAAATAATGAACATGTTAAGGGCTTTGGAACTCTAAACCACTATGAAAATGCTATCCTTTGATTAGTGACAGTATAAAGAGGACACAATATTTCAATTCTGTGAAGGGCATATTAAAATTGTAGCTGTGGTTATCTTTTCGGTGGGGAAGGTAATTGATTGCTCTTCTTCTAAAGCAACACTTTACACATTTAAAAATAAGTTTTCAGGGGTGCCTGGCTGGCTCAGTTGGTGAAGCATGTGACTGATGATTTTGAGGTTGTAGATTTGAACCCCATGTTGGGTGTAGAGATTACTGAAAAATAAAAAAAGGCTTTAAATAAATAAATAAGTAAATACATACATAATTTTCAGTTATTTTTAGTCTCTCACAGAGTTTGAGAATTTTCAGCTTCCTTGGCCCAGACCTTCTAGATGTTCTGAGCTTGAAAACTACCCCAAATGGAAGGAACTGATTCTTCCCTCCTCATCCCTCCAGACTTCCCAGCTGTTTTACTGAAGTTAATACCAGCAGCCTCTATCTTGTTCTGGCATCAAGGGGAATCCTGTTTTCAGAGAGGGCTTTTTAAAGTTCTTTAGTGTAGAAATAAAGATTCCGCATCTAGACATCTACTCTGTCATCAGTATCTACTATAAATTCATCTCCCTACCTTGTAATAGAATCTATACCTGGTAATAGAATCCATCAGGGTCTCCTGAGTTGGAATACCTCCTTTTATCCCTAGCACTTAAAAAAAATTTTTTTTAACATTTATTCATTTTTGAAAGAGAGAGAGAGTGTGTGAATGGGGAAGGGGCAGAGAGGGAGACACAGAATTCAAAGCAGACTCCAGGCTCCAAGCTGTCAGCACGGAGCCCAATGTGAGGCTAGAACTCACAAACCGTAAGATCATGATCTGAGCCGAAGTCGGCCCCCCAACCGACTGAGCCACCCAGGCGCCCCTATCCCTAGCACTTTTAACCTTCTGACACTGGGGCTCTGTTTCACTCTTAGCCATATCTCTTTTGCCTCAGCTAGGAATTCCCCTTGCATCCTACATTGTGGAAGTAGATACTTTCTTGCTGTTATTCTTTCCAGATCTATAGCAACTGTCTCTTTCCTTGACTCTCCAAATATCATCTATGGCTACAAATAGCCTTTGTCTGTCTTTCTTTCTTTCTTTCTTTCTTTCTCTTTCTTTCTTTCTTTCTCTTTTGTTCTTTCTTTCTTTCTTTCTTTTTCTTTCTTTCTTAAACCATTACAATCTCTTTTTGAACAACTCCTACTACTTCCTTGCAGTGATACCTATGAGCTATCCACCTCCTCTCAGGTTCCTGTTTCCTCCCTTCTAGGGCCATCTTATCACTTTCTTGAAGCTCTCCCTGCCCTCCAAGAATGGTCCCATGTCCCCTCTTCTGCTTCACTCATTGTACCCTGAGCTTCTCTTCAGACTCAGTGCAGAGTTAACACTTCATATTTTGCTCGCTGTGGGTAGAGAAGTTGTTCCATGAGATGGTGTAATTTTCACATTGGTTCATATAATACCAAGTAAAATATTCCAGAGATTCTGACTTCTTTCAGAGATAAGAAGGATTTACTCAGTCAAGAGGTTAACTGAAGCCTAATGTTTTTCTAAGAAGATTTTTAAGATTATAAGTAAATACTTTAATTGGTCCTAGGAAAATCACTTAATCCAGTGATAAGTATTCTGTGCTTCAGAGGGAGCTACAGTAATTATCATCTTTATCATCATCATCCCTGCCTTTGTCTTCTCTCTAGTACTCCAGGTTCTCTGACATCAGGTCACTGCTTCACACTCATTAACATCTTCCCACTCCTTGCCAAGGACTCAGCATTGGATATTTGAATCTGTGCTTCCTGAACGATGAGATTGGTACCATCACATTTAAGTTCTTTATGATGGCTCATCATAAAGGTACGTAAACATTATCTTATTTAATGCTTATAATAACTCCATGTGTAAGCTAGTGTTAGCTCCATTTTGCATATTGGGAAACTGGGGTTTAAAGAATCTGTGTGATTTGTCTAAGGACACTACATGAGTAGTGAGTGACAAAGTTGTGACTCAACCTAAGTCTACTTAAGCCAAAACCCACGCTCCTTCCTTTATACGTTGCACTCTCTCTCTCTCTCTCTCTCTCTCTGAAAGTCTTTTGCATTTCCAACTATGAGATTTCTACTGGGTTATCCCCATTCTGGTCACTTAAACCTGTAACTTCTTCTAAGTATAAATCCAAATACTTATTGCTGTTAAATTTCCAACTTAAAGGTTGAATTTCATCTGCCTTTGTGTTTTTCTCTACAATTGTCAGGTGAAACATTGAACCCACATTTAATAACTACCTACCTGTTTTCACTTAATGTCACTGAGGGAGCATTGTTTTTGAGAAAAGCAACATGTTTCAAGGTTAATATTTCTGTCATATGCTTCCACAGTTCCCCTGGAAAACTTTGACATCACTACCAAAACTTTTTATTGCAATGAGCTATATCTGTCCACTTCTCCAATATATGGTAATCTTCTTCAGGGCATGCGTAAGTTTATTAATTTCTTTGTCCTCAGGGATTTAGTACGGTGTGTGACATAAGATAGCCCCCAGTAAATGCTGAATAAATTCAGGCATGGAAAGAATTATTTCAAAATATAGCCATGATCCTTTTCTGGATTGTAATTCTCTAACATATTGTTAGGGGATTTTTGCAAACATTTGACTTTGTAATATTAAAAAATCTGTTTTAAGTGGAGATTGGTTAATTAATAAAATGAGTTCTAAATACATTTCGGTTTTTGTTGAAATAAATATATTTTTAAAAATGTAAGGAAGTGTGGAGTGAAATATGTTTCTAAAATTGATGAAATGGAAAACACATCTCCAGTGGGATAATAGAGAATACATTTAACTCCACTTGTAATTATTTTTAGTTAATTCCCAGAATTTTTTATTGCATTTAATCACTTTCTAAAATATTCATAAGTTTTTAGTGTAACCATAGCTTGGATTTTAACAGCTCTTATTTAGTATAGAAGCAAACACCTAGGAAAAAATGTCCTGGTGTTTGTCTTTCATACCCAATTAATTTCACTGTGGTTGTTGAAGTTTTAGTTTTGTTGCTATTCCTTATCCCAAATAAAGTGACAAATATGCAAATTTGAAAATATCTTTGGGCCATTGTTTTTAAGCATTGACATTTTTGCTAGGGCAATATATGGGATATGTGATAAGGTGAAAGATTGCTTCTTTACAAGCCTCTGTACCAGAATGTGAAGGTCCTTGAGAAACAGTATGACACAATCTTCAGGGAAAAGGATTTCACAACATACTTTTGATTGGGAAGGAATTTATCCATTCATTTAGGAGATTCATTTGTATCCCTACTGGGTGCCAGTCAATGTCCTGGCTCTTGAGGATTTGACGGTGGTCCAGAGAGACCTTGCCAACGGCTTCACATACCTTATAATCTGATGGGCAGATAAAATACATCGTGATGAATCCTAAGACAGAGAAAAGTTTTGGTTCTATGAGAGTACCTGATCTGGAATTGAGGTTGAGTGGTGGTTTGTCACGGTTTTCTGGTCTCAGTGACATCTAAGCCAAAATCTGGAGGTAAAGAGAGGCAGGAAGACATTGAAGACACTGGATGTGTATGGTAACCTGGAGGCATGAGATAGCGGGGCATATCCTGGGGGCCCGAAGTGATTTAGTATGCAAGTCCCAATTGCAGATCACGTGACTAAGTGGAGCTCTCTCTCTCTCTCTCTCTCTTCCTCTAGGAAGATTTACAAAAAGCCATTATTTTTATTACATTACAAAAGCTATCAGTTTTCTCTGATGAGGTGATGTCACACTGTGGGGTGCCTGGCCTTCCATGGCTAGGCCAGAAGGAGAGATGGAGCTGCCAAAGGAGACACAGTGGTAAGTTCTGAAAATGTCAGCTCCATGAAGCCCCATTAGTCAATGAGGAGGTAGGCAGCCATTTTTGCACAATATACTGAGGGCATGAAAAGGAAGCTGGAAAAGTCAATTGATTAAAACAGTGTTTGGAGAGAGAGGGATTGCATACAGAGATGGTTGAGGGGAAGAGCAGGGTGGGAACAGGAGGAGCTAAGCAAGGGCCTCTGTCTTTGGCCACCATGGTGAAGGGTTATCTTTCTCATGAGGATCAGCTTGAATATTTTAAATCAAGCCCTTCTAGGGGTGCCTGGGTGGCTCAGTCAGTTAAGCATCTGACTTTTGCTCAGGTCATGATCTCACAGCTCTGTGCTGACAGCTCAGAACCTGGAGCCTGCTTCAGATTCTGTGTCTCCCTTTCCCTCTGCCTCTCTCTGGCTCTCTCTCTCCTTCGCTCCCCACCCCCACCTGAAAAATAAACATTAACAAAATTTAAAAAAACAAATCAAGCCCCACTATTTACACTTTACTTTTCACCGTAATTATGTGGAAAGTGGCATACAGTGTTCATAAAAGAGTTTGGATTCAGTCCTTTTCAACACATCCTTTGTAATCATTATAAAGCCTCTAGATAAAGACTCTAGTAGAGATTTTCTTTCTTTCTTTCTTTTTCTTTCTTTCTTTCTTTCTTTCTTTCTTTCTTTCTTTCTAATGTGAACCGCACAAATTTCTATCTTCTGACTGTTAAAGTTGAAATTATGGTTCCTTCAGGAAATACTAGTTCAACTCTGCATATATGTGCTGCATGTGAAAAACCAGGCCTTTTACGTTCTTTATTTCAGCCTGCTAAGGATCCTTGTATTACTAACTACTATCCCATGTACTATGATGTTTACTATAAATTCTAAAACTATTAACTAATGTTTGTATATTGTTTTTTAAAAAGTGTTAGATTTATGTATGGGAAAGTTGCAAAGATAATGCAGAGTTTCCATATACTTTACACCAAAGTCCCCTGTTATTAATACCTATCATTAACACACCTAAAAGTGTGGTGCATCTGTCACAATTAACAAACCAATATTGATAATTTTTCTATGGAATTAGTTAACTTCATACTTTATTAAAATTTTATTGGTTTTTCCTGGTTCACTTTTTCTGTTCCAGGATCTCGTCCAGAATATCATGTATTTATTAATCATCACATCTCGTTAGGTGCCTTTGAGAAGTGACAGTTTCTCGAACTTTCCTTACTTTTGAAAAATACCAGTTAGGTATTATATAGAATATCCCTCAATTTGAGTTTGGCTGATATTTTTCTCACACTTAGAATGAAGGTATGGATTTGGGGGAGGAGGGCCATAGAGGTGAACTCTCATTCTCAACACAATACATCAAGGGTGCATGTTATCAGCTTGACTTATGACTAATGTTAACCTCATATTTTGTTTTATTGAGACATAGATTACATATAATTAAATTCACCCACACTTAAAGTGTATAGTTCAAGTTTTTAGTATACTCACAGAGTTGTGCAACCATTACCACAACCTAATTTTAGAACATCTTCATCATTCTGAAAAGAAACCCCGCATCCATTACAAGTCATTCCCACCTTCCCCAGCCCTAGGTTGCCCTAGGCAGCCACTAATATATTTATGTCCCCATAGATTTGCCTATTCTGAACATCTCATATGAATAGAATTAGTCTTTTGTGGTATGAATGGCTTCTTCCACTTAGCATAATGTTTTAAGGTTCATCCACAGTTGGGGCATGTATTAGTACTTTATTTATTTTTATTGCTGAATAATATTCCACCCTATGTATATGCTACATTTTATTTATCTGGTCATGTGGTGGTTTGCACTTTTTACCTGTAATGAATAATATTGCTATGAACATTTGTGTACAAGTTCTTAATGTGGATATGGGTTTTTATTTTTCTTGGGTATATACTTTGGAATGGAGCTGCTGGGTTGTATATTGCATTTTAAGTTATAAAGCATTCAAGAATATTAAACATTTAATCATTAGAACAATTCTGAGAGATAAATACCTGGTGAAAAATACTAATTGACTTTATAGACATATCAGGACTCAACAAAGATACAGAATAAAGAAAGACAAACCTAAAACAGTTGGGATTAGTCTTAGGCTGCTCTTGAAAATTGGAGAACAACAGCAAGACAGAAAAACATGAGTGAGAGAAAATGGATATTTTTGGAGAAGTTTATTATTTATTTATACTTATAAAATTTTCACTTATCAGGTTAGCCTGTTTGGAGTGGGTTCAAGAGATGGTGGAAGAAGTGGATAGTGACTATAAAAATATTTTTTGAGAGTTTTGCTGGAAAAGGGACTGGTAATATAGAAGAATTGCCAGAGTGGGATGCAGAGTCAATCGATTTTTTTCAAAAATAGTAGATATTATATCTTTGTTTACTGAAGGAGCAATCCCACAGAGACGGGAAATTTTGTGATCCAGGAGAGAGAAAAAGAAGACAATTGGAAGAACTGTGTTCATGAATAGGGAATAGTACAGGGTGCACAAGTGGTGAGGTTGGCCTCTTCTCAGACATATACATGAAAACACTTTTTTAATATCTTCCCATTTTCTTCTTAGCCACACTCAGTCTAAAAGATCAAGATAATGCAGGAGAAAAATGTCACTTTTAAGTCAATACCCTAAATACTGAATAGGGTTCTAATAGCAGCAAATTATTTACTTCCTTGGAATTAATGAAGTACTTTCATTGTCATCAAGTTATTTTGTATTTTTTCCCTATGAAATCTGTAGGACAGGTGTTACTCTTCCCATTTCATTGAAGAGGGACGGAAATTGAGCTCAGAAAAGTGCAGAAATAAGGTCATACAACTCGTATATACGTATAAACAGCAAGCTAGTTATTGGACTAAGGTCTTTTGAGGCTACAGCTAGTTTTCTTTCTAGATAATTCCAAAAATCAACATGTATAGTGAGTTGAAGACTTCTATTGTTGTAAATAATGTTGATGAAATATTTGGAAAGCATAATATTATTGGCAGGAATCATTGGTAGCCCTAGGATTACGTGTGTTTTTTTGCCCAAAATTGGAGTGCTACATTTAGAAAGTATTGATTAGGGAGAAGACAGTTGTCATAACAAGGCAGATAGGGATACTTCACACCAATCTACTTCCTAGGGAAAAAAACCAAACAATAAAATTTAAAATGAAAAAATGAAAAATTTAAAATGAAAATGGAATAAAAAATAAAGTGAACTGAAAACTTCTATTTCAGGGGTCACAGTGCAATTAGCATGTCATTTGTGAAGATCTGGTTACATGGGATTTGGGGACATTTTGATTCATTATCAGAGATTAGTTTATTAGTCTGCCCAGGAAGTCACAGGGAGTTAATTGATACCTCAGTTCTCTGGAAGATTTTGTTGGAATTCTTGTACTGATTCAGAAAAAATTCTGACTTTTGATTTTATGTTTGATTCAGAAAAATTCTGTGCATGGTCATGGGTCTTGCTATTATCTAGACATTCTTCCTTGGGAGAGAATTGTGGTGGCATAGTCCTGTATGTTAGTGAGTGGCAAAGTGGAGTGAGTACGGAGGAAAGAGTTAGGGTTGGGGTGCAGCGGCTTGGTTCCACAATCCATCTCTGAGGAGATTGGGCACATCGTATGACCTATGTCTGAACCTCATTTTCCAGAGCCGGTAAATATGGAATCTATATTTATCTCAAAAGTCTCTCCAGTTCCAACATTCTAAGAAGATATAACTTATATATTACGGTAACATAATATGCAGACATATTTGTGCTCATTTTCACATAACTGGGGGTTATTTGGGGGCTGTAAGGCCAGGCAAAGGGAAATAGTCCCTGGAGCATATGTATCCATCAAAGTGCTGATAAACTATAGGAATAAATTCAATTCCTAACAACAGTGATTGTCAGTCATCATCTTAATTGCTGCATTCACAGGGAGGATTCTCTGAAGTTTCCTGAAGTGCTGAAGAACTTACTAAAATTCATTTTAACTTTCTATAGCTAATTAAGAACAAGGTGCATCTCTAGACCCAAAACCGTGGTATCCTAACCTTATATTATTTTCCCTTAAAAATTTTTTTTAATATTTATTTATTTTTGAGAGACAGGGTATGAGCAGGGAGAAGCAGAGAGAGAGGGAGACATAGAATGCAAAGCAGGCTCCAGGCTCCAAGCTGTCAGCACAGAGGTGGATGTGGGGCTTGAACTCACGAACTGTGAGATCATGACCTAAGCCGAAGTCAGATGCTCAACTGACTGAGTCACCCAGGCGCCCCTATTATTTTCCCTTTTAAAGTTTATTATAAGTGGGGTACCTGGGTGGCTCAGTCGGTTGAGCGTCCGACTCTGGCTCAGGTCATGATCCTGTGGTTTGTGAGGTCAGGCCCCACATCAGGCTCACTGCTGTCAGTGCAGAGCCTTCTTTGGATCCTACGTTGCCCTTTCTCTCTGTCCCTCCCCTGCTTGTGCTTTCTCTCTCTCAAAAATCAATAAACATTAAAAAAAATTTTTTCCTTAAAGTTTATTATAAGTGAAATACTGTTGAAGAAATTGAGTTATAGAGAAGTATTGGGACATCACTTTAAGAAGAAAGCCAAATAAGTGAATCCTCTTTAAGGAGTACTGTCAATGTATATATGTATGCATGTATTATTATCATTATTATTGTATTTATTTTTAAGGAATACTGTCAATCTAAAGACTGAAGCTTTGAAAGGAATGCTGAGCCAAAAATTATTTAATAACAGGTACCAGGGTCCATTCAAACATTTGGCCGCAATTAAGTGGCAGAATATAAAGATTTCAGGGCAATCTTTTTTTTTTTTCAATATATGAAATTTATTGTCAAATTGGTTTCCATACAACACCCAGTGCTCATCCCAAAAGGTGTCAGGGCAATCTTAAATACTAGAAAAGCTTTCTTAAAACTAAAACTTTAAACTAGACTTAAACTAAATGCTTTCTTAAAACAAATCCATGTAAAAAGAGATGACAACCATATCAGTAACTTGTATTTGAAGATATTTACCACTTTTATAATGAATGATCTTCACGAGTGTCATCACAGGTAACTTTAATTTGTGAACCATACGCTCTTTATTTGTTTTGGATCCCACATTCTATAACACCAAAGTTCTGGTTTTGGCTTCATGACCAAAGTAAATCATCAACAAACTTTTATTGGATCTCTAATACATAAAAGGTTGGGAGAAGTCCTTAGTAAATATGCCTGCCACATAATGAGGGCTCAATGTACAGTCGAATCATTACTGAGTAAATACTTATTTTTCTTTAATATTTATTTTTCACATCTGTTAAAATATAATTGAGAAGGCATTTATGGGTTTAGGACTCTTTAAATCAGCAAAGTGCTTTAGTTCCTGTACTTCTGGCTGGAATATTCCCAATTTCAAAAAGCGTACTCCTTCTGGACACATTTTCTTGGTCAATGAATACAAAACCGTTAGCTTTAATATTCTAATGCCATTCTTTGAAGAGTAACAATATGTTCTGTGTTTGGATCCTGTCCATGTTCTCCTGCACTGCTGCATTTTAACAAAGTGTTCTGTTACTGGGAATATTTTGCTCTCAGATGGCCTTCAGCAAAGTGATCAATGACCCCTTGCATTTTGTTACATTAATTGAGCCAGTTGAGGAATATATTCGATGAGACAATTATATAAATCTGAATTTAAGTAAGCGTCTACACTGATTGGGAGCTCTGGGATTTTCCTCACCGAGAGTGTTCTGTCTGCTTTGTTTTGACTTGGAGCCTGGCAATACAGTTTTTAAAAGACAGTTATAATCAATGTGGGGTGCTTCATACTAAGGAGTGAGATCATTGGTGAGGTTTAAAAATTAAATGATGGGGCCACCAAAGGGCTTGGAATCAACTCAAAGTCAGTTAAAGTACAATAAAAGTGAATGAAGTCTGAGTGGTGATTCATGGTGGAGAGACCATGGAATGTCAAATCCTGCCTTGTGGATTACTAACAGATTTCTTGGCAAGAAGCCACCTAGGCAGGATAACGCATGGGTTCTTTATTCCACCTGTGAAGTACTATATCTAAATATTCCATTAAGAAGAGTCACTCTAGCTAGAGGTACAAAGTATTTTCTGAGCTCTATTCTGATTAAGAATGTCCATGGAAAACATTAGCAGAAATTCACAGTAGAGAAAGCTTGGTTGTATTTAGTGATGCTTGAGGAAGGCGTAGTGATTAAGGGAGAAGTAGGGATTAAGGAAACAAATAGTGGCACAAGATTTTTGAGTATAAATTTGCAAGTGTGGTGTATCCAGTGAAATTGAAAGAAAACTTTCCTCCACAACTGTATAGGTGCTGAGAAAATGGACTTGTCAAACAGAGCTGTTTTCTGAGTAAGACATTTGTGGAGACAGGAAATTGGGCTCTATACCCCGGGGTGGGGGGCGCTTCATGGGCCAGTGTGGTCATGAGCTGGCACTGCCCTTGGTAAGATACCTGAGCATGGCTGAGGGGTGGAGTTATAGAAGGACATACTTCCATGTAGAACACCATGTGACCGTTCCTCTGTGACATCCACAGTGCTCCAGAAAATTTACAGAGCATCACCAAATACCAAGTGTGAGGGCACTTCTTATGGGAAACAGAGTTCTGCATCCAAGTCTGATGTGGGACGAACCCTCAAAGCCTGTACTTTCTTTCATGAGCAAAGTTAGAGAGAGGTACAGACATGTGAAGAGTGGAAAAAAGCGATGGAGCACTGAGATGTTCTAGTTAGTGGAACTCGAGTTCAGGGCTAAATTATACCAAACCTCTCAGGGCAAGAGAGACACTGAGTAGCTGTAAGCCTCATTTTTTGAGAAATTCTGAGAGTCTCTGTTAGAGGAGCACTGTGCAGTATTTCTTAACATGTTTCAGTATGGAGATAGGAAAACGGGATGAAAGTGCAAGGCATTCTTTACAAAAAAAATTTTTTTAATGTTTATTTTAGAGATAGAGAGAGAGACAGAGCATGAACAGGGGAGGGGCAGAGAGAGGGAGGGAGACAGAGAATCTAAAGCAGGCTCCAGGCTCTGAGCTGTCAGCACAGAGTCCAATGTGGTGCTCGAACTCACAAGCCGTGAGATCATGACCTGAGCTGAAGTCACTGCCACCCAGGCGCCCTGAAAGTGGAGGGTATTCTAATCTAGCAATAGGAATTAGCAGGCGAAAGGGGAGTAAGAGCATCCAAATATATGCAATGCCTACTGTGTGCCAGGCAGTGCGCTTGGCATTTTCTTCCTAAAAGCCCGACTTTGTCTGCACTTTACTGGACAAGACTGATGCTTAGAAAGTCGTATGCTGATGAATGAAAGCCACACTTTAAGGGCATGTGTATTTCACTGCAAGTCTCCCTATTCTCTTTACTATAAGACCTTGAATTTGGGGGAAATTTTTTTTAAAGTTTGCAAAACCAAAAAACAAAACTTGGGTTGAAAGTCGGGAAGTGGTGAAGGCTGTAAGAGAGTGGAGCAGGGAGAATGAAAAATGAATTCCTAGTTCCACCCAAGGGTTTATGCCTCAGCCCCTAACAGCGATTCCATTCCTTCTGTGCCACTAAGTTCTGAGGGAGCATGTTTTTTGAATGTTTCCGATTTAGGGGCTCTTCTGCTAACAGTGGAAAACAGCCCAGGGCTAGGTAGCGTTTGTAGCTAGCCTTGAGGATTTGCTATAAAACTTCCCACAACACCAGCAACTACTGTGGTGTGGAGATTTCAAGGTTGGTTACAGTCTGATAATTGGGAGTGATGAAAGGCTGGCTCGGTATGTTTTCTTGTTCATAGGATGCCGATGTTTGGAAACATGCTGGGAAGGGGAAAACTCAGCCAGCAGAATTGGGATTCAAATTATAATAACATCTCAATTTAGAAAATAAAATGTCACTCTAAATTCTTTCAGTATGAGCCATACTGGAACAATGCTACAGTTCATCTGCTGTGGGTTGAGTGTGCTATTTAGCTTCTAAATGTTCTGGAACTTCAGGTAAATTATTGACGAATGGCTAAGCATGTGGAAAAGCCTGCCCTACTGCCTCGCTTGGGTTTTCTTACCTTTGCTCTCTAGAATGTGTTTAGTTCTTCTGGTCATTTTTCTCTTTGGAACCAGACCTTGGAGATTCTGAATGAGGCATCTTGGTTGGCTCTGAGCTGAGAGTCCAGCAGCAGGCTCTAACACTTCTATGAAGGTATCGGTCCTTTCCGAGGGAGCTATTTCCCAATCTCATCTCTCCCCTGTGCTTCCCTGGCCATGCAGCCTGGTGAGGGTTGACACCATAGACAGTGACACACACACACACACACACACACAGTCCCTCAGCTCACCCAGCAGGGGATAGGAAATCAATGAGAATATTTTAAAATGTAAAATGTGAATGATGGAGGGGGAGAGAGGTAATCTCTAAATAGAAGTAAAGCTCTCAGGGCTGCCAAAGTTTTAGTGCATATTTAGTTGTCTTGCTCCTAAAGATCTTGGACATAGTACCTCATCATAGGGTTGAGAGCACCTGGAAGGCAGCCACCTTCTTCTCTACCTGTGTCTCTCCTGGGGGAGACGGCCTGTAGCATGCTTGGGCCTGTCAGGAGTTATGGAGCTAATGTTCCAGCTGTCCCAAAAGAACTCACAGAAACAGCCAAATAGGGAAAATACATTTCTTTTCTTCAGCAAATCATAAATTCAGCACCCTTCCTTGATTTTTAGCTCTCCGATGGGCTAAACATGGGACTCAGAATCAGATGATGTGGTTTGAAATGTCAGCTTTACCAATCGTTGCCACTCAAAACTTGCTGAGCCTTGATGTCTAGTTAATAATATATGAGGATTAATTGCAAGGAGGATGTGAAATCACATTGAAACATATACTAGACCTTTCTAATATGAGGTGCTGTTACATCCCTTATCCTGTCTTGAAATGTGCATCCTTGGTAAGGGGTGCTAACTTTATCCCTCCTTGTTAGCCTAACAGATTGAGTGGAGCTACTTTGCATTTATCTGCTTTTACTGGTTTGATTAAAAACCTACATGAGTCTACAAGGCATATGATGCAAACCACAGCATGCTGGGCCTAAGCTATGATGCCCACGCTTTTATCACAGATTATTAAATCATTAGAGTTTCTTTTCAGTGGTCTTGTCCAGGTTGTGTTAGTATAGTAGTTGATGGAACAAGCTGGATTCTAATTCTAGTTCTGCCTCTCTCTAGCTATATTGGGCAACATATCTCATGCCTGGAAGCCTCAGTATACTCACCTGTGAAATAGGACTAAATGTAAAGAGTACATTAAGTAATTTAGGTAAGGCACCTGCAAAGAGTATGGTCTTCAATAAACAACAGATAATTTTAACTATCTCTGGGAAAAGTGGAGGATTTAACCAAACAGCAGAGAAGACTCTGACAACAACAACAACAACAACAACAACAACAATTCCTTATTGTATGCAACAGATCTTAAACATAACACCAGGGACTTTATTGAATTATTTAATCTTTGTAGTATTTATCAAGTAGGTATTATTTTCATTTTATAGATGAAGAGAAAGAGATCCAGAGAAAAGAATATCAACTTTCTAGGGAGTGGCAGGTACTAACGTTTCCTTGGGTTGTTTTCTCACATATCTCTCTGTTTAGTTCATGTGTACTAACCATCCCATTCTGAGAGGATGCTATAGCTTCATTTGTTTATTTGTTTATTGTCTCTTTTTCATTCTTAGAATGATAGCTCCTTCAGGATCCCTGCCCCACCTATATACATGGAGCAACATGAAGGTCTGGCATTTAGTAGGTACCATGAATAATCAAGAAATGAATGAATGAATGAATGAATGAATAAACAATTAGCTAATGCTATTCTAACTTTTGCTTCTTCCATGCAGTTCCATCCACATGGTTGTTTGGTACTTCCAGCCCTAATCACAAATGTCATTGTTATTTTAGGTCTGATTTCTTTTCTGACACATAAGATCTTGCTGGCAGGAATCATGTGCACTGCATATTTTTATCTCTAGCCTTTGAATCAAGGTTTGGCATAAAAAAAGTGCTTGGAGTAAAAACGAAAATCAAGAGGAGTAGGGGCCAATATGGTGGAGAAGTAGGGGGATCCAAAGTTCCCTCCTCTCACAAACAAAGCAGTGTTGAAGCTAAAGGATTTTGAACTCCAAGAATCTGGGAGGAAAAGAGACAGTCACTTCCAGGGACCCACGGGGACAACCTGACAGGCCATAGGTGTGTGATTGTGAACTGGGAGAGATAAAATAAATGGATCCCCTTCTGCGGAGAGACCAAGGAAAGAGAAAGAGAGTCTGGGGAAGCATAGAACTGTATCTGGACAGGAGAGAAACCTCCGGCTGGGACTGAGGAAGATCCAATCTCTAACTGAGGGGCTTTCTCAGGACTGAGGCTGGCTGCCCGGATTGTGCCCCTGGCGAGGAAGGGAGCCAGTCCCAGCCTGGGTGGCTATGTCAGGGGTGCAACCCACAGTAGGAGAAAGTGATCCCCTCCCTGGAATGCTGTGGGACAGAACAAAGCCTGCCTGTGTCTGTCAGCCGGGGACCACACATTGGGCCGCGCAGAGTGGTGCTTCCCCAGTACTGGGGCACGTGGAGCAAGAGTTTGAATCCCAGCTGAACACCAGGGCACAGGAGTCCCTGGAGCAGGACAAACTGCCTGGTTTGCACCCACAGCACAGTAAGGATGGCACAGAGTGGTTTGGACACCTGGTCCGTGGAGGAAATACTAGAGGGGTCGCCATTTTTCTCCCCACAGCAACCAAAGTGGGGCCTCAGGGATCAGACCTTGGGGCCCACAGTGGAGGCAGGACCCGCCCATACGAAACCACACCCCTCGGTGCCTGGTAACTGTGTATCTACTAGAGCGGGACTGATGCTGAGGATCCCAATGGCCCATCCTCCAGACCAATGCTATTGCATTGCCTGATTTCACTCTTGGACAATTTTTATTATGTAGATATATTCTTCCTTCCTTTTCTCCTTCTTATCTTTTCCCTTCTCTAGTCTGGTTACTCTGGTTGTTGGTTTGTTTAAGCAGACATATCTAATGCATTCCCTTGATACATGTTCCACACCTCCTTCTTTATTCTCTGTTCTCTGTCTCTGGATTAAGCCATATAGTTTCTCTGGTCAACTTTATTCTTTCTTTTCCCCCACCCCTGTCATTTCTCTCTTTGTGTGGGGTAAGGCCTCTTCCATCAGCACCTCTCCACCCTATTGTTTACTTGTAGCTGGTGTTTCTGGGTTTTTGTTTTTGGGTTTTTTTTGTTTGTTTGTGTGTGTGCTTGAGTGTTTTTGTTTTGTTTGTTGTTTGTTTGTTTTCCTTTACAGGGGTACTTCAACAAACAAATCAAAGCACACTTGGTGGAGGATTCAAAACATCACTACGAGTAGGGAGATAAAGTAACCAAACTCACAACAACAGACAGCAAATAACACTCTCCAAAAAACACCTCCTGAAGGGACAGGCCCTGGACAGTGTATGACCCCTCTTTAATATAGCAGTGCTCACAGGTGCAGGATACATAACAAGTTTTAAAACACATAAGGGACAGAAAACTAGCCAAAATGACAAAACAGAAGAATTCTCCTCGAAAGAAATTCCAGGAAGAAATGACAGTTAAGAATTGCTCAAAACAGATATAAGCAATATAACTGAACAAGGATTTGGAATAACAGTCATGAGATTAATCACTGGACTTGATAAAAGCATAGAAGACAGCAGAGAATCTATTGCTGTAGAGATCAAGGAACTAAAACATAGTCATGATGAATTAAAAATGCTGTAAATGAGGAACAAAATAAACTAGAGGCGGTGACAGCCAAAATTGAAGAGGCAGAGGGGAGAATAGGTGAAATAGAAGATAGAATTATGGACAAAAATGAAGCTGAGAAAAAGAGAGATAAAAAAATTCTGGATCACAAGGGGATAATTAGAGAACTAAGTGACTCAATGAAATGGAATAATATCCATATCATAGGAGTTCCAGAAGAAGAGAGAGGCAAAGGGGCCGAAGGTGTGCTTGAACAAATCATAGCTGAAAACTTCCCCATTCTGGGGAAGGAAACAGACATTGAAATCCAGGAGGCACATAGAACTCCATTCAGACATAACTTGAATGGATCTTCTGCATGACATATCATAGTGAAACTGGCAAAATACAAAGATAGAGAATTCTGAAAGCAGCCAGGGATAAACAGGCCTTAACCTACAAGGGTGTACACATAAGGGTAGTAGCAGCCCTATCTGCTGAAACTTGGCAGGCCAGAAAGGAGTGGCAGGAAATTTTCAGTGTGATGAATAGGAAAAATATACAGCCGAGAATCCTTTATCCAGCAAGCCTGTCATTCAGAATAGAAGGAGAGAGAAAGGTTTTCCCAAACAAACAAAAACTGAAGGAATTCATCACCACTAAACGAGCCCTACAAGAGATCCTAAGGGGGATTCTGTTAGTATTGCAAAGACCACAAAAGCCCAGCAACATCACTACAAGCATGAAAACTACAGATAACATAATAACTCTGAACCCATATCTTTCAATAATAACACTGAATGTAAATGGACTAATGCTTCAATAAAAAGACACAGGATATCAGAATGGATAAAAAAAATACCCATGTGTTTACTGTCTATAAGAGACCCATTTTAGACCTGAGGACACCTTCAGATTGAAAATGAGGGGATGGAGAACCATCTATCATGCTACTGGAAGTCAAAAGAGAGCTGGAGTAGCCATACTTATATCAGACAAACTAGATTTCAAATTATAAAGACTATAAAAAGAGATGAAGAAGGGCATTATATAATAATTACAGGGTATATCATCAACAAGAACTAACAATTATAAATGTTTATGCACAGAATCTGGAGGCACCCAAATATATAAAACAATTAAACACAAACCTAAGCAATCTTACTGGTAAGAATATGGTAATTGCAGGGGACTTTAATACTCCACTTACAACAATGGACAGACCATCTGGACATAAAACTAATAAAGAAACAATGGCCCTGAATGATACACTGGACCAGATGGACTTGACAGATATATTCAGAACTTTCATCCCAAAGCAGCAGAATACACATTCTTCTCGAGTGCACACAGAACATTCTCCAAGATAGATCACATACTGGTTCACAAAATGGCCCCCAATAAATACAAAAGAATTGGGATCATACCATGCATACTTTCAGATTACAATGCTATGAAACTTGAGATCAACCAAAGGAAAAAGTTTGGAAAACATCCAAATGCATGGAGGTTAAAGAACATCCTATTAAAGAATGAATTGGTCAACCAGGCAATTAAAGAAGAAATTAAGGGGCGCCTGGGTGGCGCAGTCAGTTAAGCATCCGACTTCAGCCAGGTCACGATCTTGCGGTCCGTGAGTTCGAGCCCCACGTCAGGCTCTGGGCTGATGGCTCGGAGCCTGGAGCCTGTTTCCGATTCTGTGTCTCCCTCTCTCTCTGCCCCTCCCCTGTTCATGCTCTGTCTCTCTCTGTCCCAAAAATAAATAAAAAACGTTGAAAAAAAAAATTAAAAAAAAAAAAAAAGAAGAAATTAAAAAATATTTGGAAACAAATGAAAATGAAAACACAATACAAACCCTTTGGGATGCATCAAAGACAGTCCTAAGAGGAAAATACATTGCAATCCAGGCATATCTCAAGAAACAAGAAAAATCCCAAATACAAAATCTAATGGCACACCTAAAGGACTAGAAGCAGAACAACAAAGAAACCCCAAACCCAGCAGAAGAAGAGAAATAATAAAGATGAGAGCAAAAATAAACAATATGGAATAAAAAAAAATAACAGATCAATGAAACTAAGAGTTGCTTTTTTGGAAAAATAAACAAAATTGATAAGCCCTTAGCCAGATTTCTGAAAAAGAAAAGAGAGAGGACTCAAATAGATAAAATAATGAATGAAAATGGATTTATCACAACCAATACCTCAGAAATACAAGCAATTATCAGGGAATACTATGAAAAATTATATGCCAACAAACAGGACAATCTGGAAGAAATGGGAAAATTCTTAGACACGCAAACACTACCAAAACTCAAACAGGAAGAAGTAGAAAACTTGAATGGACCCATAACCAGCGAAGAAATTGAATCAGTTACCAAAAATTTCCCAACAAATGAGTCCAGGACCAGATGGCTTTCCTGGGGAATTCTACCAGACATTTAAAGCCAAGTTAATACCTATCCTTCTCAAGCTGGTCCAAAAAATAGAAAGGGAAGGAAAACTTTCTGACTCATTTTATGAAGTGTGCATTACCTTGATTCCTAAACCAGGCAGAGACCCCACAAAAAAGGAGAACTACAGGCCAGTATCCCTGATGAGCATAAATGCAAAAACTCTAAACAAGATACTAGCAAACCGAATTCAACAGCATATAAAAACAATTATTCACCATGATCAAGTGGGATTCATTTCTCGGCTGTGGGGCTGGTTCAATATTTGCAAAACAACCAATGTGATACATCACGTTAATAAAAGAAAGGATAAGAACCATATGATCCTGTCAATCGATGCAGAAAAAGCATTTGACAAAATACAGCATGCTTTCTTAATAAAAACCCTCAAGAAAGTTGGGATAGAAAGAACATGCTTAAATGTCAAAGAAGACATTTATGAAAAGCCCACAGCTAATATCATCCTCAATAGGGAAAAACTGAGAGCTTTTTCCCTGAGATCAGGAACATGACAGGGATGTTCACTCATACCACTGTTGTTTAACATAGTGTTGGAAGTCCTGGCATCGGCAATCAGACAACAAAATGAAATAAAAGGCATCAAAATTGGTAAAGACAAAGTCAAGCTTTCACTTTTCACAGCTAACATGATACTCTACATGGAAAACCTGAAAGACTCCACCAAGACTCTTAGAATTGTTACATGAATTCAGCACAGTTGCAGGGTACAAAATCAATATACAGAAATCAGTTGCATTTTTATATACCAATAATGAAGCAACAGAAAGAGAAATAAATAAACTGATCCCATTCACAATTGTACCAAGAACCCTAAAATACCTAACCAAAGATGTAAAAGACATATATGTTGAAAACTATAGAAAGCTTATGAAGAAAACTGAAGAAGACACAAAGAAATGGAAAGACATTCCATGCTCATGGATTGGAAGAACAAATATTGTTAAAATGTCAATACTACCCAGAGCAATCTACACATTGAATACAATCTCAATCAAAATTGCACTGGCATTCTTCCCAAAGCTAAAATTTGTATGGAACCAGAAAGACCCCGAATAGCCAAAGTAACATTCAAGAAGAAAACCAAAGCAGGAGGTATCACAATCCCAGACTTCAGCCTCTACTACAAAGGTGTAATCATCAAGACAGTGCTACTGGCACAAAAACAGACACAGAAACCAAAGGAATCAAATAGAGAACCCAGAATTGGACCCACAAATGTATGGCCAACTAATCTTTGACAAAGCAGGAAACAGCATCCAATGGAAAAAAGACAGTCTCTTTAGCAAATGGTGCTGGGAGAACTGGACAGCAACATGCAGAAGAATGGAACTAGACCTTCTTACACCATACACAAAAATAAACTGAAAATGGATGAAAGACCTAAATGTGAGGCAGAAAACCATCAAAATCCTAGAGGTGAAAGCAGGCAACAATCTCTTTGACCTCAGCTGCAGCAATTTCTTACTCAACACATCTCCAAATGCAAGGGAATTAAAAGCAAAAATGAACTATTGGGACCTCATCAATATAAAAATCTTCTGCAATGCAAAGGAAACAATCAAAACTAAAAAGGAACTGACGGAATGGGAAAAGATATTTGCAAATGACATATTGGATAAAGGGCTAGTATCAAAAATCTATAATGAACTTTCCAAATTCAACACCTGAAAAACAAATAATCCAGTGAAGAAATGGGCAGAATACATGAATAGACACTTTTCCAAAGAAGACATCCAGATGGCTAACACACACATGAAATGATGCTCAATGTCACTCATCATCAGGGAAATACAAATCAAAGCCACACTGAGATACCACCTCACACCAGTCAGAGTGGCTAAAATGAACAAATCAGGAAACTATAGGTGCTGCTGAGGATGTAGAGAAATGGGAACCCTGTTGCACTGTTGGTGGGAATGCAAACTGGTGCAGCTGCTTTAGAAAACAGTATGGAGGTTCCTCAAAAAATTAAAAATAGAGCTACCCTATGACCCAGTGATAGCACTGCTAGGAATTTACCCAAGGGGTACAGGAGTGCTGATGCATAGGGGCACATGTACCCCAATGTTTATAGCAGCACTTTCAACAATAGCCAAAGTATAGAAAGAGCCTAAATGTCCATCAACTTATGAATGGATAAAGAAGAAGTGGTTTATATATTCAATGGAATACTACTTGGCAATGAGAAAGAATGAAATCCTGCCATTTGCAGCAACGTGGATGGAACTGGAAGGCATTATGCTGAATGAAATAAGACAGTCAGAGAAGGACAGATATCATATATTTTTACTCAGATGTGGATCTTGAGGAACTGAACAGAAGACTATGGGGGAAGGGAAGGGGGGAAGATAGATACAAGCAGAGAGGGAGGGAAGCAAACCATAAGAGACTCTTTAATACAGAGAACAAACTAAGGGTGGATGGGGGAGAGAGAAAATGGGTGATAGGCACCAAGGAGGGCACTTGTTGGGATGAGCACTGGGTGGTGTATGTAAGCCAATTTGACAATAAATTATATTCATAAAAAATGAAAATGAATGTGTAAATATTCAGTCTCAAAAAGGGGCATGATAGATCAAACTGGAATTAGGGTGAAGAACATTTTCTGGGGAACAGTCTGCTATTCTGTAAAAATAAACAATTGTTAGAAATAATGTTATGAAGAACTTAGGGAATATGAACAACTGAAGAGACGCTAACTCGATATGATTTATGCTGAGGTCACTGCCCATTACTGATGGTGACTGATACTGCATTAATATATACCAAAGTGGGGTTTTCCTTGAAAAGATACAAATCCACTTTGACAGTCATTCTTGTGCTGTTTTACCTCTCTGCTGTCACATTAAGTCATCTGTGGCTTCTTAGTCACTCATAAAGCTGTAGAAAAGTATTTCTCTGGATGTCACTCTGCATTTTAGATTTGTATTTTTAAATTTTTAAAAAATTTTTAACATTTTTAAATTATTTTTGAGAGACAGAGACAGAGCAGGAGTGGGGAGGGGCAGAGAGAGAGGAAAACACAGAATCTGGAGCAGGCTCCAGAATCCGAGCTGTCAGCACAGAGCCCAATGTGGGGCTCAAACCCACGAACTGTGAGATCATGACCTGAGCTGCAGTTGGACGCTAAACCAACTGAGCCACCCAGACATCCCAAGATTTGTATTTTTAGAGTCCATTGAAATCAAGGATTCTCCCATATAATGGACAAAGAATTTTCTTTAGGGGATATAGAGTCAAGATGATGGCAGGGGATCCACTAGCTGCTAATTTAGGTTGCCTGTGATAAGCTTGAACTTTCTCTTTTGTGGTAATTCTTGTTTTCGTAGTATTTGTTTAATATTTATAATTTATTTCTTGAGCACCTTTCATGTACCTGTATTAAGTATATATTTTCACAAATAAACTTTTATGTATGTATGTATTTATTTATTTATTTTTAAATGTCTATTTTTGAGAGAGACAGCACACATGCAGGGGACGGACAGAGAGAGAGAGGGACAGAGGATCCCAAGCAGGCTCTGTGCTGACAGCATCGAGCCTGATGGGAGGCTCAAACTCATGAACCATGAGACCATGACATGAGCCAAAGTCAGACACTTCACCGACTAAGCCACCCAGGTGCCCCACAAATAATCTTTTAAATAGGAATAGTTCAAGGCCAGCAAACCTCTACTGTAAGTAGCCAGACAGTAAGTATTTTAGCCTTTACGGAGCCCACAGTCTCTGTCATAACTATTCAACTCTACTGCTATGATGCAAGAGCAGCCATGAACAACATGTGAATGAACAGACATGGGTGAACTTTATCTAGAAAAACAAGCAGTTTTTCTTGGACCTGGATTTGGCCCACGGCTGTAGTTTGCCAACCAATGGAATAATCAAAAACTTTCAGTCAAACAGATAAATGACATATAACCCATTTCAATCCACTGTTGTGATTTATGGCGATTTTTTTCAAATTATTCATCTAATTATCAATAGCTCCTATGAAAAATATAGGCCAATAATGCTGGCTCTCAACTTTGGACCAAGGTTGTTTTAAAATTTGATTTCTCTTATGACAGAAGCATCATGAACATTACCACTCTAAAAACTGTCACCTACAAAATATCATGCCGATACAGTCCTTTTAATAATTCTGGAGCAGCTTTCCCAGAAGACAGAAGATGTGTGCTCTTAACGGATGATGAGTTCAGGCACCAGTTGGAGACAGTGCACTTCCAGATTGATGGTGGTGGACCCGGCTGGCCCAGAGCAAGCCTGTCCCTTGGATCTCATATCAGATTCTAATTTCCCTGTGCCAAATACTCCTCTTATAGAGCAGCCACTCTGTGCCGGAATCCTGGCTTCAGCATTTACTGGCTGTTGGACGTTGGGCCCCTTTCTATTTCTGAGTTTTAGTTTTCTCTTCAGTAAAAATGGTGAAGGACATTCTACCTATCTCCAAGGGTGGTTGTGTGGATAAATTAGATCATGTTTATCAAGGGCTTCTGTAGTGTTTGGAACATAGTAAAAGCTGTAAAAGCAAAGCTCATTTTGAAACTAACAACAAAAATCATTCATCACTTACTGTGCATCAGACCCTGTTCTAAGTGTTTCATTTACATATCAGCTCATTTAATCTCGACAATAACATCCTGAAGAAGGTGCTGCCATTAACCTCCATTTTACAAATGAGGGAACTCACATACACTCACAAGAGGCAAAGCTGGGATTTGATCCATACGGTTTGCCCCCCTCTGTGCTTCACCACTCTGGCTGCCATTGAAGAGCTGGAAGTCTCTTGTCCTATACGTCCCTAAAAAGGCAACTGCTTCTTACTCCTTAGGTGGAACTGGGTAGACATTGTCATATTTTCTCTGACAAGAAGGAAGAGAACAAGCACTGTATACAGATAAGGTAACACCAGTCACGACCTCTCTCAGTGCCTGACCTACCTAGAGGCCCCTATTCCCACCATTGGAAACTGTTTCTGTTCTGAATTAGAATGAAGAATGGCTTTTCCTCTAGAATAAGTGTTATAAAAGTTCATGAAAGATAATTGAATAGTATCACTGCTATACTTCCTGTGCATAAAAGCTAAATGATATATGTAGGCCAGCCTGGTGTTGTAACATTTCCTTAATGGGAAAAATCCTGTTGTTTCAGGCATTGATTTATAAAGGACATTAGCTAGTGTCGGCATATAGAATCAAAACAACACTCCATTCTGACGATGGGCTATTTATTTTAAATCACTGACTACCCTATTTAAAATCATCTCCCTCTTATTTCATATCACCCTCATATGCTTAATTTTCTCCAATATCTGATATACTATGTGTATATGTTTATATACTGTGTGTATTTATTCTGTTTCTATTCTCCTCCTTAGAATGTAAGCTCCACAGGACAAGGATTCTTGTCTTATTTATTCACTCTTTCAATTCTGAAACAGTGCCAGGAACACTCAAGACTGTGTTCAGCACATTTTGTGGAATAAATGAATCGATGTAATTGTCACATATATAAGAAGTTCCCTTTATCTTAAAAAAAAATTTTTTTAATGTTTATTCATTTTTGAAAGACAGAGACAGAGCACAATCAGGGGTGGGGTGGAGAGAGAGGGGGACACAGAATCCGAAGCAGGGTCTAGGCTCTGAGCTGTCAGCACAGAGCCCGAGGCGGGGCTCAAACTCACAAACCGCGAGATCATGACCTGAGCCGAAGTCGGATGCTCAACTGACTGAGCCACCCAGGTGCCCCAGAAGTTTCCTTTTTATTAGGCAGGTATGGCCTAAGATATGTACCTCATCTCTGAGATACTAGTACGGTGGGTAAGTGTGTGAGAAAGTAGAGTATAATGTTACTGTCAGAGGCTTTAGATTAGATGCTAGGATTAGATCCCTGTTCTTCCATTATTTAAAAATGTTTATTTATTTATTTTGAGAGAAAGAGAGAGAGAGAGAGAGAGAGAGAGAGAGAGAGAGAGAGCACACACAGGGGGAAGGGACAGAGAGAGAGGGAGAGAGAGAATCCCAAGCAGGTGCCATGCTGACATCACTAACAGTTCATAAGGCTTGAACTCACAAATCATGAGATGATGACCTGAGCAGAAATCAAGAGTTAGATGGCAAACTGACAGCCATCCGAGATACCCCTCCATGTTCTTCCATTTCTTGATTGGATGACCTTAAGGTTAACGTTGCTAAATCTTAGACTCCTCACCTTTAAAACTGAGATGATAAATTATACCTATGCTATAGGTACAAATGTGATGATGTGCAAAAATTCCTGGGCAGCATACCTAGCACATGGAATGAGCTCAGGAATACCAGCCATCTGAAGGGTGGATAAGCGACTGCCAACCAGGCATGGGACATGCTATTTTCTAGGTTATATTGGCAGGAAGCAGCCTGGTGCATGATATTAACTGAGGCATCTCAGCTAGAATATTGAAACAGCAACTCAAACTGGGATGGGGAGGTTTTGAGGGTCACTTGAGGGAAATTTTCAAAACCCTCTATGCTCCTGGGGAGTTGGCATCATTGCCTCTCTTTACAGTTTGGGTTGGGATGTGTTTCTATACTGAAGGGAACATTCCCTGTTCCTCAGGGATTTGGAGTAAAAAAAATCTGAAAATAAATTTACAATATATTACTAAGGTATAATATGATCAAATCTTTCTGATGACTGTAAACAGGCAATATGTATGAAATGTTGGCTAGTTAGTACACATGGGGTGAATCACTGCTCACTCAGAAGCTTTTGTGCACAGCGTTTCCCTAGCATGACTATACAACAGCTTACCAAGATGTTTTACTTCCTTCTTTTTTTTTAATTTAATTTTTTTAAAATTTACATCCAAATTAGTTAGCATATAATGCAACAATGATTTCAGGAGTAGATTCTTTAATTCCCCTTACCCATTTAGCCCATCTGCCCTCCCACAGCCCCTCTAGTAACCCTCTGTTTGTTCTCCATATTTAAGAGTCTCTTCTGTTTTGTCCCCCTCCCTGTTTTTATATTAGTTTTGTTTCCCTCTCCCTTATGTTCATCTGTTTTGTCTCTTAAAGTCCTCATATGAGTGAAGTCATATATTTATCTTTCTCTGACTGACTAATTTCACTTAGCCTAATACCGTCCAGTTCTATCCACATAGTTGCAAATGGCAAGATTTCATTCTTTTTGATTGCCAAGTAATACTCCATTGTATATATATACCACATCTTCTTTATCCATTCATCCATCAGTGGACATCTGGGCTCTTTCCATGGTTTGGCTAATGTTGATAGTGCTGCTATAAACATTGGGGTGCCTATGTCCCTTCAAAACAGCACACCTGTATCCCGTGGATAAATGCCTAGTAGTGCAATTGCTGGGTCATAGGGTAGTTCTATTTTTAATTTTTTGAGAAACCTCCATACTGTTTTACAGAGTGGCTGCACCAGCTTGCATTCCCAGTTTTACTTCTTTTTTTAAAAACAGTTTTTATGTATTTACTTTGAGAAAGAAAGAGAGAGCACGTGAGCAGGGTAGGGGTACTGAGAGGCAGAGAGAGAATTCCAAGCAGGTTCCTTGCTGTCACTGTAGAGCCTGCTGTGGGGCTCAATCCCACAAACCGTGAGATCATGACCTGAGCTGCAACCAAGAGTAGGACATTTAACCTACTGAACCACCCAGCCGCCCTAAATGTTTTACTTCTGAGTGAAGACATTTCTATTGCTTTTTGAGGAAAAAATGATTTTGTGAATTTTATCATTGCTAATTATCATATTCAAGTCAGCTTTATGATAAATTATTGTTTTTGAAAGAATTATTTATATTCCTCATTGTTACTAAACAGTTTGATTCTATCCTTAATATTGAGATCATATTGGGCCAGTTTAGCTGAGGCAGAAAAGTAACATTCTTGAATAAATGGAATTCTAATTATAATAGCTTTACTCTAACTCTTTATGAAAGACAGCAGGACTGTCTTAAAGTGGGCTTACATTTAGGTATCAGTTTGTCAAAATGAGAGTACCTTCCTTTAATGCTACTAAGAACTTTGTTTTTAAAAATTTTTTTTAAAGTTTATTTCTTTGTGAGAGAGAGAGAGGGAGAGTGCAAGCAGGGGAAGGGGCAGAGAGGGAGGCAGTCTAGAACTTCTTAATGACCATTAAAAATTATTTGAGAAGATAATTCATACCGTCACAGTCCAGAATTTTCTGTCTTTTGACTAACTGGGCATAATAGGAACATGGGTTTTCTTTTACTATCTCAGTCTTCATGATTAAAGAAATAAATTCAAGACTGCATTTTCTACTTGTGGTATGCACATAGATAATTGTCTACATCAAAGCATGTTTAGGATGGGTACAATAAGCCTGATGTGATTTAATAACCAATCTTAATTAATTATTCTGAGGAAATGAGTACAATTGGGAAGGAGCCAGCAACAGAAACTATTCATTAGCTTAAAAGCCATAGTCCATAACAGAGTTTTCCACATGTCTGAAGTTGGGGTCTGCATTGGATTTTGAGTGGCTGCCACAGACTCCTTGAGTTGGGAGAGCTCCCCCCAGAAGAAGCAAACATCGTGTGGGATCTAGTGCACTGATAAAGAGAAGGTTATATGGAACCTCTGTGCCTTTTGCCTTTCGTAGCTCAAGAGTCTTGGTGAGGCACAAAAATGCAGTATGCTTGCATAAGAATGAGAAGAGCCAAGCACCCTTGATCCTGCCAATCCCTGTTTATTAAGAGTGTTTGCACTTCATAATGACCTCTTTCTATGAGACAAAGTCAGGAGCAAAGTAAAGTCAAGAACTGTCTGCAGAATGGAGTTGCGTTACTTTTGTCAAAAGGCTAATTGCTTTTAAATATGTTCCCAGCATCCTTCAATTATATATTGGAAAGAGCCGGGATGTTTGAGGGGAAGGAAAAAGACTGTGGACACCAGACACATCAGCTGAGGGTGCTGATAAAAGAGAGACCTGGCTCAAGATTGTGAGAAAGGAGTTGTTGCCCATGAGCTGGTCCTGTTCACAACATTTTTGAGTAAGGGAATTATTGAGGCACCTGGCTTCTATCGATTTGGAGCAGGACTTCAGATGGAACTTTTTGGCAAATGTAGACATCTCTGCCCTTGGTAATGCATCAAATCTTATCTGGTCACACCCTTTATCATAAGACCCTTGCCTCAACAAAAGGGAATGAAGTGCTAAATGTAAATTGTACTGGCTGTGGGTGTGCCATTCTTTGTAACAGAAAAGGAAACAACCTTGAAGGCAATGAACTGGATCATCTAAATGTGGCACCACACACGTAAAGACCTTAAGGATTAGTGCTTTTGGTTGCTTAAACAAAGGGATGGACTTTCCTAATTTGCCTGAGATATTTACTGGGAATGAGTCCAAGAACTGGCCCATTGCAAAGTGTTAGATGTCACTAAGAAATTCAGATTGCCTGTAACATATTATCACATCAGCTCCTTGTTTCTAAACATGAACTCTGCCTCTCCCACTCCCCACAGTGGACTGCCATGCCTCCACCACTGCCTCTTCATTCTCAGGGCATGATTTTCCATTTGGTTTCACCAAGAAAAGAGAGATCAGCTTTTGAGAATTAACCACCTCCTGTCCCCTAACCTAAAAATAATCTGCCACCATGATCTTCCTTACCTCTCTTCCTGTATCATTCATTCCTTCTTTAATTGACTCATTTATCCATTCATTTGACATTCATTGAGATTTCTATGTGCCAGACACTATGCAAGATGCTGTAAGTGGATGAGTGAATTCGACTCAATCCCTGCTGCCAGGAAAGGAAAGAAGCCCCCTTTCCCTCCCCAAAGTGATTGCTTTGCCTACGCTCTTTCTGGTATTCCTTCGCACTTCCTCGGGGACCATGCCCTCTCAACAGCGAGTCTGGCTTGTATATCTGCAAATAATTCCTCCCACTCTGCTAGCTCTTTCCTATCAGGATTTAAAGGCTTAAGGTTTCTCCTGTATTAAGCAGTAAACAAAATAAAATAAACAAGAATACCCTGTCTTTTTTTCTCCCTGTCATTACCATGTACCCCCCACCCACCCTTCTCTCTTATAATCGAATTTGTTAAAACAGTTGTCTACTCTTACTCTCTGTATTTCCCCTCATCAATTCATTCACAACTTCATGAAATCTAATTCCTCTAACACTTTATGGAAATTGCACTCACAAAGGTGACCAATGCCTGTTTCGGGTGCTTTTTCAGTCCTTACCTTTACCTCTTTCTATTGACCTTTATAGAAAGTCTCCTTCAGCTTTTGTGATTCTACTTTCTCCTGGCTTTCCTCCTCCCTCTCTGGCAATTCCTTCTCTTTGTTTTATAGGCTCCTTCATCCCATCTCCCCAGAATTCTAGCCTCTCTAGGGTTTCTTTTCTATTCCACAAAGTTTCCCCTAATAATCATGTCTACCCCAGAGTCCCCAACAAACCATCTGGACACTGATTGCCCCAAATCTGTATCTCCAGGCCAGGTGTTTCTTCTAAGCTCGAAATCTATACTTCAAACTGAGCCCTTGTGTTCTCTAGACACTCGAAATGCAACATGAGCAAAGCTAAACTTAATATGCTCACTGCCCTGAAATGTGTTCCTCCACTAATTGTCCTCATTTGGGCAAATTACACTATCCAATTAATAATAACAGTACCTAGCGTTTATCATTTCCATGTTCCAGGCACCATGCATGGTGCTTTATATGGATTTTTTCACTAAATCCTAATAGTTACCTTGAGAGATAGGTCCATTATTAGTGTCCTTTTTACAGGATGTGCAAAGTGAGCCAAATTAACTGGCTCACATCTTGTAGTCAGTGGCCAACCCTGGTTCTGCTGTAGTGCATGGGACTCCAGAATGCAGACTGTCAACTATCACACTACTTTCTCAATGGCTCAAGGGACTTATCTTTGATTCTCTGTCCCACTTTCTGCACATCTACTCACACAAACTCTATTGATTAGATTCTAAATGTATCTCTTTCTCTCTATTCTTACTGCCATTTACCTTATAATGTGAAGCCTGTGTAGAGTCATTCAGATAATACCATCCATATTGTTGCAGCCCTCT
The DNA here is from genome assembly GCF_023721935.1 of Panthera uncia. Taxonomy (NCBI): domain Eukaryota; kingdom Metazoa; phylum Chordata; class Mammalia; order Carnivora; family Felidae; genus Panthera; species Panthera uncia. The sequence continues at coordinate 29,040,459 of NC_064812.1, forward strand.
CCTAGCTAATGCCCTTGACTTTGGTCCAATCCTTTGCCTACAAGAAGACAGCAATCTTCCTCAAGCACAAATCTGATGATAATATGCCTCACCTTGCAATCTTCTGATGACTTTGCATAGCCCTTAGAATATTGTTTAAATCATTCAATATCTTAGATAAAGATTTTGTTTCTTTGTCCCTGCCTGTCTCATTAGACTCATCTTTTGTTGTCCAGTCTTAATGAGCTATATGCATTTCTCTGGGTTGATGACATTCTTTCTGGACTCCCAGCCTTCCCCTGTATAGTTCCCACTGCATGAACCATCTTCCTTCCCTTCTTCACCTACAAAACTTCTATTAATTTACAAGGTGAAGCGTAAGAGTCCTCTTTTCCAGAAAGCCTTTCTGATGCCCATCTGCCCCTAAGCCATCTAGGTCAGTAGAACAGAATACCGCTGTGCTTTTTCTGATGATAACATTTATTCCTTTGTAGCTTTAATTATTGGTTTACTTTCCTGTTTTTCCTACTAGACTGTGAACTTTTTGTGAGCAGGAAATGTAACTTGTTCATGTTTGTATCCTAGTCCCTAACACAGTGCCTGATATATAGTAGATTTTCAATTAAACCATAGATGAGCAGGTGCAAATCTGTCCTTACTTCAACTCTTTTCCTATTCCATATGAAAACACACTGAAGGGATTGTAATAATTTAACAAGGAAAACATCTCCACTGTGTACTGCAGTTGGTTGATACAAAAGTATTGATTTGATTGCTCTTAATTAATTTAATAGAGAAATAGCTGGAGATCCATCCTAGCACTTTATAGTTTCTGGTTAAATATTTCTCCTGTAAATTCACCCTGAATCTGAGCCCATTACCATCTTTCCTGGTAGAACAGAAAATATTTCAGTGCCCGTTTTTTTCTCCCGCCCTCCCTCATCCACATTTTCTGTATGCATAATCTTCCACATTTGCCAGGTCGAATCAGTCACAAAGCAGAACTCCAATCAGAGCAAGATGGCAGGGCATCAGTCCTGCACAGTACTGGAGGCTCCAGTTACTTGACTTTACAAATGATCCTTAAAAATTCATGGGGTGCTCTGCCTTTACCCTGCTTCTGTTCTCTCTCACTCTCAAGATGGTGCTGCCTTTCTCACTGAGTCACGGCCGCCTTCCCTAAGCTCAGAGCTGCTGCCTGCAGAAAATATGCTGAGTTCTCCCAGAGCCATAAATCCCGATAGAGCTCCAACGCCGAAGTGCAGAATGGAGAGGCACAGGATGCTTCACCTACTTGCAGTCACTACACAATTATGCTCAGGCGAGCTATCCTAGAGGGACAGCCTCAAGTCACCGGTGCTGCTTATGAAAGGTTGCAGGATTTTCTTTTCCAAAATGACTTTTTTTCTATTTTTATTTCACCTAAACAGGGCTGTCAGGGGTTTTGCATTATTCATTCTATTTTGTGCGTACATTTAGTCTTGTCTAATTTTCAGAGAGAATTTAATTTGTAGTTTAAGTTCTTATGCACCTTGCATGCAGCTATGAAGAGCTGTGTTTGACTCTGGTGGCAAGGCCATGACTTCCCAGATTTAGATAAATCCACTTACTCTTATAACGGAAACTTCCCTCTCTCCTTGGCTCATTCTTCTTTCTTTATTTTCCCTCCCAACTGGAGGCAAAGCATCTATTATAATTCTGCCTTTGGCCCTCTGGCCATGTTCCAAGAGGGGAAAATAGGTCTTTTTATCCACCAAAGACTCCAGTCCCCTTCCAGCCTCCTAATTATAAAGATTCCTCCAGAACTCAGTTTTTGTTAGTCTGTCCTTCCCTCTCTTTAGATTCAATCCAAATTACACCTTCTTTCCATTATTCTAATGATCTCTGAAGGCACATATTTGATCCTGACCACTCCATTCACAATGTAAAAACTTCCAAATCCTAAACACAATGGAAAAATGATCCTCCTCTGACAGTGAAGATTTCGGACAGTGCTTTTGACATGTCTCCCTCAATGTTTCTCTCAATTTCACCATTTGCAGGCTTCAGAAAAGAACTGCCAGAGTCATATTTGACCCTTCCAGCATCCTCATCCTTTACACCCAGTCCCTACCTGTTCAGTCATTTATCAGTATGTCCCAAGGCACCACAACAGGCAGTGTGGACACAAAAACGAACCAGATAATGTTGCCGCCAGTGTGGGACACACGATCTGGCGGCAGAGACATCTGAACAAATTATTACATCAACACAGTGTGCTGCACAGATGTGAGAACAAAATGCTGCTGAGGGGAGGGAGAAACCTCAAACACTTGCTGCCAGTGGGCTCTGGAAAGCCTGCTCCGAGAGGAGATCAGTGAGGGGCGGATTAGAAGTAACAGGTCCAAGAAGGAGCTGCAGAAAGCTTCCAGCTCAGGGTTTGCATGCTGTCATGGTTGGCATGACAGAGCGGGTCAGTTTAGGAAACTGCTCCTGGAATGGGGTGCTGGGGATTGAAGGTGGGTTTGGGAGAGTAGACAACAGATCATAAATGTCCCAGTATACCGTAATAATGATGCTGCAGTTATGCCTGTAAGACACAGGATATTGGTGATTCCAGGCATCATAGGGATGTTATCAAGTGTGCATTTTAGAGGATCTGAGCAGCACTCTGGGGGATGACCCAGAGGAGGGAGATTAAGGGCCGGGAGACTGGTTGAGAAGCCCGGGCAAGAGCCTGGCAAGGCAGGAGCTGGTCTCCCCATCTGCAGCGCAGAGGGGCAATGAAACACAGGTGCGGAGGAAGCAGTGATAGAGAGAAGACAGATGTCAGACAGGGGAGAACTTTCAGTGGAAAACGTTGCAGGTATAATGGTATGAGGAAATCAGGGAGCTTTGAAATAGGCATTTCAAGCACAAAAAGAAGGAACTGCTTATGGTCCTGTACAGGGACAGAGGTCACCAAGGCTGGAATGGAAACTCCAAGGGCGGCTGAGCAGCTTTGTACAGCGTGCACTCTTCCGTGGCATCGCCCAATGGAGAGACCAGGGAGCCGCCAGCTAGGTTCTAGTGGGGATGCTGTGCTGGGTTCCTGGTCTCATCGATCCATTCCCAGTCTGTGTGTCCTCCACATTTATATCCCATGTCTCACTAACATGGACCTTTGGCTCACATCTAGCTCATCTCATCACTGTTCTTCAGACAGAACACACATTTTTAAATTCTGGGCTTTTTTCTCCTATGGATAATACTGCCACATATTTCCCCTCTCCCTCTTTTATCTGGGAGAACCTCTGTTATCTCCCCTCCATAACCCTCTTAAATCCTCTGGACCTCTTTCATCCTACCAGCTCCAGGAAACTTACTTAAACCTCCACCAATCCTACCTTTATTTCCTTTTTTCTTGCCCTTATTGTTGATATTGTATCAGCTCTGGAGCAGGAGTGTGGGTTCAAATCCTGACTTGCCACAGCCAGCTGTGTGACCCAGAGCAGGACACTTAGCAGCCCCTGATGACTTTGGATCCTCTTCTATAATTAGTTACTACTTCCCATGATGGTTGTGAGAATTTAATGAGTTAGTTCAAATAAAAGAGTACAGAATACATAGTAAAAAGTCAGTGACACTTAGCTTCTGTTATGTGTGTGAGTTTTATATTGCACTTATATTTCTCTCTGGGCACGTAGTAGGAACTCAGAAAGTATTTACTAATTTGATCTCATTAATATGCTGTTAGATGATCCTGGAAGATCTATCACTTTTATAACCTCTTAAATTTGTCTTCTTTGGAAAAGAATTACCCGTTTATATTTTTGCTATGTCATGAAAAAGGAGGGAGTAACTGACATTCCAAATATAGCATACAATTTAAATATAGTAAATAAGAATTACTGAATACTTCTTATGGACTAGGCATTGCCTCACAAGAATCTTATGAGTGGGTATCATTAGTATCCTATTTTACATATGAACAAACCGAAATATCAAGAAGTAAAATAACTTATCCAAAGTAAAAGAGTTGGGACTTATGTTGTTCTTTCTTTCTTTTTCTTTTTCCTGTTTTAGAGAGAGAGAATGAGCAGGGAAGAGGGATAGAAGCAGAGAAAGAGAGAGAAAATCCCAAGCAGGTGTGGAGCTGGACGCAGGGCTTGACCATGACCCCGGGATCATGACCTGAGCTGAAATCAAGAGTTGGATGCTCAACTGACTAAGCCACCCAGGTGTCCCTATGTGTTTCTGACTCTAGAGCTCACGCTCACCTACCTTCCAATATATGTCCAATATACGGGACCTGTTGATCCAACTGCAGCCCAAGGTTGAAACGTGAGATGCACAGAGAGGTGTGGTAGCGTAAAGAGTGGGGATGGCTTTACAGGTGGGAAAAAATTGCATGAGCAAGGTTGCAAAATATAAATGAGACTGGTGTGTGCGGGAGAATCTGGTATGACATGCCTGAATCTATGGGGAAGGAATGAATACAGATAAGTCTGCTCTTTTTTGTCCTGTGCAGGTGACTCTTACTCTGTGGGAGGCTTGCTTTCCAGCCTTAAGCACACTGTTCACCACTCTCTATTGCCTCTTCTGCACACTGTACAGCCTAACCTTCTATTTTTCCAACTGTCTTTAGTGGCGATCTTTGATATTTCACTAGAAGTTCCTTAAGATAGTGACTATCATTGGTCTTCCAGAGCAATCCCCGGCATGAAATTGGCACTCAATAAATATTTTTTGAATTGAAGAAATAATGGATAAAACAAAGCCAAAATAATGATGAAAGGGTCAGACTTTAGAGAGTTTTAAGAGCTAGTCAGAGGATATTGGGGATATTCCTTTTGAAAGAAAATGATGTGTGCAAATTGTTTTAGGAAAATTAGTCACATAGGGACGGTCAGATAGATTTATTCTCATTTTTATATCTCTGCTGACATTGTTTTCCTTCCCTGAGGTGCTATCCCCCTGCCTCTCTGCCCATCCTGTCCAGTGCAACTCTTTCATTACAGAGGGTATTTCAAAGGCTCATTGGAAAGCCAACAGGATTTTGTATAAAAGGTAAATTATTACTTGTGTCTTCCATATTTCTAAATTAGCCTATCCTGTCTGGGAGGGGAAATATTCATAAAAAGCCTTGTCTACTCACATAGTCACCATCATACTGGGTAGTTGCTTGTGTGGCTACTTTAGAATAAAGAAGGAATTCAGTAGGGGTGCGGGGCTGGCTCAGTCAGTGGAGCATGTGACTCTTGGTCTTGGGATTATGGGTTTGAGCCCCATGTTGAGTGTAGAGATTACTTACAGTGAAATAAAATAATTTTTTAAAAAAAGGGGATGCAATGAAAGGCAAGAAAATTGTAATTAAAAGCAGAGAAGACTGTAGCATAAATCCACAACAATTTTTCATGGAGCAAAATAATATTGGAATTGACCAAGCCCCAAAGTAAATGTGCATGTACTCTTTCACACTTTCATTCATTATATATGTAAAATTACATATGATACACACACACAAGTGTGCTGAAAAATACTTAACAGCTGGCTTGCCACAAAAAAAGGGGAAACACTGAAGTGTCATACTTGCTGATTTCTGTAGTTAAAAAAAAAACAAAACTACACCCATGGCCAATTTTAAGCAACCAGTGTGGCCAACACAGAGTTGGGAAGACACGCTAACAACCTAGTCTTCCAAAGCCTGTATTTTTTGGCTGTAACATGCAACAACGTATACAGACTTTTGGAAGTCTGCTCTGTGCCAGACACAGTGCTGAGGTCACTGAGGATACAAGACCCTACTCTTAAGGATGTTTGTGGCAGTAGGAAGCTGGACAGACTAACAATAATGATGCTAAGAATTACTAAACCAGCAGTATATGCAAATCATTATGGAAACATAGCTAGAATACCTAACATACATAGTTACAGCTAGGCATTGTTATATAAATTTGCCTGAGAAATTCAGGGAAGGCTTGGTGGGGTAGCTGGGGGTACAATTTGATCTGAGACTCAAAAGATCATTGCGAGTTTGCCAGATGAAGGGCATTCTGGCTGAAAGAACAAGTTCAGAGAGCTACAAATAATTCAGTATCACTACAGCATAAAGTATAAGTTAGGAGAGCCACAAGAGAATAAGCTGAAAACATAGGAAGGAGGCAGGATCTTATTTGTTAATGCTAAGATGTTTAAATTGTAGACCTCAGGGAACCATATAAATCACTTGGATAACATATCTCTGTGTTAGAGCAATCCCCTAGTGAGCAGTGTACAGAATGATTTGGGAGAGATTGGAACTAGAGCCTGAGAGGCTGCTGAGTGAGGTATGTGCTGAATTCGAGCAGGTGGGCAGCGGCGAGGGAGGACAATGGTGGTGTGAACGAGGTATGTACAATATGAGAATTTGGAGCTAGAACCACTCAGACTTGGGTATACAGAGCAGAAGGCACCTTAGAAGGACTCCCGGATTTCTGGGTTGGGACTCTCAAATAAGAAAGAAAGAGGAAGGTAGAGGTTATCAAGAAAAATAATGGGTTTAGTCTCAGACATATTGGATTTGATGCACTTACATGATGTCCATAAAACAATAAAGTGTTTGCTAGAGCTGCGTGCTGCAGACTCATAACTGAGCACGGATAAAAGCAGGGAGAATTACAAAGGGCAAGGTTGTGGAGGCAAGAAGGGAGTCAGATGCAACAGGGTCAGGCGACCTTCATTGGACAACTGCTTTCTGTTGCCCCACTGCAACGACACCAGCTCTAGACTGTTCTGTCCCTGAACCTGCCCAGCCATCTCCCAGCCTCTGTTCTGTTGGGGTCCGTTCCTTCTTTCTCTCCTGGTCTTCTTGGTGTGGCTTTTAGACCTTCTGTCCATCTTTACAGGCTCAACTCAATGCCACATACTCCAGAAAACCTGCCTCCTTTCTCCCTCATTTCACCTCTCCCCTCCTGATGCTGTGTCTTCTATCCAGAACACGATGGGCTGCTCAGGATAGTGTGTGCACATCGTCAATAGTGAGCTCCTTGAAGGTGAAGAGTTCGTCTCTCTATGTCCCTGTAGCCTCCACACTTAGGACAGTGTTAAGTGCTTTTTGGATTATGAGTGGATGTTTCATTAAAGTGAGGAAGATATCAAATATAAAATGCCCTACTGCACAACTTTGCTTAGTGTTGACCTTGCTCTAGCTTTATATTTCTCACCCTTCCCCCAACCCATAAAGAAAAGGTAAAGGAGCCTAAAGACATGGTGCCAGCCCAGCCTTCCTGTGTCTGGAGCTTGGGATATCTGCTCGCAGCTTGAAGAATTCACAAAAGGCTACGTAAAGAAATACAGTTTGTCATGATCAAGGCTAGCTGATTTTAAGGTGTGCGTGTGTGTGTGTGTGTGTGTGTGTGTATGGCCAAATTAAGAATGCTGTAGGGGTACATAGGAGGCATATAGGAAAATTTATTTTTCTCTACTGATGAAATTATGGCTCAAAGCTGCAAATATAAAACTAGGAATAAACAATGTTCATCTAACCAAGGGACACAAAGCACATAACTGCAGGGGATTTTCAATGAGTTGGTTTATGGGGTATGTACAGAGTCTTTCCTTATACAGGATGTGAATGGGAAAATAGAAGGCTATTCTTTGATAATAAAAATAAGATGGCTCACTTAGATACCTGTGTGCCAAGTGACAACAATCGTATTTTCTTCCATCTTCGAGACCTTTATACTATGAAGGATATAATCGATCCCAGACAAATGAAGCAAATAAAACAAATAGAAATCAAAAAAGGAACTGTGGAAACAGTCACAGTAAAACTTGAGAAACCCCTGATTTAGGCTTAACGCTGAAGAGTTTAGTACCATTAATTTGCCTGATAAGATTAGCCATTGATGAAGCTGCCTAGACAACTTACAGGATTTTATGCTTCCAAATACCAGCACTACTGCCTGATATTATACCATTATGCCTTCTTTCCCTCCCTTAAGACCCTTCCAGTGTCTTAAAGGATTTTCCTTGTTCAAGGTGTTTTCTTTAAAAAGTAAGTAGCACATTGGGGGGCCTGACTCTCGGTTTCGGCTCAGGTCATGATTTCACAATTCTGTGAGTTTGAGCTCCCCATGGGGCTCTGTGCTAATGATGTGGAGCCTGCTTGGGATTCTCTCTCTCCCTTTCTGTCTGCCCCTCCCCTGCTCACACTGTCTCTGTCTCTCTCAAAAGTGAATAAACTTAAAAAAAAACCCAAAACACCTTTAAAAAAAAGTAAATAGCACTGGAGGCAGGAGTTGGAGGGAGGAATGAGGAGAAGAGAAAAGATACATTTAAGCCCTTTCTTTATCTCAGTTTTCCATTTTCCAGGAGCCCATCTCACTACTGGAGTGTGCCAAGGGGCTGGAGATCAGTGAGAAAGGACAGACAGGAGGGAAGGGTAGTGGAGGGGACAGGTGGAAGGAGCTAAGATGAATTTTGTCACATGCATCTCATTGGATTTGGACAAGGAGTCTGTGAGTAATTGTTATTCCCCTTTTATTGATTAAAAAAAATCAAGACTAAGAGAAACTTACTCAGTCTTACCCATTTTCTTTTACTCTGCTATTCTCCTTGAGAATATTAATTTCAACATTTTATGTAAAGGCAGAGTATAAAATTTTATGTATATATATGTATTTCTGTATTTATATACAAAAGATCAAGTGAAAACATAAGGAAAAGAATATAAGCACGTGCTAATAAACTGTGGTTTGGGGAGGTGGAGTAAGAGATGCCTTTTTCTTAATCCTAGTTTCCGTGTTTTCCATAATATGCATGATTGCTTTTATATCATCAGCAGCAATAACAGTAGCAACAACAACAAAAGGCATGTATCACTTTAAAAAGGAAAGCTGTGGGGCACCTTGGTGGTTCAATCAGTTAAGCATCCAACTTAGGCTCAGGTCATGATCTCGTGGTTCATGAGTTCGAGCCCCGCTCCGGGCTCTGTGCTGACAGCTCAGAGCCTGGAGCCCGGTTCAGATTCTGTGTCTCCCTCTCTCTCTGCCCCTCCCCTGCTCACGCTCTGTCTCTGTCTCTCAATAAATAAATAAATGTTAAAAAATTTTTTTAAAAAGGACAGCTTTGTTTCTTGGGCTAGCAATGTTCCTCTGGTAAGGTAGAAGGCTGGTAAGAAATGTATGGAAACAGAGACTGGTATTTTAAAGGCTTCTTTAGTCAAATAAAACCCATAACGGAAAATTTGCCATAAACTCAGAGCTTCTATTTGGACTCTGTTCCACAGTTTTCCCACCAGAGAAAAGAGAAACTAATTAGAGCCACTGAATGCAAAAGAAAACTGGTAGTCTGATCCACACAATGTTCTGAGCACCCCTGCATCCTATGGAAAGTAAATGCTTGTACTGAATGTGTGTATCCGTAGTACAGTCCATTACCAAGATGTTTCTGTGCCTCCAAAGTACCGAAGGATCCAATCAATTCTTTTGAAATATACAGCCAGTAATAGAGATATTTTATCTACACAATGCTCCACATGGGAATTGGCACTGTGTGAAGAGAGCTGAAATGTGACAAATGGGACCATTTAAACCTTATCTCCTCAATATCAAAACACCCAATTATAAAGCAAAAGATTTAGTCAATCAGAAAAATATTTTTTCTACACAGGCCCAAGCCTTGATTTTGAGTAATTTATTTCATTGAATTTACCAAATATTTAGTCGGTTTCCTAAAATATATTTGAATCTCTAAATAATAGGGGGAGGGGAAGATATGATCTGGATTTTCTGCATGGGGGATAAAAGTTGAAGACAAACGAAAATGCACGTTTGTCCCTTACATATAAATGCTCATTTATGTACTTTTTAAATGGAGATCTCTTAGGCTATGCATATTTGACTTTAATAACTTGGTTTGAAAGACCTGGCCCAGACAGAGTATTTATTAAAATGTAAATTAAACTTGCCGGAAAGAAAAAAAATGCAGAGAAAATATGGAAATAAAAGACCCTGGTCATAGTAGGTGGAGGTTTGAACCTTTCGAAGATTTAAGAAAAGGACAATTTTAGAAGAGAAAAAGGCCAAACGAAAGGTACATTGATTTTGGACAAAACGGGCCCCCCTGCACGGCTCTCACTCCCACTCATCGATCAGGGCAGCTTGCGTCTTCTAGGCTCAGAGCCCTGATGCTGTGTTGTCTCCAGCCAGTGTGTCCTCTATGTTCACGCTTCACCCTTTCTTTCTTTGAAACATCTCTGGTTCACACCTTACTTTAAGTTCTCCTGATAGAGAATCTTACTACCTCATGCCTGAATCACTACCACCCATTTCCAAAGTGGTCTTTCTGCCAATGGTCTCCTGTTTCATCCACACATTGATCACCCCCCTGAATCATGCTGCGGACTGCTGCTCTCTGCTCACCACCCACAACTCCCTTCTCTGCCTGATAGTTGGGATCCTCCACAGCCCCTTCTCTGTCTCTTAACCACACACACACACACACACACACACACACTAATACAATCTTTCTTTTTACTGCTCCCCCAAATACATCACTCATTTTAATCAACCAAATCACTTAATACCATAAAAATCCCACTCCGTGTGCCCTTCCTTGTCTCCTTTCAAAACCCATAACATTCTCACCCCAGCCAGGCCCTTTCCTGTGTGGAGTGCTGTCCTCTTAACTTCTACTTTGCAAAGGAGCTCCATTCTTTCAGAGCCTTTTCAAATGCCACCTCTTCCAGGAAGCCTTCTCTGATCCCTTTAGCCCCATAATTTCCTTTCTTTTCTCTGAATTGCCATCGCATCTGTAATCAAGACTGAATTTCATGACATATTACTTAAATGCACTTCTATTGATTTATATGCCATCCTGTGTTTCTCAATGAGGGCGTTATTGGCATTTGTGACAAGGCACTGCTTCAACGCGCAGGCCTGTCTTGCACATGTCAGGACATTTGATGCCTGTCACTCTTGAATGCTATCAGACAGTGATGTTATTGTGACAAACCCAAATGCTCCGAATACATTCCCAAATGCCTTCGTTATTCAAAAGTTCCTTAGAGAGGGTACTATATCATATACACATCTGTTCAACAACTAAGCTGTTTAAATGGTGACTGTATATAGTATTTTAAAGAACAAATCTTTATTTCTCTTACAGTTGCCCACAGATTACAAAACTAGGAAGGAGGCTAATTGACAGTCAGGTGTTAATCACTGTTCCATTTCATACGATGTTTTGTTGAACCCTCATACCAAGCCTGGATGCTATTTATCTTTATTTTATAAATGAGGAGACTGAGGCTCACAGTGTTCTGCTTATTCAATGTCATCCTGTTTGATTAGGGCCCTGGCATTTAAGCCCAGGATTGTTTGGGACCAAATCTTCAACTTTGTCTCCTACCCCCAACCTGTATAAAGAGACTATCTGCAACAGCTTTGAAATAAGAGTGTGAACATGTAACATAATTAACAATTTAAAATAGGTACTAGTGACTATAATTGAAAAGAAGGACATTAGTGCAAACATTTTTTTTAGAATTTATAACAAGAATATAAATTGGAGTCTAATGAACAAATTTACTCGCTGACCCCCTTTGCTGCAGACATTAAACCATGTTTGATCTCTAATTGAGATGTACATATTCTTTACTTTCTTAATGTATTTGTTAATGTTTGTCTTGGCAGATGGACAACAGATCTCTCTAAATTTTCCTTAATCAAGTTTTGGGTAATGGATGGCCAAACATGCCCTGTATTAGCTAGCATTGCTGGACCCAAAGCAATAGGGATCTAAAAGCTGGCACTTCCTACATCTCTGTCTAGTATCGAGGTATCTTCAATAATAAATGTTCTATAAATCAAATCTCACAGTATCATGTAAAATGATACTCCTTTTAAATTACAGTTTCTTATGTATGCCATGCATATCTACAACACCTGTAATTATTAGTAGCTCACTTCAGTGTGTGCCCATATGTCCAATTAAAATTCTTCATATCTCAACGACCTAGAGTTTAGGAAGTAATAGCATGTATAATCTATATGCATACTTTTTAAAGCATGCTTCCTCAGTTTCTATCTATGCACACAGGAAGAACTGCATTTCATACAGGGAAAGAGAGAGAGAGCCAGTACTGTTGATTTCAAGTTTTCTTTTTCAGCCATGAGAATAAATGTTTACCATGTGTTTATTGTGTTTAGCAGAGAAGGGAAAGGAACTGAAGGCTAAGTTCATATGTAAATAGAGCTGAACGTGTATGTGGTATGAAAGTATTTCATTCCTATATTGTCTTATAAGCCTTTTCTACTGTAACAAAGTTGCACTCCATTCACTAGTAAAACCACTATTCAACCGTAACCACATCCACATTTGGTGATCTGAAAGCATAAAGGGATTTTTAGTTATGCTTACCAGGAAAAACAGACATTTAAAAAATAAATCATTCTTTGTGACAAACAAATTGAGCTTGGTGTTAGCCTTTTTATCAGAACATTTCCTGAGCAAAGTGCTTTTTCAGCTTCTGCATGCTGGGATACTTTGCAGGGAGCTGGGGGAGAGGGTGATAGAAACTTTCCCCACTAAAACTAGGAAGTCCAGGAACTGAAGCCCTCTCATTTATATATCTCAGTGAACAACTGTAGAATTATTGCTTTGACTCATCTTTTCTCAAACTACCTTATCAAATCTTTGTCATGTAATAGAACTTTTAAAGATATCCAGAAGCCACAAATGGTGTATTTTGATAACATTTCCCAGAGAGTCACAAACATTTTAAAGGTGGATTTCTAGAGTTTCTGTTTATATTTCCCTCTATCTTAACAGCACCTAAACTGATACCTGCTGCTATGCTATCACATTTTCCCCACCTATTTTTAGGTCTTTACTTGCTTTAGAGATGGATTTGATATGTAAAGCAGAAGCTTCAACTGTGAAACATTTGCATGACTGTATTTTCTTTTTGCCATCAGCTAAGTAAGGCAAAGTGGACCCCATCCTGCAAGGGACTCTATCCCACGTTTCTTCTGTGGACTTGGAGGCTTTGGTTTGCTTACCTGCTTCCTTGAAGATACTGTGCTGTTGAAACATCTATTAGAGGTCTTTGAATTCATATTCTTGTTCTGGTGGGTTGAGTCATTTTTCCATGTCTTAGAGTTTTCTTTAGGATCTGAAGGAATGGGATTTAAGAAGAGGATCCTAGCTATGAATCCATAGAGGACGGTGGCCAGTATCATCGGCACAACATAAAAGACACCAAAGTCCATTAGGTAAATAGGTGAGTAGTAATTCCTGGAGATCTTGTAGCCACAGGACACCACAATAGCATCTTTGTAGGTGCTAATATTGAGATCCAGCAAGAAGAACCAGAGCATACAGTAAACCGATGTGAAAGCCCAGACAAAGATGATGATCTTTTTGGCTCTGGAAAATGTGCAGAGAAACTGGGCTTTGATGGGGTGACAGATTGCTATGTACCTCTCAATGGTAAAGGCTGTGATGGAACAAGAGGAGGCATTAATGCCCAAGTACTGGAGGTAAGTGATGCAGAGGCATCCCACATAGCCGTAGACCCAGGACCCATAGATACTGTCTGTTATGTTGGGGAGGCCAGCAGCCACCAGGACCATGAGATCAGCTACTGCCAGACTCACCAGGTAGCAGTTTGTGGGGGTCCTCATGTGCTTGGTTCTCATGACCACCAGGACCACCATGATGTTGCCCACGATGCCCAAACCACAAATAACGAGCACAAGGAAGATGGTGACCACTTGGTATTCTAGGGCCACCACTGCTCTGGGTTGAAGCTGTGTTTGGTTCAGTTCACTTACTGTCTCGTTTTCCATCTTTAGTGACTTGAAGTTTCTCTGAAACACTTCTCAAAACATCCTCTTCCTGGTGTTCTGCCTTTATCTCAGTGGTTCTCTCCCCCTGTGAAGAGTTATAGTCCAAATTCATCACCGTTTCAAATGGGGCCAGTCACTGACAGTAGCTCTCTCTTCCGCTACTTTCACCTCTCGTGTTTCTACAGTAACAGGGCTCACATGTACTTCTGAAAACTCCTTTTAAGGCAACCCTCGTGTAGGAAGGAGCAACTGTTTTTTGACCAGCTTAATAAGAGGCACCTATTTCCTCTTAATGGAGAAAAAGCTCGTAAGAGAAACAGAGAAAGCTCCCTATTTTGAAAGACTGCCCAGAAGGAAAAACTGAATGATATCTGCTCTCGCTGAAAAAGAAATACAAAGAGACCTCTTAGATGCTTGGGAAAAGTGTAAAAGAAAAATGTACCAGGGGGAAAAGGCTCAGTGATGAAGCTTGGTAGGATTTTAGCTTTTGCCTCCTTTGCTCTCTGAGGGTGGGAGGGCTTGGCTACAAAATAGCAAGTCTTTGAGCCTCCATTTCCCCATGCCCCCTGCCCTGCCTTCCCAGTAGAGGCCAATTTCTTCTCTTACCTTTTCCTCTGTGGCGCTGCCTGCTTTCTCCAGGTGGATGAAACAGTAATAAGTCCAAGTTTCCAATCCTGCAGGAGGTCTCGTCTACTTTGTTGACGGGGATACCATTTAGCAGCGCTCAGTCTTCAGACCTGCAGTTCCTCTAAACCCTTGCAGTTCTTTCCAACTGCTGACAGACCACACAGCCGCAGCAGGAGCAGCGGCAGCAACAATGAGGCTGTCGAATCATAGAGCGTCCCCTAATGAGCACACATGCTCTCTCT